>NC_053390.1:700482041-700794107 GCF_905171765.1 Bufo bufo | reverse complement strand
GTACTAAAATGGCCCCCACAGTCACCAGATCTCAACCCAATAGAGCATCTTTGGGATGTGGTGGAACGGGAGCTTCGTGCCCTGGATGTGCATCCCTCAAATCTCCATCAACTGCAAGATGCTATCCTATCAATATGGGCCAACATTTCTAAAGAATGCTATCAGCACCTTGTTTAATCAATGCCACGTAGAATTAAGGCAGTTCTGAAGACAAATGGGGGTCCAACACCGTATTAGTATGGTGTTCCTAATAATTGTTTAGGTGAGTGTATATATATATACATATATATATATGTATATAGATATCATAGAAGGGGGCACAGATGATTATATATATCATAGAAGGGACACAGCTACAGGGGGTACCGTCTAAAGGGGGCACAGCTATATATATACACTAAGGGGAGCAAGGGACCTATAAAGGAGGCACATATTTCCCACAGGGGCCACCATGAGTCCCTGTGGGCCACCATGGGCAGACGTGCGCAGATGTTGGGCACATCTGCGCACATCATCCCATGATATGGTGGTCACTGTATGCATATATACCATACATGCATGCACTTGTTTGCATGCATGCATGGATATATATGCATATGCCTCAACCCTTCCTCAACAGGGACCCACTCAGAGTCAGCAATGTTGTGTAGTTTACACTGCCTCTCGAAGTCCTGGAGGAATCCATCAATGTCCCCAGGGTTGTCCTCAAACACTTTGAAGGATTGATGGGTCACCTTTAGACTATTGCTGATAGTTGCGCTATGGTTGGAGGTGGTGTCTCCAGAACTGCTCCTGCTGCGGCTGCTTTCTATTTCGCTAGCCCTTTCTCTCTCCGCCATTTGAGTTACCCGGTCTATCACTTCAAAGGGAGGATTTGGCCCATATACTCCCAGTCTGCTCCTTACCCGCTGGGAGACGTCATCCATTTCTATGTGGGGGGAGTGGCTTCATAGCCATTTTGGCTCAGAGTTGTTTCTCTTTTGTCCGTGTCATGCTGTCTTTCGTCTCGCTGATCAAGATCTATGAGGGTGGCAATTAGCTCCGCTTTTTTGAGTCCTGCTGTGTCTTCCCCTCTCTGCGTTAGTAGATCTTGAAGTGCTGCTACGTTCATCAGTTTGTAGCTTTCTGCCATCTCTCTGCACTGAGGTTCCTTGGTTTGAGGAGAATCCCGCCGCTTGCCACCAATGTAACGGGTTCACTTGTCTGGGTACAGTGCTTGCACTGTGCCTTTAAAAATTCTCCTCCAACCTGGATGGCTCTCTGTATTTCTTCTTCCTTGGTTAGCTCTCTTAGGATTAGCCAGTTTGGATCCCTGCTGTAATGATTCAAATAAGTGCACACAACTTCCTTTGTTCTTTGAATCAGGCAGAATGCTCACCCTTTATTAAAAACCACACGTCTTATATACCCCTGGACACAGCAGGGCACAAACAGATAGAACATTGCAGCCACTCCCAGGTGCCTCTGAGTCTGATAGATAGGGAAGCTTCAGATTTCTGACTTTCTTATCTCTCAGATATGTGAGGACGCTGGGGGGTGGGGAATACACAGAAATACAACACATTTCCCTTTAGGTGGACAAGTAACATGGTCCTGGGACAGGGGGACACATAGGAGCACACAGGGAAAATCAATGGGGGTGGGCAAAGGGCAACATACAAAGTCTTAAAGTCACGGCGCTCCGTGACAATACTCACAGAAATAAAATTATTTTTCAGCATATCATTACAGCAATAGTGCAATCTCAACTGCCCCCAAAAAGAGCGATATGCAGAAATTCACATTGTGCGGCTTTTGCATAGGTTGTAAAAATAGGATTTTGAAAGAGAGAACGCAACATGTGGGAGCAGTGAAGTCAACAGTAAGTGGACAAGAGTTTAAAGTGAAGGAGGGTTTGTCCTGTAAGAATGAGTGGGTGATATACGTACTGGAGTGTCGTTGTGGCCTCCGGTACGTGGGAAGAACCCTCAGAAAACTGGAAGTTAGGATACAGGAAGACATACGGAATATCAAAAAAGGTTTGACCACACACAGTGTCTCAATGCACTTTAAAGAGCACCATGAAAAACATCCGATGGGTTTGAAATTCATGGGAGTGGAACTAGTCAAGCCTCACTGGCAAGGTGGGGATCCAGTCATGCAAATAAATAGAAGAGAGATCAAATGGATATATAAATTGAACACCCTTCAACCTAGAGGGATGAACATCGAATTTGATCTCAAGCCCTGTTTAGTTTGAATATATTTAATCATTGGCATTGTAGTGCGCCTGAACAGTAAAAGTGTGGAGCAACAGTGTCCAGCATGGGGAGGGGATTAACATGGATGTGTGCTTTTTATGAATGAAAAGGAGTTGTAAACATGTCATTGGTTGACTAATACGTGTCTGTAGTATAAGTCCCAGTGAGGGAAGCCAGTATGAAAAGGTTTTAAAATTTACAAATATTTTATGTGGATTTTGGAATAGGAGTGGAAATGTGATGGATAATGCAACTGGATGGATAATGCAACTTACAATCATCAGTAGAGTTGAGCGAACACCTGGATGTTCGGGTTCGAGAAGTTCGGCCGAACTTCCCGTAAATGTTCGGGTTCGGGATCCGAACCCGAACCGAACTTCGTCCCGAACCCGAACCCCATTGAAGTCAATGGGGACCCGAACTTTTGGGCACTAAAAAGGCTGTAAAACAGCCCAGGAAAGAGCTAGAGGGCTGCAAAAGGCAGCAACATGTAGGTAAATCCCCTGCAAACAAATGTGGATAGGGAAATGAATTAAAATTAAAATTAAAAAAATAAAAATTAACCAATATCAATTGGACAGAGGTCCCATAGCAGAGAATCTGGCTTCACGTCAGCAGAGAATCAGTCTCTTCATGCCATAGCAAAGAATCTGGCTTCATGTCAGCAGAGAATCAGTCTCTTCATGCCATAGCAGAGAATCTGGCTTCATGTCAGCGCAGAATCAGTCTTCATTTCATAGCAGAGAATCAGGCTTCACGTCACCCACCACTGGAACAGGCCACTGTCACATATTTAGGCCCCGGCACCCAGACAGAGGAGAGCGGTCCCGTAACAGAGAATCTGGCCTTATGTCAGCGCAGAATCTGTCTTCATGTCATAGCAGAGAATCAGGCTTCACGTCACCCACCACTGGAACAGGCCACTGTCACACATTTAGGCCCAGGCACCCAGGCAGAGGAGAGAGGTCCCGTAACAGAGAATCTGGCCTTATGTCAGCGCAGAATCAGTCTTCATGTCATAGCAGAGAATCAGGCTTCACGTCACCCACCACTGGAACAGGCCACTGTCACACATTTAGGCCCCGGCACCCAGACAGAGGAGAGGTTCATTCAACTTTGGGTTGCCCCGCAATATAATGGTAAAATGAAAATAAAAATAGGATTGAATGAGGAAGTGCCCTGGAGTACAATAATATATTGTTAAGGGGAGGTAGTTAATGTCTAATCTGCACAAGGGATGGACAGGTCCTGTGGGATCCATGCCTGGTTCATTTTTATGAACGTCAGCTTGTCCACATTGGCTGTAGACAGGCGGCTGCGTTTGTCTGTAATGACGCCCCCTGCCGTGCTGAATACACGTTCAGACAAAACGCTGGCCGCCGGGCAGGCCAGCACCTCCAAGGCATAAAAGGCTAGCTCTGGCCACGTGGACAATTTGGAGACCCAGAAGTTGAATGGGGCCGAACCATCAGTCAGTACGTGGAGGGGTGTGCACAGGTACTGTTCCACCATGTTAGTGAAATGTTGCCTCCTGCTAACACGTTCCGTATCAGGTGGTGGTGCAGTTAGCTGTGGCGTGGTGACAAAACTTTTCCACATCTCTGCCATGCTAACCCTGCCCTCAGAGGAGCTGGCCGTGACACAGCTGCGTTGGCGACCTCTTGCTCCTCCTCTGCCTTCGCCTTGGGCTTCCACTGGTTCCCCTGTGACATTTGGGAATGCTCTCAGTAGCGCTTCTACCAACGTGCGCTTGTACTCGCGCATCTTCCTATCACGCTCCAGTGTAGGAAGTAAGGTGGGCACATTGTCTTTGTACCGGGGATCCAGCAGGGTGGCAACCAAGTAGTCTGCACACGTTAAAATGTGGGCAACTCTGCTGTCGTTGCGCAGGCACTGCAGCATGTAGTCGCTCATGTGTGCCAGGCTGCCCAGAGGTAAGGACAAGCTGTCCTCTGTGGGAGGCGTATCGTCATCGTCCTGTGTTTCCCCCCAGCCACGCACCAGTGATGGGCCCGAGCTGCTTTGGGTGCCACCCCGCTGTGAACATGCTTCATCCTCATCCTCCTCCACCTCCTCCTCATCCTCGTCCTCCTCGTCCTCCAGTAGTGGGCCCTGTCTGGCCACATTTGTACCTGGCCTCTGGTGTTGCAAAAAACCTCCCTCTGAGTCACTTTGAAGAGACTGGCCTGAAAGTGCTAAAAATGACCCCTCTTCCTCCTCTTCCTCCTGGGCCACCTCCTCTTCCATCATCGCCCTAAGTGTTTTCTCAAGGAGACATAGAAGTGGTATTGTAACGCTGATAACGGCGTCATCGCCACTGGCCATGTTGGTGGAGTACTCGAAACAGCGCAACAGGGCACACAGGTCTCGCATGAAAGCCCAGTCATTGGTGGTGAAGTGGGTCTGATCCGCAGTGCGACTGACCCGTGCGTGCTGCAGCTGAAACTCCACTATGGCCTGCTGCTGCTCGCACAGTCTGTCCAGCATATGCAAGGTGGAGTTCCACCTGGTGGGCACGTCGCATATGAGGCGGTGAGCGGGAAAGCCGAAGTTACGCTGTAGCGCAGACAGGCGAGCAGCGGCAGGGTGTGAACGCCGGAAGCGCGAACAGACGGCCCGCACTTTATGCAGCAGCTCTGACATGTCGGGGTAGTTGCGAATGAACTTCTGCACCACCAAATTCAGCACATGCGCCAGGCAAGGGATGTGCGTCAATCCAGGTAGGCCAAGAGCTGCAACGAGATTTCGCCCATTATCGCACACCACCAGGCCGGGCTTGAGGCTCACCGGCAGCAACCACTCGTCGGTCTGTTGTTCTATACCCCGCCACAACTCCTGTGCGGTGTGGGGCCTGTCCCCCAAACATATGAGTTTCAGAATGGCCTGCTGACGTTTACCCCGTGCTGTGCTGAAGTTGGTGGTGAAGGTGTGTGGCTGACTGGATGAGCAGGTGGAAGAAGAGGAGGAGGAAGCTGAGTAGGAGGAGGAGGAGACAGGAGGCAAAGAATGTTGCCCTGCGATCCTTGGCGGCGGAAGGACGTGCGCCAAATAGCTCTCAAACTGGGGCCCAGCCGCCACTACATTTACCCAGTGTGCAGTTAGGGAGATATAGCGTCCCTGGCCGTGCTTACTGGTCCACGTATCTGTGGTTAGGTGGACCTTGCCACAGATGGCGTTGCGCAGTGCACACTTGATTTTATCGGACACTTGTTTGTGCAGGGAAGGCACGGCTCTCTTGGAGAAGTAGTGGCGGCTGGGAACAACATACTGTGGGACAGCAAGTGACATGAGCTGTTTGAAGCTGTGTGTGTCCACCAGCCTAAATGACAGCATTTCATAGGCCAGTAGTTTAGAAATGCTGGCATTCAGGGCCAGGGATCGAGGGTGGCTAGGTGAGAATTTACGCTTTCTCTCAAATGTTTGTGAGATGTAGAGCTGAACGCTGCCGTGTGACATGGTTGAGATGCTTGGTGACGCAGGAGGTGGTGTTGGTGGTACATCCAGTGGCGTATCCAAGCTATGGCAGCCATGGCTAGTGCCATAGGTGCCAAGCGGGGGGGGCGACAAAAAAAAAAATATCATGAAAAAAAAATTCCCACCCATTCTGCAGCCACCTCCTTTAGCCCCAGCGCTGGCGGCGGCACGCAAATTAACTTGGAAAGTACTTTTACCTTGGCTGGACAGTCTGGACTGAGGGCTGGCATGTAGGAGAAAGACAGGCGCCCCCATGATTTTCTATGAATGGGATCGCCCAGTCCGTCCGTGTATCTGCTAACTTGCAGAGGCTCCGCCTCAAGCTCCGCCTACCCTCCTCTGCGTATCGTAGCTTCATTTATCCAAGCGTGTCACTCGTGAGGTGACTGACTGCACTGAGGTGAAGTGAGGAGAAGAACTGTGAGAAGTTGGACGATTGGACCCCCAGCCAGGCAGCACTGCTAGTCTGCTACGGTACACACACACACACATCATGATCACACTGTATAATGATGTACTGACATTCTGCAATCTGCCAAGCACTGCAGGCAACCTAATAAATGTAACCTTGCTAAATACCTAATATAGTGCTGCTAAATATATGGAATAAATAAATTAGAATTATGCATAGATATCCTAAATAAAGTGATTTGTGCAAGTTGTACCTGCTGTTGCACAAATCACTTTATTTATATCTATGGCTATGCATAATTATAATTAATTTAATCCATATTGTGCAAGCACTATATTGGATGGGCTGCTTGCTTCTGTTTGAGACTGTCATGATGCCAGGCTTAGGCTATTGTCACACTGGGGCGTTGCGCTATTGGCGGTAAAGCGTCGCTATTTGAGCGGCGCTTTACTGTAGTTTTTGCGGCGCTATTCAGCCGCTAGCAGGGCGCCTCAAATATGCGGCTCGCAGGACTTTGAGCTTCCACTAGCTGCCCAAAAAGGGTTAAAACCGCCCGCAAAATGCAGCTTGCAGCAGTGCATTGCTGGCGGTTCGGCGGCGCTGCCCATTGATTTCAATGGGCAGTGGCGCTTTCGAATCAGTGTGTACACTGTTCCTACAGCGCCTCAAAGATGTGGCTAAAAGGACTTTTTTTATTGTCCTGCCAACGCACCGCTACCGCTCCAGTGTTAAAACCCTCTGGCTTTCACATTGGAGTGCTCTATTTTGTAGCGCTGTAGCACCTGCAAAGCGCCCTGAAAGAGCGGCTCCATTCACTCCTGTGTGAAGAAAGCCAGAGGGCTTTAACACTGGAGCAGTGCGTTTGCAAGCAGTATCTTTGAGGCGCTGTAGGAGTGGCTCCTAAAGTGCCCCTGCCCATTGAAATCAAAGCGGTGCTTTGCAGGCGTTTTTTTTAACCCTTTCTCGGCCGCTAGCGGGAGTTAAAAGCGCCCCGCTAGTGGCTGAACAGTGCCGCAAAAAAGACGGTAAAGCGCCGTTAAAAATAGCAGCACTTTACCACCGACGACCCCACCCCCCAGTGTGAAAGAGGCCTTAAAGTCATCATCAGGTGCGATTGTGCGTATGTGCTAAGCAGACAGGGCCGCTGGTGATCCTACTTCCTCTCTCCCCCCAGGGGCGCAGTTTCAGTGCTTGCCATAGGCGCCATTTTCACTAGATACGCCTCTGGGTACATCCCATGTTTGCTGGGCGGCAGGTGCCAACGTTCCTCCAGAGGCGGAGGAAGAGGCCGAGGCGGCGGCAGCAGCAGCAGAAGAGGCCGAGGCGGCAGCAGCAGAAGAGGTAGCAGGGGGAGACTGAGTGACATCCTTGTTTTTAAGGTGTTTACTCCACTGCAGTTCATGCTTTGCAAGCAGGTGCCTGGTCATGCAGGTTGTGCTAAGGTTCAGAACGTTAATGCCTCGCTTCAGGCTCTGATGGCACAGCGTGCAAACCACTCGGGTCTTGTCGTCAGCACATTGTTTGAAGAAGTGCCATGCCAGGGAACTCCTTGAAGCTGCCTTTGGGGTGCTCGGTCCCAGATGGCGGCGGTCAGTAGCAGGCGGAGTCTCTTGGCGGCGGGTGTTCTGATTTTGCCCACTGCTCCCTCTTTTGCTACGCTGTTGGCTCGGTATCACCACTGCCTCTTCCTCCGAACTGTGAAAGTCAGTGGCACGACCTTCATTCCATGTGGGGTCTAGGACCTCATCGTCCCCTGCATCGTCTTCCACCCAGTCTTGATCCCTGACCTCCTGTTCAGTCTGCACACTGCAGAAAGACGCAGCAGTTGGCACCTGTGTTTCGTCATCATCAGAGACGTGCTGAGGTGGTATTCCCATGTCCTCATCATCAGGAAAAATAAGTGGTTGTGCGTTAGTGCATTCTATCTCTTCCACCCCTGGGGAAGGGCTAGGTGGATGCCCTTGGGAAACCCCTGGCAGCAGAGTCTTCAAACAGCATAAGAGACTGCTGCATAACTTGAGGCTCAGACAGTTTCCCTGATATGCATGGGGGTGATGTGACAGACTGATGGGCTTGGTTTTCATGCGCCATCTGTGCGCTTTCTGCAGAAGACTGGGTGGGAGATAATGTGAACGTGCTGGATCCACTGTCGGCCACCCAATTGACTAATGCCTGTACCTGCTCAGGCCTTACCATCCTTAGAACGGCATTGGGCCCCACCAAATATCGCTGTAAATTCTGCTGGCTACTGGGACCTGAGGTAGTTGGTTCACTAGGACGTGTGGCTGTGGCAGAACGGCCACGTCCTCTCCCAGCACCAGAGGGTCCACTAACACCACCACGACCATGTCCACGTCCGCGTCCGCGTCCCTTATTAGATGTTTTCCTCATTGTTCCCGTTCACCACAATTTTGAGAATGGCAAATTTGGGAATGCTTTTACAACAAAAAGTCTGCTTTTACGGTCACTACAAATAACTTGACCAGCAAAAACAGTGCAGATTTGGTTGAATAGAGAAGTGAGACCTGTTTTTTTTTTGCGCTGTGTGACAGGTATAGGTTAATCACAGAATGACACTTCTATCAGCACGCTAGCGTGTGTCTTAGGTTTTTCTGAATGACACTATCAATACCTTCAATGTAAGATTTTCTTTTTGGGATAGATTTCAAGTAGGCCTCAAATACCACAAACTAGTTATTTTCAGAATGGCAAATTTGGGAATGCTTTTTCAACCCAGAACAAAAAGTCTGCTTTTACGGTCACTACAAATAACTTGACCAGCTAAAACTGTGCAGATTTGGTTGAATAGAAATGTCAGGTCTATTTTTTAGGCGCTGGGTGACAGGCTCAACTTGACCCTGATGTAATATATGGCCAAAAAATAACCACACTGTTGATGTTTAAATGCACTTCGGTGACACAGGCTCAGCCTGCAGCTGATGTAGGATATAGCACAAAATAACCACACTATCGATGGTTAAATACACTTGGTGATAGCTCGTGCTGGCGCACCACAAGTCACAAAATGGCCGCCGATCACCCCAGAAAAAAAGTGATCTAAAAACGCTCTGGGCAGCCTCAAAAAAGTGAGCAAGTCAATAATAGCACTTCAATGATCCACAGCTGCAGATCGATCACAGAATGAAGTCTTTTGGAGGAGTTAATCTGCCTAATCTCGCCCTAACGTCGCAGCTGCAACCTCTCCCTATACTGATCATAGCAGAGTGACGTGCGGCGCTACGTGACTCCAGCTTAAATAGAGGCTGGGTCACATGGTGCACTGGCCAATCACAGCCATGCCAATAGTAGGCATGGCTGTGATGGCCTCTTGGGCCAAGTAGTATGACGCTTGTTGATTGGCTGCTTTGCAGCCTTTCAAAAAGCGCCAAGAAAGCGCCGAACACCGAACCCGAACCCGGACTTTTACGAAAATGTTCGGGTTCGGGTCCGTGTCACGGACACCCCAAAATTCGGTACAAACCCGAACTATACAGTTCGGGTTCGCTCATCCCTAATCATCAGGTGTGCAACATGGGGGGAGGAGGTTAAATAACCTCCTACCCTAGGTGTGTTAGATTCTCGCCCCTGACGAAGCTACATGCGAAACACGGGTTAGGCTGTGCGAAACATTATTGCTGTGATGTGATATCCTGAAAAATAATTTTATTTCTGTGAGTATAATAAAACATAATTTTTTAACTGTGCCGGAGGTACTCTCACTATTGTGTGGTTTATGACACCTTGCAGACAGCCTACGATGATCCAGCATAGAGTTGTGGGCGGTTTTGAACCATACAAAGATGACATGCTGAGTTTTTCAATCTGCGTAGAAGCATACTGCGATTCAATCTAAAGGTGTCTGTCTTGAGCCAGATTAACCCCTTAAGGACACAGCCTTTTTACACCTTAGGACCAGGCCATTTTTTGCAAATCTGACCAGAGTCCCTTTAAGTGCTAATATCTTTAAAACGCTTTGACTTATCCAGGCCGTTCTGAGATTGTTTTTCCGTCACATATTGTACTTCATGACACTGGTAAAATGAAGCCAAAAAAATTATTTTTTTTGCACCAAAAAATACCTATTTTAACAAAAATTTGGAAAAAATTTGCAAATTTCAAAGTTTCAGTTTCTCTACTTCTGTAATACATAGTAATACCCCCAAAAATTGTGATGAGGCTTAGAAGTTTAGAAGCAAATCTTGAAATTTTTCAGAAATTTACAAAAACTCAATTTTTAGGGACCATTTCAGGTCTGAAGTCACTTTGCGAGGCTTACATAATAGAAACCACCCAAAAATGACCCCATCTAAGAAACTACACCCCTCAAGGTATTCAAAACTGATTTTGCATACGTTGTTAACCCTTTAGGTGTTGCACAAGAGTTATTGGCAAAATGGGAGGAAATTTGAGAATTTCATTTTTTTGTCTAATTTTTCATTTTAACCCATTTTTTCCACTAACAAATCAAGGGTTAACAGCCAAACAAGACTGTATCTTTATTGCCCTGACTCTGCCGTTTACAGAAACACCCAATATGTGGCCGTAAACTACTGTACGGCCACACAGCGGGGCGTAGAGTGAAAGGTGCGCCGTATGGTTTTTGGAAGGCTGATTTTTATGGACTGGTTTATTTACACCATGTCCCATTTGAAGCCCCCTGATGCACCCCTAGAGGAGAAACTCCCTAAAAGTGACCCCATCTAAGAAACTACACCCCTCAAGGTATTCAAAACTGATTTTACAAACTTTGTTAACCGTTTAGGTGTTGCACAAGATTTAATGGAAAATAGAGATACAATTTCAAAATTTCACTTTTTTGGCAGATTTTCCATTTTAATATTTTTTTTCCAGTTACAAAGCAAGGGTTAACAGCCAAACAAAACTCATTATTTATGGCCCTGATTCTGTAGTTTACAGAAACACCCCATATGTGGTCGTAAACCGCTGTACGGGCACACGGCAGGGCACAGAAGGAAAGGGATGCCATACGGTTTTTGGAAGGCAGATTTTGCTGGACAGTTTTATTTTACACCATGTCCCATTTGAAGCCCCCCTGATGCACCCCTAGAGTAGAAACTCCAAAAAAGTGACCCCATTTTAGAAACTACGGGATAGGGTGGCAGTTTTGTTGGTACTAGTTTAGGGTACATATGATTTTTGGTTGCTCTATATTACACTTTTTGTGCGGCAAGGTAACAAGAAATAGATTTTTTGGCACGTTTTTATTTTTTGTTATTTACAAAATTCATCTGACAGGTTAGATCATGTGGTAATTTTATAGAGCAGGTTGTCACGGACGCGGCGATACCTAATATGTATACAATTTTTTTTATTTATGTAAGTTTTACACAATAATTTCAATTTTAAAACAAAAAAAATGTTTTAGTGTCTCCATAGTCTAAGAGCCATAGTTTTTTCAGTTTTTGGGCGATTATCTTAAGTAGGGTCTCATTTTTTGCGGGATGAAATGACGGTTTGATTGGCATCTATTTTGGGGTGCATATGATTTTTTGATTGCTTGCTATTACACTTTTTGTGACGTAAGATGACAAAAAAATGGCTTTTTTTACACCGTTTTTATTTAAATTTTTTTACGGTGGTCATCTGAGGGGTTAGATCATGTGATATTTTTATAGAGCCGGTCGATACGGATGCGGCGATACCTAATATGTATACTTTTTTTTTATTTATGTAAGTTTTACACAATGATTTCATTTTTGAAACAAAAAAAATCATGTTTTAGTGTTTCCATTGTCTAAGAGCCATAGTTTTTTCAGTTTTTGGGCGATTATCTTGGGTAGGGTATGATTTTTGCGGGATGAGATGACGGTTTGATTGTTACAATTTTGGCGTACATGCGACTTTTTTGATCACTTTTATTACCTTTTTTGGGAAGTAAGGTGGGCAAAATTTCAATTTCATCATAGTTTTTTATTTTTTATTTTTATGGCGTTCACCGTTCGGGTAAAGTAACATAACCGTTTTATATATCAGGTCGTTACGGACGCGGCGATACCAAACATGTGTAGGGAATTTTATTTTTTTCATTTTTAATCAGTGATAAATATGTTTTTTGATTTTTACTTTTTTTTCACTTTTTTTTCACTTTTTTTTTGACCCAGACCCACTTGGTTCTTGAAGATCCAGTGGGTCTGATGTCTGTATAATACAGTACAGAACAATATATATTGTACTGTACTGTATTTTACTTACACTGAACAGATCTATGCTTTTAGCATAGATCTGTTCAGCACCATGGACAGCAGGACGCCTGAGAGGCGTCCTGTTGCCATGGGAACCTTCCCCGTCTGCTCAGAACTTCGCAGACGGGGAAGGGTAAGCACAGGGCTGAGGGGAACTCTCTGGGGGCTCTCTCCCTCTCCCATCGGGGGGCTGCAAAGGCACAGCAGCCCCCCGATGGGAGAGGGAGGGAGCTCCCTGCGCTGTTAACATTTTCCATACAGCGGTCCGTACGGACCGCTGTATGGAAAGGGTTAAACGGCTGACATCGCATCGCAGATGTCAGCCGTTTATACCAGGGTGCCAGCAATGTGCTGGCACCCTGGTATACCCACTAGAAACCAACGATTATACAAGGGGAGGCGGGCGGGGGATCGCGATCCCGCCTGCCGCACCGCCCGCCTCCCGCACCGCCCACACCGCCCGCAACCCTCCCCCTGCACCTCCCGCCACCATAAAATCATTCGGGGGTGCAGGGGGGGTTAATAAAACATTATTTTAGGCATATAAAGTTTCTGATCCCCGCGGTCAGAGACCGCGGGGACCAGAAATTGCAGAAATCGCAGCAAACCGCAGGTCTGAATTGACCTGCGGTTTGCCGCGATCGCCGACATGGGGGGGTCACGGGACCCCCCCGCGCATTTAGCCTAGGTGCCTGCTCAATGATTTGAGCAGGCACCGGGTTCCGATCACTGCCGGCCGGGCGGCAGTGATCGGAACAACACATGACGTACCGGTACGTCATGTGTCCTTAAGTACCAGGACATCATGACATACCGGTACGTCATGTGTCCTTATTAGGTTAAGTGAACACCTGCATTTGAGAAAAAAACGCTCTGTGTGAATGAGGAGCAGCGCGGTCCCACCATATTGACACATGCCATAACATTAAGACTATGTCTGCCAATGTTGCTGCCACCTACTGGTAAGCAGGAAAATTACAAGAACAATTATATTAAACATAGTTTTTATGCACATTTCTGGGGAACATAAGCAAAATCACATCAGATGACAGTATAAAAGCTCTTAGAAGATAGTAGCGGGGTAGAGGCGTGTAGTAACACAACTCTGGGGTGTTACATTCCCCCTTACTTTGAGTCAAGCCGCCCTCGGCTTGTGCTTAGGATAAAAGGAACAAGCTCTGGGGTACCCAATTTAATACAAAGTGCTGCAGGAAGTACACATAAGACAAACAAAGACAAACACATAATGGCTACCCTAAGGTTCCTGCCCGCTTGAGTATGGTGTCTTTATAACAGTTTCCCTCTCGGTATTACCAGTGAACCAATGGTCTGCACTAAGCAATCATTACTGACTTTGAAGTGTTCTGGCCATGAACACCAAATAAAGCATGGGGGGTCTTTACTCTGTAATCCCACCATTGTGTAATGAATTGCCTGCAAATCGAAGGGTGGCTTTATCCTGTATTCCCTTCTCTGCACTGATTATGCAAGTCAAAATTAAGGCTTATAGCTTGATCACTATTGTGACTATGGGTAGCTAAAATGGCTCTAAGGTGGAGATGCCATACCTTAGGCAAAGGCACAGAAGGGGGAGGTATGAGCTTCTCCAAATGATTCTAGCAGTCACAGGAGGAGGGTATAATAATCCAATGAAACTCCTGGAAGACAAACCAGGATGGGGGTTTAGTAGTCCCATTACCAATCCTGGCACATACAGTCCTGATCAAAAGTTTAAGACCACTTGAAAAATGGCAAAAAATCATATTTAGCATGGCTGGATCTTAACAAGGTTCCAAGTAGAGCTTCAACATGCAACAAGAAGAAATGGGAGTGAGACAAAACATTTTTTGAGCATTCAATTTAATGAAAACAACAAATAAACTGAAACAGGATGTTTTTCAGCTGATCAAAAGTTTAGGACCACACCACCCAAAAAAAACTAAACCCCCCCAAAACAGAAATCCAACTTCCAAACATGAACTCAGTAATGAGTAGCTCTGCTGTTATTGTTTATCACTTCAAAAATTTGTTTCGGCATGCTTGATGCAAGCGTTTCCATGAGGTGATTTCTCCAAGTGGTGAAGATGGCCGCAAGAAGGCCATCCACTGTCTGGAACTGTTGTCCATTTTTGTAAACTTAACTTGCCATCCATCCCCAAAGGTTCTCAATTGGATTTAGATCATGGGAACACGCAGGATGGGCCAAAAGAGTGATGTTATTCTCCTGGAAGAAGTCCCTTGTCCTGCGGGCATTGTGTACTGTAGCGTTGTCCTGTTGAAAAACCCAGTCGTTACCACACAGACGAGGGCCCTCAGTCATGAGGAATGCTCTCTGCAATATCTGGACATAGCCAGCAGCTGTTTGACGCCCCTGCACTTCCTGAAGCTCCATTGTTCCACTGAAGGAAAAAGCACCCCAGACCATTATGGCGCCCCCTCCACTGTGGCGCGTAGAAAACATCTCAGGTGGGATCTGCTTGTCATGCCAGTAACGTTGGAAACCATCAGGACCATCAAGGTTACATTTCTCATCAGAGAATAAAACTTTCTTCCACCTTTGACTGTTCCATGTTTGGTGCTCTCTTGCAAAGTCCAAACGAGCAGTTCTGTGGCGTTCAAGGAGACGAGGTCTTTGAAGACGTTTTTTGTTTTTGAAGCCCTTCAGTCTCTGATGTTGTCTGATGGTTATGGGGCTGCAGTCAGCACCAGTAAGGGCCTTAATTTGGGTCGAGGATCGTACAGTGTCTTGACGGACAGCCAATTGGCTCCTCCGGCTCAGTGCTGATTAAATTTTTTTGGGTCTTCCACTTGACTTTTTTGTTCCAGAACACTCAGGATCATTTAAGAAATTCCAAATTACTGTCTTACTACGTCCCACTTCAGCAGCGATGGTGCGCTGTGAGAGACCCTGCTTATGCAGTTCAACAACCCGACCACGTTCAAAAAGGGAGAGTTTTTTTGTCTTTGCCATCACAACGTGTGACTACCTGACAGGAAATTACAATGAATCCACATCTTTGCACAGATTTGGCCTTTTAAAGGCATGTGGTCCTAAAATTTGGATCAGCTGAAAAACAGCCTGTTTCAGTTTAATTGTTATTTTCAATTAAATGAATGCTCAAAAAATGTTTTGTCTCACTCTCATTTCTTCTTGTTGCATGTTGAAGCTCTACTTGGAACCTTTTTAAGATCCAACAATGTAAAATAAGATTTTTTGCCATTTTTCAAGTGGTCTTAAACTTTGGATCAGGACTTTATAACAAACAGGAAGGAGGGGTATATTACTCCCCTAGATGTTCCCGAAGCAGCGGAGTTACCCTTGTAGTTTCTGGGCCTGCCTGGGACTTACCCATTGTCCTACCTGCGCACCATGAGTAGGGCATTAGTATTAAGCATCCGCAGAGGCAGTCCGTATAAAGAGAACAGAGCTGTAAAGCAAAGTGACACACAAGAAAGATGCCACTGATCTGGCTAAGTGCAAAAGTTAAGTGCAATTTTACAAAAAGTGCATAAATTCACATTGCGGCATCTGTAAAAGAGTCCATACAATGGGCATAAGTACTTGAACATTGCTACACCTGTAACAAGTAGGAAAAACACAAAAATAAAAAATAATTTGTAATCCAACATGAGGCATGGCTTGGCTGATGGATGGAGTCCATTAAGTTCAGGCACAAAAAGGTTAGATGAAAAAGACCAAAATGTAAACAATAAGAAGAGCAACGGAGCGTGGCGTAGCCGTAGTGAAGTGCGGCTTGACTTAGGGGGAAGACAGAGGGCATCAAAAGGGTTAATGAAGTTAGTGTGTCTGGGGAGGTCAAGTGTAGGACAGGGGGGCGTGGTGTGGATGTGCATTTTCCCGGGCAGTATATAGTGCAGGGCTCTGAGGGGAGGTACATCTGATTGGTTTGCAGTTTGGAGTCAAGTTGGATGTTGGTGTCATGGCCTCCTTGGAAGATATGCTGGCTGCGGTTTGTTCTGCTGCAGAGCAGCGGGGCATGGAGTGGCTACAACAGAACCTGATGGGTACGCTGGGTGTCCCCGCTATTTCCCCTGTGGATCCCCCTGTTCGGCCTCGGGCTCGTAGATCTGCACCCCCTGAGTGCTGGAGCCCCGATACTACCCCCAGGGCTCGTCGGCGCCTAAGGAGCCCCTCCGGGGAACCTCAGCTGCGGGTGGCGGTACAGGCATCGCCCGCCTCACCCCGCCGCAGCAAGAGGAATCCTGCCCAGCGCAGCGGGCCTGCGGGAGAGGGCGGGTCCTCCACCCGGCCTGTTTCCAATGTTCGATGTGGGGGTTCCAATTCTGATGCGGCGTCCTACCCCCGAGATGTCCCGCGGGGGGAGCGAGCCCGGCGCGCCTTACCTGCACGGGATGTGGAGACTTGTGAGCCGGCGGAGCGTCCGGCTGCGAGTGGTGGCATTGCGGGCCTTCCCCTGGAGGATGGAGGAGCTGCTGCAGTGCGGCTGCGGCCTGGTAGCTCGGGTCGGCAGCCCAGGAATTGCGACGACCGGCCTGTGGAGGAGCGGCGACGAGCTCGTTGGGTTACCTGTCCCTCGGCGAGAGGACCTGTGCGGCGGGCGGCTGTGGCACTGCGGAGCAGTGTCTGTGCTGGCTCCAGGCCTGGAGTGTCTTCCTGTGCCCCTGTTGGTGAGAGGCGGGCCTGCACTTCGGCTGGAAGAGCCGGGAGTTTGAACTTGCCCTCAGGTTTGGTTGAGCAGGAGCAGTACCTCCAGGTGGCGCACTCTTCCTCTGATCTCCTGGTGACTGGTGAGGAGGTGCCTTCGGCGCTGGCCCTGGAAGAGGGTGAAGTGGATTCGGACTCGGGACCTGACGATGACGGGCGCGGGGCCTGCGGCCTGCAGTGGAGTCGGCTTCGTCTTCTGCTGGACAACCAAGGGCAGCTTCGGGAGGCTCTACGGCCGCTGGGCTTACCACCCAGGGACGGCCAGGTAAGGAGATGACTGGGGCTTCGTATGTGCCTGGGGTGGGGGGTGGGGTTTGCTTTCCTAGTGTTGGAGCTGAGAATTTTGCTAGGGAGATGTTGGCAAGTATATTGTCCTTAGTCGTGGGGGCGGGTTCTGGGACTGGAGCGTCCCCGGCGGCGGTCTGGGCACCCTCGGCTTCTGCGCCTTTTTTGCCACAGGCAGCGGGGGGGGTTGGTTTGCCGGGCTCGACGGTAGCCGTGCCTGCAGGGGCGGTTGGTGGTGGTGCTGTGGGTGTTGAAAGAGGGGCTGTCGTGGAGGATGTGAGGCTGGCGGATTCGGCCAAAGGGGAAATTTACGTATGTTTTGAGGGGCCGTTGGGGGCCCATTTGAAAATGGAGGTGAGGGAAAAAATCTGGAAGGGCGAATATGTTGAAATTTTTTCTTTACGACCTTTGGAGAAGTTTAATTTAGACAGGGGTAGGGTTGATGAGAGCAAGAAGGAGAATGAGGAGAAACGGCGATAAAGGCTGATTCCTAGTACTTTTGTGAACTGGTTACAGGCGTTTGCGATTCTGGCGAGTGTTGTTGGGGAGAAGGCCCCAGAGCATCGTTCGTCTTTGTTTTGTTACATGGACGCGATTGGGGAAGCATACAGGGTCTATGGCGGATCTGCGTGGCTCCGCTATGATGAGCAATTTCGGCAGAGGAAGGCGGTCCGGCCTAGCATTCGTTGGGACCACAAGGACATTAGTTTGTGGATGCGCAGCCCTTTCGGGGAGCGGCCGGGGGCTCCTCGGCCTCGGACTCCCAGGGTGGAAGTAGGAGGGGTTGTTGCTGGTAATATAATGAGGGATATTGCAAGTTCCTTGCAGACTGCCGGTATATGCATGAGTGTTTTAAATGGGGTAGAGGAAAGGGTTTTGAGACTGGGCAGAAGAGGGGTGATGCCGGTGAGGGTGGACGAGATGGCCCCCTTTCTAAGGTATTACCCAAATAGGGAGGCGGCGGATTTGTTGTCCATCGGTTTTACGGAGGGTTTTAGGATCCCATGCACCGCGGTGGGGCCGGTGGTGGCATCCCGTAATCTGCGGTCGGCCTTGCAACCCCCGGCTGTGGTTAGTGATAAGATTGTTAAGGAGGTGGCTGCGGGCCGGGTTGTTGGTCCTTTTGCTGAGTGCCCTTTGCCGGGTTTGTGGGTGTCTCCTTTGGGTTTGGTCCCTAAGAAGGAACCCAATAAATTCCGGCTTATTCATCACCTCTCTTATCCGCATGGGGGGGTCGGTGAACGATGGCATTGATGATGGCCTGTGTTCAGTTTCTTACACGTCTTTTGATGCGGCAGTTCGATGGGTGCGTTTGTTGGGGCAGGGAGCTTTGATGGCCAAGACAGACATTGAGGCGGCTTTTTGTTTGCTTCCCATTCACCCGGACAGTTTTCACTTACTTGGTTTTAAATGGGAGGACCAGTTTTATGTTGATTGTTGTTTGCCGATGGGTTGCTCTATTTCATGTTCGTTGTTTGAGACATTTAGTTCTTTTTTGGAGTGGGTCGTGAAACAGGAGGCGGGGTGGAATTCTGTGTTGCACTACCTGGACGATTTTTTGTTTTTGGGTCCGGGGGGGTCACGTGTTTGTTCGATTTTGTTGCGGACTATGGAGCGGGTTGCAGCTCGGTTCGGGGTTCCCTTGGCCCCCGAAAAGACTGAGGTCCCTTCCACATTGATTCGGTTTTTGGGCATTGAGATTTGCAGCATGGCGATGGAGTGTAGACTTCCTGGTGACAAGGTGGAGGATTTGCGTAACGAGGTGGCTTCGTTGGGGCGGTTGAAGAAGGTGCAGCTTCATCTTGTCCAATCTGTTTTGGGTAAGTTGAACTTCGCCTGCCGCATATTGCCCATGGGGCGGGTTTTTTGTCGGCGTCTTGCAATGGCGACGGCGGTTGTGACGGTTCCGAGTCACTATGTTCGGTTGTCGGCTGAAGTCCGTGGGGACTTGGCTGTGTGGGGGGTTTTTCTTACTGGTTTTAATGGCAAATCTGTGCGGATGGAGGAGACGGTAACTAGTGTGGATTTGGAGCTTTGGTCGGATGCGTCTGGCTCTTGCGGTTACGTTTTTTTTTGTCAAGGGCAATGGAGCGCTGGGTCATGGCCAGAGGAATGGAGATCGGCCGGTTGGTTGGGTAACCTTGTATTGTTGGAACTGTTCCCTATTGTTTTGGCGACTGAGTTGTGGGGTGATGTGCTGCGGAATAGACGGGTGAGGTTTTATTGCGATAATTTGGGTGTGGTTCAAGTGATCAACAAACAAACGGCTAGTTCCCCCCCTGTTTTGCGGCTGCTGCGGCATTTTGTTCTTAGGGGTTTAGAGTTGAATGCTTGTTTTGTAGCGGTTCGTGTACCGGGGGTGGATAATTCAATTGTGGACTGCCTTTCTCGTTTCCAGTGGGATCGTTTTTGGCAGCTGGTTCCAGATGCGGAGGTCCAGGGGTTGCCTTGTCCCCAGTGGCTCTGGCACGTGGCCTTGGGGTTTCCTCGGGGTTGATCCGGCGGTCCGTGAGTACCAGCACGTGGTCAGCTTATTAGTCTGTATGGGTCTTGTGGGAGCGGTTGCTGGATCAGGTTGGTGGGAGCGATTTGTTTGGGGATTTTCAGACATTGCTGGTCTATTGGTTAGGGGAATCTTTTTCTTCCCAGGTTTCTTTTTCAGTGGTGTCTAAACGCGTTGCGGCTGTGGGTTTTTGGTTGCGTCTCCGGGGCTTGCCGGATGTGTCCAGGAGTTTTTTGGTGCGGCAGGCTTTGAAGGGTTATCGCCGCGGGGCTTTGTGTGAGGTGTCACCTCTGGTAATCTGTGGCAGGTAGGGGGAAGGATCCTGGAAGGTAATTCAAGGGTGAAAATGGTGCACTGCATGTGAAAACATGCAACTCATGTGTTTTCGAAGCTGTACGCTGGGTGCCCCTGTTTGGGAAACGGCCTACAGGGATATTTACTGGTATTAAGAAATATTGGTGCCCTTGGGTCGGTGAGTGTGGCCAGGGGTAAGGTGGCGATACAAGTGAAAGTGATGAGTAAGATTACAGCTTGATTGGTTGCCTTCCGGGGTCCTTCTACAATGCAAGGGGTTGCTGTCACGAGGGTATCGAGAACCACACCTGACTCCGTTATACCCGGGGTCAGGAAGTCGCAGCGGTTGGCTGCACGCTCTATTTAAGATAGGGCTGTTTTCCTTATGGTAGCTTTCTGGGTTTGCTTTGCAAACCCTTTTGGCTCACTCAGGGATCTGTAGCTCCTTCTCCTCAGCTGTTCCTTGTCCAGCACTCCCAGACCTCCTTATATTCCTCTCTCACACTTCTCTGGTTGCCAGAGATAGAGCTTCCTGCCTGGACATCTATTCTGACCTTCTGGAGCTGTGTTGCTGCGTTCTCTGGTAGTTGGTCCAGAACGCTACCCTCCGGATCCCTGTTGGACCTTTGTGGTCTGCTGTGGTCGCCCACCTGGGTGTATGTGTTTGTCTGTTTTGTCTGTCCTCTCCCTGGTGTTTCCCTCTTAGTGATAGTGGTGCGGACTAGCGATCCCACCGGCCTGTTCACTATCTAGGGCTCATATTAGGGAAAGCCAGGGTTTAGGCACGCGATCGCCGCATGGGTGAGGAACCCGTCTAGGGACGTCAGGGCAGTCAGGTGCCAGCCGCAAGGTGAGTTAGGGGTCACCACCTTTCCCTCTCCCTTGGGCAGGGCTTTCCCTGTTTTCCTCCCTGTGCGTGTCGTCGGTCATAACATTATCTCTGGCCCTTATTTTGTGTAGGTAAAAAAAAAAAAAAAAAAAAAAATTTTTACCTACTTAGAATCCAGTATGGATCAAATTGCTGCTCTGTCCAAACAATTTCATGGCCTGTCTTTGGAGGTGGTAGGATTGAAGGCGTCGGTCCTCCAGCAACAGCAGCAATTGCAACTGACTGCAAGCCCAGCGGTTGCTACTGGTAACCAGGTTGTTGCGGAACCCAAGGTCCCTCTCCCTGACAGATTTTCTGGGGGAAGGGACAAGTTTTTGACATTCCGTGAGGCCTGTAAATTATACTTTAAACTGCGCCCTTACTCCTCTGGTAATGAAGATCAGCGGGTGGGGGTTGTTATTTCCCTGCTGCAGGGGGATCCGCAGTCCTGGGCGTTCTCTTTACCTACTGATTCCCAGGCTCTTCGGTCAGTGGATGAGTTTTTCGGGGCCCTGGGTCTCATATATGATGACCCTGACCGAGTCGCACTGGCTGAATCAAGATTACGGAGACTCTTACAAGGAGAGCGGCCGGTAGAGGAGTATTGCTCTGAATTCCGTAGGTGGGCTACGGATACCCAGTGGAACGACCCGGCTCTCAGGAGTTAGTTCTGCTCTTGGTTATCCGAAAGGGTTAAGGATGCGCTTGCATTATATGAGACCCCCTTTTCCCTTGATGCGGTTATGTCCCTTTCTATCCGAATAGATAGACGCCTTAGGGACAGGTTGAAAAAACCGGAGCAATTGGTAACCCCTCCCAAGCAGCAGTTAGTCTGTACGGACTTAGACGAGCCTATGCAGCTAGGAGGAACTACTCGTCAGGTCCGTCCTCCTGAGGCTCGCCGTAGGCGTGGGGTTTGTTTTTTTTGTGGGGAGAGGGGTCATTTCATTAATGTCTGTCCTTCTTTCCTCAGAAACAAAAGACCGTCGGAAAAACTACTAACCCCAGGCGGTGTGGAGGATGTCAGCCGGGGGGTATACGTTTCCTCCATACGTACATCGCAATTTGTGTTGCCAGCGGTTATTATTTTTGGTGATAAGACGGAGACTATTTCTTTCTTTCTAGACAGTGGAGCAGGGGTAAATTTGATAGATGCCCATTTTGCCCGCACTTTGGGTTTGTCTCTCTGTACGTTACAGAGACCCATTCCCATATTCGCTATTGATTCTGCTCCCCGGTCTCAGAGAAACCTCACCCACATTGTTCATAATTTACACCTTCGGGTAGGGGACCACCATAACGAGATGCTTTCAGGTTATGTTCTGGAGGGGCTTCCCACTCCGATAGTGCTGGGTCTTCCCTGGTTGGTAGCGCACAATCCAGTGGTGGATTGGCAGGCCAGGGAGATATTGGAGTGGAGTGAGCAGTGCAGAGAAAATTGCTTAAATAGCAATTGCTTAGTCGCCTCCATAACTACCCTACCTACATTTATTTCGGATTTTGAGGATGTTTTTTCTGAAAAGGGTTGTCAGAAGTTACCACCTCATCGTCCTTATGATTGCCCGGTTAACCTTATTCCCGGCGCAAAATTACCCAAGTCCAGGTTATATAATCTTTCGGGTCCAGAGAGACAAGCCATGAAAGATTATATCTCCGAGAGCTTGGCTAAGGGAGACATCAGACCCTCTTCTTCACCCGTGGCTGCAGGGTTTTTCTTCGTTAAAAAGAAAGATGGGGGCCTGCGTCCTTGCTTAGATTTTCGCGAATTAAATCAGATAACCATCCGAGACCCATACCCTCTTCCTCTCATTCCTGACCTGTTTAATCAGATTGCGGGTGCTAGGTGGTTCTCCAAACTTGATCTTAGGGGGGCCTACAATCTGATTCGTATTAAGGAGGGGGATGAGTGGAAGACAGCGTTTAACACCCCTGAGGGGCATTATGAAAATCTAGTTATGCCTTTCGGTCTGACCAATGCTCCTGCCGTCTTTCAACATTTCGTTAATGAAATTTTTAGTCATCTAACCGGCAGGTTTGTGGTAATATACCTAGATGATATTTTAATTTATTCGTCTGATCTGAAAACACATGAGGTGCATGTCAGACAAGTACTGCAGGTCCTACGGACGAATGAATTATATGCTAAAATTGAAAAATGTGTCTTTGCCGTTCAGGAGATACAATTCCTGGGTTATTTTTTATCTGCTTCAGGTTTCCGTATGGATCCTAGGAAGGTCCAGGCAATTTTAGACTGGGATCTTCCTGAGAACCTCAAAGCACTACAACGGTTCTTGGGCTTCGCGAATTTCTATAGGAAATTCATTAAAAATTATTCACTTATTGTAAAACCGCTTACTGACATGACTAGGAAGGGGACTGATTTTTCTAAATGGTCTGACGCCGCTAAAGTTGCTTTTTCCTCTCTAAAAGAGAGGTTTACCTCAGCACCTGTACTAGTCCAACCTGATGTCTCTCAGCCTTTTATTGTTGAAGTCTATGCGTCAGAGGTGGGAGTGGGGGCGGTGCTGTCTCAGGGTCCGTCTCCTGGCAAATGGCGTCCTTGTGCTTTCTTTTCTAAAAAACTATCTGCAGCAGAAAAGAACTACGATATTGGCAATAGGGAACTATTAGCTATTAAACTTGCGTTTGAGGAGTGGCGTCACTTTTTAGAGGGGGCAGTCCACCCCGTCACTGTGATTACGGACCACAAAAATCTTCTGTATCTCGAATCAGCTAAGCGTCTCACCCCTAGACAGGCTAGGTGGTCGCTATTTTTTACCAGGTTTAACTTTGTGATTACCTATCGTCCTGGGGCAAAGAACACCAAGGCTGATGCACTATCTCGTTGTTTCCCTGGAGAGGGTAATGTGAGTGATCCGGTGTCCATTCTTCAAAGAGGAGTGGTTGTTTCTGCGGTACACTCTGTTCTGGAGGGGAAGGTGTTAGAGGCCCAGGGGGACGCCCCGGTCTCTTGCCCCTCAGAGAAATTGTTTGTACCGTTGAACTTACGTTTCGAATTATTAAAGGAACATCATAATTCGGCACTTGCTGGGCACCCGGGTAGTAAAGCAACCTTGGAGCTATTGTCTCGTCGTTTTTGGTGGCCATGGTTGCGTCAGGATGTATTGGATTTTGTGTCTTCTTGTTCTACCTGTGCGCGCGCGAAAGTCTCTCATACACGTCCTGCAGGGTCTCTATTACCACTCGTCATTCCCAATAGACCGTGGACACATCTGTCAATGGATTTTATCACTGACTTACCTTTGTCTGCGGGTAAAACAGTTATTTTGGTAGTAGTGGACAGGTTTAGCAAAATGGTACACTTCATTGCGTTACCCGCACTACCTAATGCTAAGACTCTTGCTCAGGTATTCGTCAGTGAAATCGTGAAGCTTCACGGGGTCCCCTCCGATGTTGTTTCGGATCGGGGTACCCAGTTTATTTCTAAATTTTGGAAAGCTTTTTGTTCCCGTTTGGGGGTACACTTGTCCTTTTCCTCAGCTTTCCATCCTCAGTCGAATGGACAGACTGAGCGTACCAACCAAAACCTTGAGACATATCTAAGATGTTTTGTGTCTGAAAACCAAGAGTTGTGGTCATCATATTTACCGTTAGCTGAGTTTGCCATAAATAATCGTCGTCAGGAATCCACTGGCAAGTCACCATTTCTTGGTGCATATGGTTTTCATCCCCAGTTCTGTACTTTCAAAGAGGGTGGGTCTTCTGGGGTTCCCGAAGAGGAACGGTTTTCGTCATCTCTTTCATCGGTATGGCAGAAGGTGCAAGCTAACTTGAAAAATATGGGAGGTAAATACAAATGCATGGCTGATAAGAGACAGTCGCCAGGTCCGGACCTAGGAGTGAATGACTATGTGTGGTTGTCTACTAGGAATATTAAATTGAAGGTTCCCTCTTGGAAACTGGGTCCTAGGTTTATTGGCCCTTACAAAATTGTAGCCATCATCAACCCCGTGGCTTTTCGCCTGGAGTTACCTCAGACTTTTAAAATTCATAATGTTTTTCATAAGTCGTTACTCAAAAAATATGTTCCACCTCTAGAACCATCACCGCTGCCACCCCCTCCTGTTGTCGTGGATGGTAATCTAGAATTTCAGATATCCAAAATTGTTAATTCTCGTCGGGTCCGCAGCTCTCTTCAATATCTGGTGCATTGGAGAGGTTACGGTCCCGAGGAAAGAATGTGGGTTCCTGCGTCTGAGGTAAACGCTGACAGGTTAGTTCGGGTTTTTCATGCCTCTCATCCTGAGAGACCTGGTCCTGAGTGTCCGGAGGCCCCTCGTAGAGAGGGGGGTACTGTCACGAGGGTATCGAGAACCACACCTGACTCCGTTATACCCGGGGTCAGGAAGTCGCAGCGGTTGGCTGCACGCTCTATTTAAGATAGGGCTGTTTTCCTTATGGTAGCTTTCTGGGTTTGCTTTGCAAACCCTTTTGGCTCACTCAGGGATCCGTAGCTCCTTCTCCTCAGCTGTTCCTTGTCCAGCACTCCCAGACCTCCTTATATTCCTCTCTCACACTTCTCTGGTTGCCAGAGATAGAGCTTCCTGCCTGGACATCTATTCTGACCTTCTGGAGCTGTGTTGCTGCGTTCTCTGGTAGTTGGTCCAGAACGCTACCCTCCGGATCCCTGTTGGACCTTTGTGGTCTGCTGTGGTCGCCCACCTGGGTGTATGTGTTTGTCTGTTTTGTCTGTCCTCTCCCTGGTGTTTCCCTCTTAGTGATAGTGGTGCGGACTAGCGATCCCACCGGCCTGTTCACTATCTAGGGCTCATATTAGGGAAAGCCAGGGTTTAGGCACGCGATCGCCGCACGGGTGAGGAACCCGTCTAGGGACGTCAGGGCAGTCAGGTGCCAGCCGCAAGGTGAGTTAGGGGTCACCACCTTTCCCTCTCCCTTGGGCAGGGCTTTCCCTGTTTTCCTCCCTGTGCGTGTCGTCGGTCATTACAGTTGCAGTGTCGGGTTGGTTGGCCATGGTCATGTTATGTTGGGTATATATATGTTATATATATGTTATTATGGAAATGCCTAATTGTTTGATTAAAGAAACATGTGAACATGCTGGGTTAATAAAGTTATGGCTACGGCCCGTTTCACCATAGAAGGTCTCCGTGTCGTTTGTGGGTATTAGGATAAGGGATGGGTTTAGGGATGGTCAGCCCGTAAGAGTTCTTCCATCGTTTTAAGTCAGAAGAGCAACGGAGCGTGGCGTAGCCGTAGTGAAGTGCGGCTTGACTTAGGGGGAAGACAGAGGGCATCAAAAGGGTTAATGAAGTTAGTGTGTCTGGGGAGGTCAAGTGTAGGACAGGGGGGCGTGGTGTGGATGTGCATTTTCCCGGGCAGTATATAGTGCAGGGCTCTGAGGGGAGGTACATCTGATTGGTTTGCAGTTTGGAGTGAAGTTCCCGCCCACCTGCCCGTGTTTTTGTCTAGGTGGTTCACGGTTCGTAAGTTTGGCAGGCAGGGGGAAGGATCCTGGAAGGTAATTCAAGGGTAAAAATGATGCACTGCATGTGAAAACGTGCAACTCATGTGTTTTCAAAGCTGTACCCTGGGTGCCAATGTTTGGGAAACGGCCTACAGGGATATTTACTGGTATTAAGAAATATTGGTGCCCTTGGGTCGGTGAGTGCAGCCAGGGGTAAGGTGGCGATACAAGTGAAAGTAATGAGTAAGATTACAGCTTGATTGGTTGCCTTCCGGGGTCCTTCTACAATGCAAGGGGTTGCAGTGTCGGGTTGGTTGGCCGTGGTCATGTTATGTTGGGTATATATATGTTATATATATGTTATTCTGGAAATGCCTAATTGTTTGATTAAAGAAACATGTGAACATGCTGGGTTAATAAAGTTATGGCTACGGCCCGTTTCACCATAGAAGGTCTCTGTGTCGTTTGTGGGTATTAGGATAAGGGATAGGATTAGGGATGGTCAGCCCGTAAGAGTTCTTCCATCCTTTTAAGTCAAGAGGTGGCAATGTTCCTTACCAGTGAAAATGTGTCCTTGGCTTGGCTCCTATCGTCTAAAGGATGGTTCTCTTCACAGCATGAGGTCTCTTACAGGAAGCGCTGGAAGTCTTCCTTCTGGGTCCCATACTTGAGGGCACAAAAGTCCTTCTTTAAATGGTGTGACATCCTCATCGTCATCACTGCTAGCTCTGGTGCTCTCTGCAGCTGTAACTCCAGCAGAAACTTCATCTGCGATCTCCTGGTGAACTTCTGTGGCAGAACATTTGATTGCCAGATCACACTCTTTTGGAGGATCCTCTGTGAGCCTTGCCCTTTTCCTGATAGGTGACAGATTCTCCGGACATCAAGAAAGGAAAGACCCTTGGTCTTTCATAGCAAGGAGCTCTGGATTTTTTGGTAGTTCGGAGTGCATGGACGCCTCCTTATCCTCACACAACTCAGGGCAGTGCTCCTGTTTGGTGGTATCAGGCTGTGCAGCAGCAGTAGTAGTAGTAGGCCCAGAGATTTCTGTAGTGGCAGTGATAATAGCCACAGACTTGCTCTTTTCTGGCTCTGCTACTCCAGTAGTCAGGGGCAACAGTGGTAAAATCCGCCTGGCAAGTGGCCTGCTTCTTCCTACCGGAGGGACTGAAAGTCTTCTTCGCTGTTGTTGCATAGGTTGAAAGTCTTTAGTGGCAATGACAATGGCCACAGGGCAGTCCTTCTCTGACTCCATAATGGCAGTAGTTAGAGGCATGTTGCATGTGGCTGCAGCTGCTGCTGATGGATGCTGCGGTCCAAGTGGGTGCTATCTTTGCTGTCAGACATGGCTCTTAATACCCAGTACCAGATTAGAGGGATCAGTATTGGCTAAAAAGCAGTTTAGATGCAGGTTGCTATGTGTAACTGCAGCAGAATTGGTGCGTGGCTCCTTTAAGAGTCGCTGCAGCTGCTCACTTTAGGGAAGTATGGTGCTCTGGCAGACAGATTATAACCCTTTACAGTCTTTTATCTTGGACTTGTATCCAAGCAGTATACAGCTTTGGTCTCTTGGTCCCAGCAGGTTTTGGCAAGGATTGGCAGGAATGAGTGCTTCTGCTGTGTGGGAGACAGACTAGCTGAGGAGGGAATAGCTTCTCCTAGGTCTCTGGACTTATCGCTCAGATGCATTCTTAGGGAATGCTTTCTTCCTGGAACTCCGGAGGTTGTCTGTAGTTTTTTGCTTCTTCATCCAGCTGAGGCTGAAGGTGCTCAGACTGGAAATATGACCAAGTCTCTGCCTAGACTAGGTCCTTGCTGTCTTCCCTATGCAGGGGTAAAACTATATCCGACTCTAACAGTTTTTTCCCTCCCTTGCTGCAGGAAGACGGAATAATCCACCTCTGTTCAGAAGGGGGGCAGAATAGAACAGGATTGTTCCACTCTGAACTGCCATAACATTAAGACTATGTCTGCCAATGTTGCTCCAACCTACTGGTAGCCAGGAAAATTACAAGAACAATTACATTAAACATAGTTTTTATGCACATTTCTGGGGAACATAAGCAAAATCACATCAGATGAGAGTATACAAGCTCTTAGAAGATAGTAGCAGGGTACAGGCATGTAGTAATATAACTCTGGGGTGTTACATATGCTGCATGTAATATTGCCACTGCAGAGTAACACGATATACACTCATGATGGGGGAAACTAAACCTTTCAGAATGTAAAAGAAACATTAGAGAAAATAACACAGGAAACTAAGCATTATAGATAGTATAAATAAGTCATGTGGTGGGGCCTCCATGTATTGGGCTTGTTTTTTCCAGTACACCCACAGGTGATCGATGGGATTGAGATCTTTGGAATTTGGAGGCCAAGTCAACACCATGAAATCTCACGGTTATGTTTCTCAAACCATTCCTGAACTACTGTATATTTGCAGTGTGGCAGAACACGATAGCCTGCTAAAAGAGAACACGGTCATTAGAGGACACTATTGCCATGAGGTCTATACTTCGTCAGCAACAATGCCTAGGGCCCAAGGTTTCCCAGAAGAACATTGCCCAGAGCATTATATTGCTTCCACCTATATACCTTTTCCCATATTGCATCGTGATGCCACCTCTTCCCTAAGTAAGTGACACACGTACATCTGACCCATGGTGTGTCAGAAAACATGATTCATCAGAGCAGGACACCTTGTTCTATTACTCTGTGATCTAATTCTGATGCTCATGTACCCATTGAAAGCCTTTTGAGCAATGGACAGAGGTCCGCATAGGCACTGTCTGGTCCACAGCAACACAGCCCCATATACAGTGAGCTGCAATGTACTGCGTACACTACTTTATATTATAGTCACCATTAAAGGCAAATACTACCACTGCAGGGTGGACTTATACTCTGAGGGCACTATGGGGAGAGAGAATTATATATACTACCACTACAGGGGAGCATTATAATATGGGTTAAGGGGGGAGTAGGATCATAATACATGATAGCACTACAGGGAAGCATTATACTACAGATACTACAGAGAGCATTATGGTGAGCATTATACAGGGTGGGCCATTTATATGGATACACCTTAATAAAATGGGAATGGTTGGTGATATTAACTTCCTGTTTGTGGCACATTAGTATATATGAGGGGGGAAACTTTTCAAGATGGGTGGTGACCATGGCGGCCATTTTGAAGTTGGCCATTTTGAATCCAACTTTTGTTTTTTCAATAGGAAGAGGGTCATGTGACACATCAAACTTATTGGGAATTCCACAAGAAAGACAATGGTGTGCTTGGTTTTAACGTAACTTTATTCTTTCATGAGTTATTTACAAGTTTCTGACCACTTATAAAATGTGTTCAATGTGCTGCCCATTGTGTTGGATTGTCAATGCAACCCTCTTCTCCCACTCTTCACACACTGATAGCAACACCGCAGGAGAAATGCTAGCACAGGCTTCCAGTATCCGTAGTTTCAGGTGCTACACATCTCGTATCTTCACAGCATAGACAATTGCCTTCAGATGACCCCAAAGATAAAAGTCTAAGGGGGTCACTGAACAAAATCTTCTGCGTAAACTGAGGGTCCTGTTCCAATTTTTGTTTTGCCCATTCTGCAAATTCAGTGTGCCGATCTGGGTCATCCTCGTTGAGATGCTGCAGTAGCTGGAGTTTGTAAGGGTGCCATTTGTGAGTAGCTAATATCCGCCCCTTGGGGGCCATTCAACTGGCCCACGATGACCAATCCACTTTCCAGGAAACTGTTCATCTAGGAATGCTCGGACCTGACACCCATAATGTGGTGGTGCACCATCTTGCTGGAAAAACTCAGGGAACGTGCCAGCTTCAGTGCATAAAGAGGGAAACACATAATCATGTAGCAATTTCGCATATCAAGTGGCCTTGAGGTTTCCATTGATGAAGAATGGCCCCATTATCTTTGTACCCCATATACCACACCATACCATCATTTTTTTTGTTCCAACAGTCTTGGAGGGATCTATCCAATGTAGGTTAGTGTCAGACCAATAGCGGTGGTTTTGTTTGTTAACTTCACCATTCACATAAAAGTTTGCCTCATCACTGAACAAAATCTTCTGCGTAAACTGAGGGTCCTGTTCCAATTTTTGTTTTGCCCATTCTGCAAATTCAGTGTGCCGATCTGGGTCATCCTCGTTGAGATGCTGCAGTAGCTGGAGTTTGTAAGGGTGCCATTTGTGAGTAGCTAATATCCGCCGAAGGGATGTTCGACTAATGCCACTCTTCAGTGACATGCAGCGAGTGCTACGCTGTGGGCTCTTGCTGAATGAAGCTAGGACAGCTACTGATGTTTCTTCATTAGAGACAGATTTCATGTGTCCACATTTTGGCAAATCCAACACTGAACCAGTTTCACAAAACTTAGCAAGCAGTTTGCTAACTGTAGCATGGGAGATGGGTGGTCTCGTAGGGTGTCTTGCATTGAAATCTGCTGCAATGACCCGGTTACTGCGTTCATCAGACATCAACACAATTTCTATCCGCTCCTCACGTGTTAACCTCGGCGACATGTCAATGACTGTAAACAAAGAGAAACTTGTAAATAACTCATGAAAGAATAAAGTTACGTTAAAACCAAGCACACCATTGTTTTTCGTGTGAAATTCCCAATAATTTTGATGTGTCACATGACCCTCTTCCTATTGAAAAAACAAAAGTTGGATTCAAAATGTCCAACTTCAAAATGGCCACCAGGGTCACCACCCATCTTGAAAAGTTTCTCCCCTCACATATACTAATGTGCCACAAACAGGAAGTTAATATCACCAACCATTCCCATTTTATTAAGGTGTATCCATATAAATGGCCCACCCTGTACTACAGGGGGACTATGGAGGGGGGAATTATGCTACAGGGAGCACTATGGGGGAAGCATTATAAGTACAGGCCTTTACAAATTCTTGGAATATATTTACAGAAGGAGCAATCGCCAAAAGGTGTGGATCCCCTTGCTCCTCCTTTTTCTTTGGATAACTGTCTTCCCATTTCCTGATGTAAGCTTGGTACCAAGTAATCTTTTAAATTTAGGCGCCTACGATAACTTATACTTGGATGGTAGCTCAGTATTGTTTTGAGCTCTTTATCCGATTGTAGGATATGCCAGTGTCTTTTCAATATTTTATTAATTTCTTTTGCATATCCATCGTATGTGCCAATACATTTAATGATCTTGTTACTTTTCTTTACCGTGGGTACCAGAAGATCTTCCCTTTTTGACATTTTTGCTCTATCGAAGGCATTCTTAAGGGGATTTGTATGGTATCCTCTTTCTTTAAATCTAACAAACAGTTCTTTACTTTCTGCCAGGAAACATTCTTCATTGGTACAGTTATGTCGTGCCCTTAAATATTGTCCAGTAGGTATGCCCTTTTTCAGGGCTGTTAGATGCCAGCTAGACCAGTGTAGATAACCATTTGTAGATGTGGGTTTCCTATAAATCTCTGTATTAGGTTCTCTACTTTCAGTTTTTTGGATTTTTAAGTCCAGAAAGAAGATTTCTTTGTTCTGGATTTCATGAGTATACTTCATCCCAATTTCATTATCATTTAGGACGTTTACGGATTCTTGAAAGTAAGTGCTTGTGCCTTCCCATAAGATAAGTATGTCATCGATATACCGCCCCCAGTATAAAATGTGGGAGATATATGACGACATCTCATCAGTGAACACCACATGATTCTCCCACCACCCTATAAAAATATTTGGATATGTCGGGGCACATGCCGTCCCCATTGCAGTTCTCTTAATCTGTCTGTAAAACCGTTTCTTGAAAATAAAATAATTGTGCTCCAAAATTAATCTTAATAGATTGAGAACAAAATTATTGTGTTGTTAGAAAGTTATGCTTTTAGTGTTCAAAAAATATTGTATAGCCTTCAGGCCTAATTCATGTTGTATATTACTATAAAAGGATTCAACGTCTAAACTTGCAAGTAATATATTTCCTGAAAGGGACATATCATTAATTTTAGAAAGTAGATCTTTGGTGTCTTGTATAGAGGAAGGTAATGATATTACAAATGGACTCCATATTTGATCCACATAATTGCTTATCCCTTGAGTCAGGCTGTCATTACCGGAGACTATTGGTCTTCCTGGGATTGGCATTCTCCCTTTATGCACTTTTGGAAGTGCATAAAAGGTAGGGATGGTGGGACACTTGTTGAAAAGTTAGAGATATTCATCCTTACTGATAAGTAGAGATGTTGCGAACATAAAATTTTCCGTTCGTGAACGGCAAACGCACATTTCCGCAAATGTTCGCGAATGGGCGAACCGTCATAGACTTCAATAGGCAGGCGAATTTTAAAACCCACAGGGACTCTTTCTGGCCACAATAGTGATGGAAAAGTTGTTTCAAGGGGACTAACACCTGGACTGTGGCATGCCGGAGGGGGATCCATGGCAAAACTCCCATGGAAAATTACGTAGTTGACGCAGAGTCGGGTTTTAATCCATAAAGGGCATAAATCACCTAACATTCCTAAATTGTTTGGAATAACGTGCTTTAAAACATTAGGTATGATGTATCGATCAGTTAGTGTAAGGGTTACGCCCGCTTCACAGTGACAGACCAAACTATGACAGACCAAACTCCCCGTTTAACGCACCACAAACAACCGCAAACAGTCCATTTGCACAACCGCAAACTCTCCATTTGCACAAGGTTGGATACCAAGCTAGCCATGTCCCGTTCCTTGTCCTCACTGACGTCATTGAGGGTCTCTTCCTCCACCCAGCCACGTACAACACCAAGAGTGCCCCGAAAGGTGACAACAAGCCCCCTGGGACGCCTGCTGTGGTTGGTCTTCCGCCTCCTCAAAGCCACCTTCCTCCTCTGACTCCTCTTCTTCAGACTCCTCTCTCTGCGTTGCCGCAGGTCCAGCAATCGACGACGACAAGGCTGCTGCTGGTGGTGATGGTGACCACAACTCTAACTCTTCATGCTCATCTATGGCCTGATCCAGCACTCTTCGCAGGGCACGCTCCAGAAAAAAATGCATATGGGATGAGGTCGAAGATGTTGCCTTGGGTTTGACTGACCAGGTTTGTCACCTCCGCAAAAGGACGCATGAGCCTACAGCCATTGTGCATGAGCGTTCAGTAACGCGGCCAAAAAACACCCAGCTCCGTTCTTACCAGTTTAATCTCTGTTTTGTCCCCTATCAGGGGCCGGTGTATGGAATAGATTTTAGGAACTGGGAGATGGAAAAAGATGCTTGGTTGGTCCGCCTACTTCCAATTTGGGGCACGGCGCGTGCACCGTGCAATGTAATATGCCACCCTATATGAGTGGTGTGTTAAGTAGTACTATTCTTATCAGTTTAATCCCTGTTACGTCCCCTATCAGTGATGACTGTGCTCGTGCGCATGTTTGGGAGATTTCAGGCGATGGCGGTTATTCAAAGCCTATGGTCGTGCTGAGGTAGTTCAGTGACAGTTAAGTGACCCAGAAAACAATGATTCTGCAGTGTGGGCCCATTGTTGGCCTAGTAGGCTTTAATGATCACCTTAGATAATCACAAAGAAAATTAATGTTTTTTCTATGCAAAATTATCCAGCCGATCCTTTTTGGTCTGTTCACAATGAAGCAACGACCTTATCATAGGGGGTGTGCCAACATTGCCATTGCCAACACACTCATAGAGGTGATCGCTTCATTGTGATACGCAAGCCCCTTCACCACAACAAGGTAACAATCACGAAGGTGGATTGACACATGTATGTGCCTTTTTTTTTGTTTTTGCAGCCACAGTGCAGCATCAGAGGCCAGAAAAATTAGGCATGTACACATGCCTGAAAAATCAGGTATTGTAACAGCCGCTGCTGTAGCAGCGGCCGGAAAAATTTATGTTTTCCAGGCAGAAAGTGCACTAAAACATTGCGGCTTGAACCCTAGTTGGTGGCGGAGAAGTCACGCAAGTCATCCGGCATGCAGAGATTAAATACAGCAGTGTGTGGACCATAGCCCAAGGCATCTCATCAGGCCATTTTTAGTCAAATGCATCCCCCACTGTCAGTCCCTTCGGGATCCATGCCTTATTCATCTTAATAAAGGTGAGGTAATCTAGACTTTTTTGACCGAGGCAACTTCTCTTCTCAGTGACAATACCTCCTGTTGCGCTGAAGGTCCTTTCTGACAGGACACTTGAAGCGGGGCAGGCCAGAAGTTCTATCGCAAATTGGGATAGCTCAGGCCACAGGTCAAGCCTGCACACCCAGTAGTCAAGGGGTTCATCGCTCTTCAGAGTGTCGATATCTGCAGTTAAGGCGAGGTAGTCTGCTACCTGTCGGTCGAGTTGTTCTCTGAGGGTGGACCCTGAAGGGCTGTGGCGATGCGTAGGACTTAAAAAGCTCTGCATGTCCTCCATCAACAACACATCTATAAAGTGTCCTGTCCTTGCCGGCGTGGTAGGAGGAGGATTACTTTCACCTCTTCCCCTGTTAGATTCCCGTTGTGCTGTGACATCACCCTTATACGCTGTGTAAAGCATACTTTTTAACTTGTTTTGGAACTGCTGCATCCTTTCCGACTTCTTTCTGCTTATACCGGGGATCTAGTAGCATGACCACCCAGTACAGGTCGTTCTCCTTCAGCCTTTTTATACGAGAGTCCCTCAACAGGCATGACAGCATGACAGACCCCATTTGCACAAGGTTGGATGCCGAGCTACTCATGTCCCGTTCCTCGTCCTCAATGATCTCATTGAAGGTCTGTTCTTCCCTCCAGCCACGTACAACACCACGGGTACCAGATAGGTGACAACGAGCACCCTGGGATGCCTGCTGTGGTTGGTCTTCCTCCTCCTCAAAGTCACATTCCTCCTCTGGCTCCTCTTCCTCAGACTCCTCTTCCAGCGTTGTCGCAGGTCCAGCAAGCGATGCTGATAAGGCTGTTTCTGGTGTTGATGGTGACCACAACTCTTCCTCTTCCTCTTCACGCTTATCTACGGCCTGATCCAGCACTCTTCGCAGGGCACGCTCCAGGAAGAGAACAAATGGGATGATGTCGCTGATGGTGCCTTCGGTGCGACTGACTAGGTTTGTCACCTCCTCAAAAGGATGCATGAGCCTACAGGCATTGCGCATGAGCGTCCAGTAACGTGGAAAAAAAAATTCCCAGCTCTGCAGAGGCTGTCCTAGCACCCCGGTCATACAAATACTCTTTGACGGCTTTTTCTTGTTGGAGCAGGCGGTTGAACATTAGAAGTGTTGAATTCCAACGTGTCGGGCTGTCACAAATCAAGCGCCTCACTGGCATGTTGTTTCGCTGCTGAATATCGGAAAAGTGCGCCATGGCCGTGTAGGAACACCTGAAATGGCCACACACCTTCCTGGCCTGCTTGAGGACGTCCTGTAAGCCTAGGTACTTATGCACAAAGCGTTGTACGATCAGATTCAACACATGTGCCATGCACAGCACATGTGTCAACTTGCCCAAATTCAATGCCGCCAACAAATTGCTTCCGTTGTCACACACCACTTTGCCGATCTCCAGTTGGTGCGGAGTCAGCCACTGATCCACCTGTGCGTTCAGGGCGGACAGGAGTGCTGGTCCGGTGTGACTCTCTGCTTTCAGGCAAGTCAACCCCAAGACGACGTGACACTGTCGTATCCGGGATGTGGAATAGCCCCTGGGAAGCTGGGGGGGTGCAGTTGATGTGGAGCAAGACGCAGCAGCAGAAGAGGACTCAGCCGAGAAGGTTAGCGAAGAGGATGGAGTAGGATGAGTAGAGGTGGTGGCAGCAGGCCTGCCTGCAAGTCGTGGCGGTGTCACCAACTCCTCTGCAGAGCCACGCATTCCATGCTTGGCAGCCGCCAGCAGGTTTACCCAATGCACAGTGTACGTGATATACCTGCCCTGACCGTGCTTTGCAGACCAGGTATCAGTGGTCAGATGGACCCTTGCCCCAACACTGTGTGCCAGACATGCCATGACTTCCTTTTCCACAATAGAGTACAGGTTGGGGATTGCCTCTTATGAAAAAAAAAATTGTCTGGGTACCTTCCACTGCGGTGTCCCAATAGCTAAAATTTTTTTGAAGGCCTCAGACTCCACCAGCTTGTATGGTAAAAGCTGGCGAACTAAGAGTTCCGACAAGCCAGCTGTCAGACGCCGGGCAAGGGGGTGACTCTGTGACATTGGCTTCTTACGCTCTAACATTTCCTTGACAGTCACCTGAATGTGGGCAGATGAGCAGGAACTGCTCAAGGTGAGAGGCGGAGTGGCGGATGGTTGAGAGGGGGCAAGGAGGACAGCAGTGGTTGACATGGCTAAAGATGCTGGACCAGGAGGAAGATGGTGGCTTTGAGTTTGTGTGCTGCTTGTACTCATCATGTGTTGATCCCATAGGCGTTTGTGATGTGAGTTCATGTGCCTTCGCAAAGCAGTTGTACCTAGGTGGGTGTTGGACTTCCCACGACTCAGTTTATTTTGGCACAGGTTGCAAATGGCATCGCTGTTATCAGAGGCAGACACACAAAAAAAATGCCACACTGCTGAGCTTTGCAATGATGGCATTCTGGTGGTGGCAACAGCATGCGTTGATTGGCGTGCTGTCTGGCTGACCCCAGGTGCCGATACATGCTGTCTGACTGTGCCACTAGCTCCTTGCGACGACCTCCCCCTGCTTCCAACTTGTCTCCTCCTCCTCTCTGTCTCCCCATCTGAACTTTCCCCCTGCTCTTCTTCTCTTCGAGCGGGCACCCACGTGACATGCACGGACACATCGTCATCATCAACTGCTTCACTTGTATCTGACAACTTAGCAAAGGAAGCAGCAGCGGGTACAACATCATCATCATCACACCGTACGTCCATGTGTGTAATGCTGCCTGACTGAGACATATCCCTGTCATCTACATCCTCTGGCAATAATGGTTGCGCATCACTAATTTCTTCCAACTGATGTGTAAATAACTCCTCTGACAGATCAAGTGAAGCAGCTGTAATGCTAGTGGTGGTGGTGGTGGCGGCAGGCAGGCGAGTGGTAACTTGAGAGGTGCCCGAAGCTGAGCTGGAGGAGGATGGTGCGTCAAGGTTCCGAGAGGAAGCTGTAGAAGATTGTGTGTCCTGTGTTAGCCAGTCAACTATGTCCTCAGAACTTTTTGAGTTCAGGGTACGTGGCCTCTGAACACTGGGCATTATTCTAGGGCCAAAGGAAATCACAGCACCATGACGGCCCCTGCGGGGTTGCCTGCCTCTGCCTGTAATTTTTTTTTAGATTAGTGGTACTATGCGTGCAAGGTACTGTGCCACCCGATATGAGTGGTGGGCACTGGCAGTAGTGGGCACAGTACACTCTGTGGGCCTGACACACGCTGGCAGGCAACTGCAATTATATTACAGAGAAAAAATAGTTTTACTGTTTTAAATGCAAGCTACTGTGACACCAGATATGAGTGGTGGGCACTGGCAGTAGTGGGTACAGTACACTCTGTGGGCCTGACACACGCTGGCAGGCAACTGCAATTATATTACAGAGAAAAAATTGTTTTACATTTTTAAATGCAAGCTACTGTGACACCAGATATGAGTGGTGGGCACTGGCAGTAGTGGGCACAGTACAGGCTGTGGGCCTGACACACGCTGGCAGGCAACTGCAATTATATTACAGAGAAAAAATTGTTTTACTGTTTTAAATGCAAGCTACTGTGACACCAGATATGAGTGGTGGGCACTGGCAGTAGTGGGCACAGTACATTCTGTGGGCCTGACACACGCTGGCAGGCAACTGCAATTATATTACAGAGAAAAAATTGTTTTACTGTTTTAAATGCAATCTACTGTGACACCAGATATGAGTGGTGGGCACTGGCAGAAGTGGGCACAGTACACGCTGTGGGCCTGACACACGCTGGCAGGCAACTGCAATTATATTACAGAGATATTTTTTTTTTTACTGTTTTAAATGCAAGCTACTGTAACACCAGATATGAGTCGTGGGCACTGGCAGTAGTGGGCACAGTACACTCTGTGGGCCTGACACACGCTGGCAGGCAACTGCAATTATATTACAGAGAAAAAATTGTTTTACTGTTTTAAATGCAAGCTACTGTGACACCAGATATGAGTGGTGGGCACTGGCAGTAGTGGGCACAGTACAGGCTGTGGGCCTGACACACGCTGGCAGGCAACTGCAATTATATTACAGAGAAAAAATGGTTTTACTGTTTTAAATGCAAGCTACTGTGACACCAGATATGAGTGGTGGGCACTGGCAGTGGGCACAGTACATTCTGTGGGCCTGACACACGCTGGCAGGCAACTGCAATTATATTACAGAGAAAAAAAAAAAAGAAGACTGATGTACTATCCCTAAAAAAGGCTTTTTGGGGTGCTGTCAGGACGCTGTCCTTACAGCAGATCAGATGAGTCTTTGAGGACTGGAGTGGACACAGAACACTGGCCTAGCCAACGATTTCCCTATTAAATCAGCAGCAGCTGCACTCTCCCTGCTCTCACTAACACTGCAGCTTCCGAATGAATCTAAGATGGATGCTGTCCTTGCTTTTTGATAGGAGGTGGGAGGGTCTGGGAGGGAGGGTATGCTGCTGATTGGCTGGAATGTGTCTGCTGACTGTGAGGTACAGGGTCATAGTTTGCTCATTGATGACGTATAGGGGGCGGACCGAACATCGCATATGTTCGCCCGCCGCGGCGAACGCGAACAAGCGATGTTCGCCGGGAACTGTTTGCCGGCGAATAGTTCGGGACATCTCTACTGATAAGGTATTTGTTCAAGCTTCAAGAAGAATTTGTTTGAGCACACTAAGATACTTCTCAAGGGATAAGCCATTATGTGGATCAAATATTGTGTCCTTTTGTAATATCATTACCTTCCTATATACAAGACACCAAAGATCTACTTTCTTAAATTAATGATGATATGTTCCTTTCAGGAAATATATTACTTGCAAGTTTAGATGTTGAACCCTTGTATAGTAATATACAACATGAATTAGGCCTGAAGGCTATACCATAGCATCACTTTCCAACAACACAAGGCCCCGAATTTCAGGCCATATTAGTGCCATTGAGACTGAAAAGGATACATCTGTATCAAGACACGTGAAATTCTATCATAGCAACAATACAATGGTCCTCAAATTCTGGGGAGTTGAATCTTTAGGGGAGGTAATCTTGATAAAAAATTGCTTCAAAATGAAGCCTGATGGAAACACAGGCTCGATACCATGAGCCCGAAGGGCCTAACTGAAGGCTTCTCTTTTGCAGCTTTCATTTAACCTCCTCAGGACCGCCGTACGCAGGATTGCGTCTTTGCGGCGGCCCTGCTCTTCTGGGTGGACGCGCCGGCGCGTCCTCTCGCGAGACGCAAGATTTCCTGTGAACGCGCGCACACAGGCGCGCGCGTTCACAGGAACGGAAGGTAAGAGAGTGGATCTCCAGCCTGCCAGCGGCGATCGTTCGCTGGCAGGCTGGAGATGTGTTTTTTTTAACCCCTAACAGGTATATTAGACGCTGTTTTGATAACAGCGTCTAATATACCTGCTACCTGGTCCTCTGGTGGTCCCCTTTGTTTGGATCAACCACCAGAGGACACAGGTAGCTCAGTAAATATGTTGCACCAAGCACCACTTCACTACACCCCCCCCCTGTCACTTATTAACCCCTTATTCACCCTTGATCACCCCTGATCACCCCATATAGACTCCCTGATCACCCCCCTGTCATTGATTACCCCCCTGTCATTGATCAACCCCCTGTAAAGCTCCATTCAGATGTCCGCATGATTTTTACGGATCCACTGATAGATGGATCGGATCCGCAAAACGCATACGGACGTCTGAATGAAGCCTTACAGGGGCGTGATCAATGACTGTGGTTATCACCCCATATAGACTCCCTGATCACCCCCCTGTCATTGATTACACCCCTGTCATTGATCAACCCCCTGTAAAGCTCCATTCAGATGTCCGCATGATTTTTACGGATCCACTGATAGATGGATCGGATCTGCAAAACGCATACGGGCGTCTGAATGAAGCCTTACAGGGGCGTGATCAATGACTGTGGTGATCACCCCATATAGACTCCCTGATCACCCCCCTGTCATTGATTACACCCCTGTCATTGATCAACCCCCTGTAAAGCTCCATTCAGATGTCCGCATGATTTTTACGGATCCACTGATAGATGGATCGGATCCGCAAAACGCATACGGACGTCTGAATGAAGCCTTACAGGGGCGTGATCAATGACTGTGGTGATCACCCCATATAGACTCCCTGATCACCCCCCTGTCATTGATTACACCCCTGTCATTGATCAACCCCCTGTAAAGCTCCATTCAGATGTCCGCATGATTTTTACGGATCCACTGATAGATGGATCGGATCCGCAAAACGCATACGGGCGTCGAATGAAGCCTTACAGGGGCGTGATCAATGACTGTGGTGATCACCCCATATAGACTCCCTGATCACCCCCCTGTCATTGATTACCCCCCTGTCATTGATCAACCCCCTGTAAAGCTCCATTCAGATGTCCGCATGATTTTTACGGATCCACTGATAAATGGATCGGATCCGCAAAAAGCATACGGACGTCTGAATGAAGCCTTACAGGGGCGTGATCAATGACTGTGGTTATCACCCCATATAGACTCCCTGATCACCCCCCTGTCATTGATTACACCCCTGTCATTGATCAACCCCCTGTAAAGCTCCATTCAGATGTCCGCATGATTTTTACGGATCCGCTGATAAATGGATCGGATCCGCAAAAAGCATACGGACGTCTGAATGAAGCCTTACAGGGGCGTGATCAATGACTGTGGTTATCACCCCATATAGACTCCCTGATCACCCCCCTGTCATTGATTACACCCCTGTCATTGATCAACCCCCTGTAAAGCTCCATTCAGATGTCCGCATGATTTTTACGGATCCACTGATAGATGGATCGGATCCGCAAAACACATACAGGCGTCTCCCTGGAGCCTTCCAGGGGGGGTGATCACCCCATATAGACTCCCTGATCATCCCCCTGTCATTGATCACCCCCCCCCCTGTCATTGATCACCCCCCCCGTCATGCTGCATTCAGATGTCCGTATGATTTTTACGGATCCACGGATACATGGATCGGATCCGCAAAACACATACGGACATCTGAATGGAGCCTTACAGGGGGGTGATCAATGACAGGGGGGTGATCACCCCATATAGAGACTCTCTGATCACCCCCCTGTCATTGATCACCCCCCTGTCATTGATCACCCCCCTGTCATTGATCACCCCTCTGTAAGGCTCCATTCAGACATTTTTTTGTCTCAAGTTAGCGGAATTATTTTTTTTTTTCTTACAAAGTCTCATATTCCACTAACTTGTGTCAAAAAATTAAATCTCACATGAACTCACCATACCCCTCACGGAATCCAAATGCGTAAAATTTTTTAGACATTTATATTCCAGACTTCTTCTCACGCTTTAGGGCCCCTAGAATGCCAGGGCAGTATAAATACCCCACATGTGACCCCATTTTGGAAAGAAGACACCCCAAGGTATTCCGTGAGGGGCATATTGAGTCCATGAAAGATTGAAATTTTTGTCCCAAGTTAGCGGAAAGGGAGACTTTGTGAGAAAAAAAAAAAAAAAAAATCAATTTCTGCTAACTTGTGCCAAAAAAAAAATAATTTCTATGAACTCGTCATGCCCCTCATTGAATACCTTGGGGTGTCTTCTTTCCAAAATGGGGTCACATGTGGGGTATTTATACTGCCCTGGCATTCTAGGGGTCCTAAAGCGTGAGAAGAAGTCTGGGATCCAAATGTCTAAAAATGCCCTCATAAAATGAATGTGGGCCCCTTTGCGCATCTAGGCTGCAAAAAAGTGTCACACATGTGGTATCGCCGTACTCAGGAGAAGTTGGGGAATGTGTTTTGGGGTGTCATTTTACATATACCCATGCTGGGTGAGATAAATATCTTGGTCAAATGCCAACTTTGTATAAAAAAATGGGAAAAGTTGTCTTTTGCCGAGATATTTCTTTCACCCAGCATGGGTATATGTAAAAAGACACCCCAAAACACATTGCCCAACTTCTCCCGAGTACGGCGATACCAGATGTGTGACACTTTTTTGCAGCCTAGGTGGGCAAAGGGGCCCACATTCCAAAGAGCACCTTTAGGATTTCACAGTTCATTTACCTACTTACCACACATTAGGGCCCCTGGAAAATGCCAGGGCAGTATAACTACCCCACAAGTGACCCCATTTTGGAAAGAAGACACCCCAAGGTATTCCGTGAGGGGCATGGCGAGTTCCTAGAATTTTTTATTTTTTGTCACAAGTCTCATATTCCACTAACTTGTGACAAAAAATAAAAACTTCCATGAACTCACTATGCCCATCAGCGTATACCTTGGGGTCTCTTCTTTCCAAAATGGGGTCACTTGTGGGGTAGTTATACTGCCCTGGCATTCTAGGGGCCCAAATGTGTGGTAAGGAGTTTGAAATCAAATTCTGTAAAAAATGACCAGTGAAATCCGAAAGGTGCTCTTTGGAATATGGGCCCCTTTGCCCACCTAGGCTGCAAAAAAGTGTCACACATCTGGTATCTCCGTACTCAGGAGAAGTTGGGGAATGTGTTTTGGGGTGTCATTTTACATATACCCATGCTGGGTGAGAGAAATATCTTGGCAAAAGACAACTTTTCCCATTTTTTTATACAAAGTTGGCATTTGACCAAGATATTTATCTCACCCAGCATGGGTATATGTAAAAAGACACCCCAAAACACATTCCTCAACTTCTCCTGAATACAGAGATACCACATGTGTGGCACTTTTTTGCAGCCTAGGTGGGCAAAGGGGCCCATATTCCAAAGAGCACCTTTCGGATTTCACAGGTCATTTTTTACAGAATTTGATTTCAAACTCCTTACCACACATTTGGGCCCCTAGAATGCCAGGGCAGTATAACTACCCCACAAGTGACCCCATTTTGGAAAGAAGAGACCCGAAGGTATTCGCTGATGGGCATAGTGAGTTCATGGAAGTTTTTATTTTTTGTCACAAGTTAGTGGAATATGAGACTTTGTATAAAAAAAAAATAATCATCATTTTCCACTAACTTGTGACAAAAAATAAAAAATTCTAGGAACTCGCCATGCCCCTCACGGAATACCTTGGGGTGTCTTCTTTCCAAAATGGGGTCACTTGTGGGGTAGTTATACTGCCCTGGCATTCTAGGGGCCCAAATGTGTGTTAAGGAGTTTGAAATCAAATTCTGTAAAAAATGACTAGTGAAATCCGAAAGACGCTCTTTGGAATATGGGCCCCTTTGCCCACCTAGGCTGCAAAAAAGTGTCACACATCTGGTATCTCCGTACTCAGGAGAAGGTGGGGAATGTGTTTTGGGGTGTCATTTTACATATACCCATGCTGGGTGAGAGAAATATCATGGCAAAAGACAACTTTTCCCATTTTTTTATACAAAGTTGGCATTTGATCAAGATATTTATCTCACCCAGCATGGGTATATGTAAAAAGACACCCCAAAACACATTCCTCAACTTCTCCTGAATACAGAGATACCAGATGTGTGACACTTTTTGCAGCCTAGGTGGGCAAAGGGGCCATATTCCAAAGAGCACCTTTCGGATTTCACAGGTCATTTTTTACAGAATTTGATTTCAAACTCCTTACCACACATTTGGGCCCCTAGAATGCCAGGGCAGTATAACTACCCCACAAGTGACCCCATTTTGGAAAGAAGAGACCCCAAGGTATTTCGTGATGGGCATAGTGAGTTCATAGAACTTTTTATTTTTTGTCACAAGTTAGTGGAATATGAGACTTTGTAAGAAAAAAAAAAAAAAATCATCATTTTCCGCTAACTTGTGACAAAAAATAAAAAGTTCTATGAACTCACTATGCCCATCAGCGAATACCTTAGGGTGTGTACTTTCCGAAATGGGGTCATTTGTGGGGTGTTTGTACTGTCTGGGCATTGTAGAACCTCAGGAAACATGACAGGTGCTCAGAAAGTCAGAGCTGCTTCAAAAAGCGGAAATTCACATTTTTGTACCATAGTTTGTAAACGCTCTAACTTTTACCCAAACCATTTTTTTTTTACCCAAACATTTTTTTTTTATCAAAGACATGTAGAACAATAAATTTAGAGCAAAATTTCTATATGGATCTCGTTTTTTTTGCAAAATTTTACAACTGAAAGTGAAAAATGTCATTTTTTTGCTAAAAAATCATTAAATTTCGATTAATAACAAAAAAAGTAAAAATGGCAGCAGCAAAGAAATACCACCAAATGAAAGCTCTATTAGTGAGAATAAAAGGAGGTAAAATTCATTTGGGTGGTAAGTTGCATGACCGATCAATAAACGGTGAAAGTAGTGTAGGTCAGAAGTGTAAAAAGTGGCCTGGTCTTTCAGGGTGTTTAAGCACTGGGGGCTGAGGTGGTTAAAAAGCAAAGGGAAGATGAAGTAATGCATATATACAGAAATACTAAAATTAAATGTGAACTGAGATTTAGCTCAACATTAAAATCTTGGACATTTTTCATTTTAATTATATTCATTGAGAAAAGAGAATAAAAATAAATAAAAATAACTCATCCTCTCTTCCTTTTTTCTTTAATATTTTTCCTGTGCCTTTCCCTACCCCTCCTTTTCTCTTCTTCTTTTTTGTCTCTCCTTTAACTATGAGTAAGATCTATTGAATATAGGGGTTGTCCGGGATCAAACAATTTTTTTTTTAAAACAGTTTACTCACTGTTAGTAGCCGAGTCAAGGTTCCCCAGATGTTTTTAGGTAGCTTTTACACTGCTGCATGGCTCCTACGGTCCCCAACAGATTGTTTACATAGATGTTTATCTGTGCGATCACTTCCTGCTGCACTGCACTGTTTCTACAGTCTAACATCTCGTCCCAGCATCCGCCCCACTCATACATATTCAGCCTCCTGCACATCGTCCATTTTACATGGGTATACAGTATTTTACATGGGAGGATTTTTCTATGCTAAGTAGCATAGTGATCTGCCTCCATTTATTATAAAGCTCCATGCCCGGTGACGTCACCCAACCGGAGGCCAGCCTAGTTACCGCCCCTCCATCCATTCTGCATAATTACTTAGGCTTCCAGTGACATCACAGGGCTCCCTCAGCAGTGGAAGAGGAGGCTTTGCTCGCCTGCAAGGCACCCGGTACGTCACTGAGTACAAGATAACAGTCACTTCCGGCCAAGAATTTCCTTGATGAAAATGGGGCTTCAGAATTAAGTGCCAAAGGTAGTACATGCATGTTTGTATTGTGTATGTCAGTCTAGTACTATTAGACCAATGTCCCTAATCCCAGACAACCCCTTTAAGTGGTGTATTATAGGGTATTCCCCATCTTAATATAGCCTTTTTGGTTTTCATATAAATGTAGAAACAGTAGAAATAGATATTTAATAGATAATTTACAGTAACATTTCCAAAACTTACATCATTTATATATTTTTTTTTAAGAAATATCAGATATTATAATCATGGAATGTTTTTTGATATTATGGATTAATGATGGGGACATTGCTACTGATAATACTAAAAATTATAGATTGAGAATAATGAAATGATCATAAAAGAGAATTCATCATGAATTATAAAATATGACTTATATAGATACAATCATAATATATATATTATATAGGACTGAAAATCAAGGAATTATAAAGGAGAAAATCAGTTTATAAATAAACTAATTCCTAAACTATGATTATGAGTAATTGTAAAAGCACAATCATGACATACATATAAATAAAAATAAAATAAAAATTATAAAAAAAAGTATATGGGTCATTAATCATAAATTACGAATCATTTATTATCAATAATGATGAACAGCAATATGTAAAGCCATTTTAATAAGATGAAGATTTGATATTAACAACTAAAATAATTACGGATGAATTAGAGTACTATATATATTTACAAAACATTAAGGTATAATCTACTAAGTCCGAAAACATGCGCAAAAGGACTAAGTAGAAGGAAACTATCTAAGTCCTGTGACATGCGCTATGAAGAGACAGCGAGAGGAATTTTTTCTAAGTTTCAAAATATGTACAAGAGGGGGGAGTGAGGTTGGGAATAGTCCTATGTCTAAAAACATGAGCATAGGGAACTTCTAAAAAATAACTAAGTTTAAAGACAAGCACGAGGTCTCTGTGGTTTGCCACCACAGAGACTAAGTTGACAGCGCAAGCGCTGGATGGAGGGAGGTAAGTTGTCATTGCAAAACACACCAATTTGGTGTTGTTAGATTATATCAGACATCGGGATTGGTAAAGATTAGTGTCCGGAGGACAGGACAGCTCATGATAGGCTTTTACAGGGAAAGGCGGTACTATCTCCACGTTAAATAGCAGTAAAAAAATCTGTTCTGGTTAGCTGCTCCTAACCCCTGAAGACGCCGTGTATTTGGTGAAACATGTCGGGGAATCTTAATTTTATTTAAACAGCAATGTACCTAGAACGCTGAAGGATCGGAGGAACGTGCTGCAGGAACCCCTGAATACCGATCCAGGCAGGAGAACCTTTAGACTTAGACAAAAAAGAAAGATTGCAGTTTAGCAGAACAGGGATACCTGAGTAGCTAGATAAGTGATATTATGGCATGCATTAAAGCCACAAGAGGGAAGGGATGCAAATGAGCTCTTAACAATCTCTGCCTCTAATGCCACCAGATGTAAGGCAGCTATCATATAAGTCAATGTTCAGCTCTTAAACTAAGCCTTGAAACATGACTTGGATATTGTCAATGATGAAGTTAGCAGATAGCTGGAACATATAAATAAATGAGAGACTGGCTTGATCCCGAACTAAGGAGCTTATAGGTGAGCCCTATAAAACCCTAAGAGCTCTCCCTGACTGCTATGCACATGCAAGGGTCTGTATGGTAGACGATTGCATGCCCGCGTACCTAATACTGTGTGACACCTGAAAACCCTATAATAGTGAGGGGACACGACCACCGGCTCCCTGCACTTAATACAGACGGAGTCAGGGTCACCTAGAATCAAGCCAGCAAGGAAACACAATAAAGTAAAGGACTTATCTGAACAAACAGCAGAAGCAGCCTCCAGCAGTGAACACCTCATCCAGGAAGTAGTATAAACCGCAAAGTGAGGCAGTATGGGAGGGATTATAAAGGAAGACAATTAGTCGAAATAAGTGACACCTGGCAGAAGGAAAGGAGATGAGAAAGTGAACCAAAACAAAGAACATCATACAAGAGGTAGAGAAGAACATCTGCCAGATATTCTCACAGAACTGGCGGTGACAGATATTAAATAAGCCAGCACCTCATCTGCAGACAGCTGTTTCGGGGTGATTGCCCCTCATCAGTGCAGAGCAGAGAGTACTGGCTTAAAGAGGACCTTTCACTAGAATAAAACATCTAAACTAACTATACAGACATGTAGAGTGGCGCCCAGGGATCCCCCTGCACTTACTGTTATCCCTGGGCGCCGCTCCGTTCTCCCGGTATAGCCTCCGGTATCTTCATAGTTAGGCTCCACCCAGGGGAACCTTACGGCGTCTCTTTCTCCTATGCTGTAGCGCTGGCCAATCGCAGCGCTCAGCTCATAGCCTGAGAGGTTTTTTTGTCTCTCTATGAGCTGAGCGCTGAACATTTAAGTCAAAAGACTTAACTATGTAGCTAGGTATCCTCTAGCTGGCTGCAATCCAAGTGAGAAGCAAGAGTTATAATTGAGGCCAAAAACAGAATCTTAATAGCTCTATTGTAACCATTATATTGATTTAAAATATTCTGGGCCATAGGGGTCTTTTTTTATTTAATGTTAAACTGTGTATACATGCACTTGTGTTGTCCTCTGAAGTTAAACAGTTTGTGATTTTTATGTGATTTTGGAAAAGTTGTGTTGTAGCTAATATGTCTGTTTTTTCAGCTTCTACAGCAGTGTCACCTTTCTGAACAACAACACTCTATATAAATCTCATTGCATAGTTAAATGGGTTATCCTGAAAAAGATACAGATGACTAAGGCTTCATGCACACAAACGTGGGGGCTGCAAAAGATTTAGACAGCACTTTGTGTGCTGTCAGCATCTACACATCTATTCCGCTGCCCCGCAAAAAAAAAGATCATGTCCTATTTATGTCCATATCACGAACAAAGATAGGACTACTTTACTGAGGTCTGGATGATCCGTTCTGCAAAATGCGGAACACACAAAGCTGGTATCCGTGTTTTACGGATCCACTATTTGCGGACCGCAAAACGTACACGGTCATGTGCATAAGGCCTTATCCTCAGGATAGTAGTAGATAGCAAAAGATCACAGCAGCATGTCCGGTGTGTCAGTTTATTGGAAGCCAAGAGTGCACACACAAGTGAAGTACAACGTTTTGGCTACGCAGTAGCCTTTATCAAACTGCGTAGCCGAAACATTGTACTTCACTTGTGTGTGCACTCTTGGCTTCCAATAAACTGATCCACCGGACATGCTGCTGTGATCTTTTGCTATCTACTACTGCTCTTTGGACTGCTGTGGATCTGTGGTCCTATCGCGGCTGGTGCATTCCGGGATTGGTCGATAGGTCCGTTTGTGCTGCTCTACAACTCTTCTTTTGCATTATCACATTGGGGGTGGGGGGTCCAAATCCTAGCATCCCCGCCGATGAGCTGTTTCAGGAAGCACTGGTGAGTAGGGATGAGCGAACACGAACTGTATAGTTCGGGTTCGTACCGAATTTTGGGGTGTCCGTGACACGGACCCGAACCCGAACATTTTCGTAAAAGTCCGGGTTCGGGTTCGGTGTTCGGCGCTTTCTTGGCGCTTTTTGAAAGGCTGCAAAGCAGCCAATCAACAAGCGTCATACTACTTGCCCCAAGAGGCCATCACAGCCATGCCTACTATTGGCATGGCTGTGATTGGCCAGTGCAGCATGTGACCCAGCCTCTATTTAAGCTGGAGTCACGTAGCGCCGCACGTCACTCTGCTATGATCAGTATAGGGAGAGGTTGCAGCTGCGACGTTAGGGGGAGATTAGGCAGATTAACTCCTCCAAAAGACTTCATTCTGTGATCGATCTGCAGCTGTGGATCATTGAAGTGCTATTATTGACTTGCTCACTTTTTTGAGGCTGCCCAGAGCGTTTTTAGATCACTTTTTTTCTGGGGTGATCGGCGGCCATTTTGTGACTTGTGGTGCGCCAGCACAAGCTATCACCAAGTGTATTTAACCATCGATAGTGTGGTTATTTTGTGCTATATCCTACATCAGCTGCAGGCTGAGCCTGTGTCACCGAAGTGCATTTAACCATCAACAGTCTGGTTATTTTTTGGCCATAAACTACATCAGCTGCAGGCTGAGCCTGTGTCACCGAAGTGCATTTAACCATCGACAGTCTGATTATTTTTTGGCCATATACTACATCTGGTGCAGGCTGAGCCTGTGTCACCCAAGTGCATTTAACCATCAACAGTGTGGTTATTTTTTGGCCATATATTACATCAGGGGCAAGTTGAGCCTGTCACCCAGCGCCTAAAAAATAGACCTGACATTTCTATTCAACCAAATCTGTACTGTTTTAGCTGGTCAAGTTATTTGTAGTGACCGTAAAAGCACACTTTTTTTTCTGGGTTGAAAAACCATTCCCAAATTTGCCATTCTCAAAATAACTAGTTTCTGGTATTTGAGGCCTACTTGAAATCTATCCCAAAAAGAATATCTTACATTGAAGCTAGTGATAGTGTCATTCAGAAAAACCTAAGACACACGCTAGCGTGCAGATAGAAGTCTGATTCTGTGATTAAACCTATACCTGTCACACAGCGCAAAAAAAAAACAGGCCTCACATCTCTATTTAACGAAATCTGTACTGTTTTAGCTGGTCAAGTTATTTGTAGTGACCGTAAAAGCACACTTTTTTTTCTGGGTTGAAAAACCATTCCCAAATTTGCCATTCTCAAAATAACTAGTTTCTGGTATTTGAGGCCTACTTGAAATCAATCCCAAAAAGAATATCTTACATTGAAGGTACTGATAGTGTCATTCAGAAAAACCTAAGACACACGCTAGCGTGCTGATAGAAATCTGATTCTGTGATTAAACCTATACCTGTCACACAGCGCAAAAAAAAACAGGCCTCACATCTCTATTTAACCAAATCTGTACTGTTTTAGCTGGTCAAGTTATTTGTAGTGACCGTAAAAGCACACTTTTTTTTCTGGGTTGAAAAACCATTCCCAAATTTGCCATTCTCAAAATAACTAGTTTCTGGTATTTGAGGCCTACTTGAAATCTATCCCAAAAAGAATATCTTACATTGAAGCTAGTGATAGTGTCATTCAGAAAAACCTAAGACACACGCTAGCGTGCTGATAGAAGTCTGATTCTGTGATTAAACCTATACCTGTCACACAGCGCAAAAAAAAACAGGCCTCACATCTCTATTTAACCAAATCTGTACTGTTTTAGCTGGTCAAGTTATTTGTAGTGACCGTAAAAGCACACTTTTTTTTCTGGGTTGAAAAACCATTCCCAAATTTGCCATTCTCAAAATAACTAGTTTCTGGTATTTGAGGCCTACTTGAAATCTATCCCAAAAAGAATATCTTACATTGAAGGTATTGATAGTGTCATTCAGAAAAACCTAAGACACACGCTAGCGTGCTGATAGAAATCTGATTCTGTGATTAAACCTATACCTGTCACACAGCGCAAAAAAAAACAGGCCTCACATCTCTATTTAACCAAATCTGTACTGTTTTAGCTGGTCAAGTTATTTGTAGTGACCGTAAAAGCACACTTTTTTTTCTGGGTTGAAAAACCATTCCCAAATTTGCCATTCTCAAAATAACTAGTTTCTGGTATTTGAGGCCTACTTGAAATCTATCCCAAAAAGAATATCTTACATTGAAGCTAGTGATAGTGTCATTCAGAAAAACCTAAGACACACGCTAGCGTGCTGATAGAAGTCTGATTCTGTGATTAAACCTATACCTGTCACACAGCGCAAAAAAAAACAGGCCTCACATCTCTATTTAACCAAATCTGTACTGTTTTAGCTGGTCAAGTTATTTGTAGTGACCGTAAAAGCACACTTTTTTTTTCTGGGTTGAAAAACCATTCCCAAATTTGCCATTCTCAAAATAACTAGTTTCTGGTATTTGAGGCCTACTTGAAATCTATCCCAAAAAGAATATCTTACATTGAAGCTAGTGATAGTGTCATTCAGAAAAACCTAAGACACACGCTAGCGTGCTGATAGAAGTCTGATTCTGTGATTAAACCTATACCTGTCACACAGCGCAAAAAAAAACAGGCCTCACATCTCTATTTAACCAAATCTGTACTGTTTTAGCTGGTCAAGTTATTTGTAGTGACCGTAAAAGCACACTTTTTTTTCTGGGTTGAAAAACCATTCCCAAATTTGCCATTCTCAAAATAACTAGTTTCTGGTATTTGAGGCCTACTTGAAATCTATCCCAAAAAGAATATCTTACATTGAAGCTAGTGATAGTGTCATTCAGAAAAACCTAAGACACACGCTAGCGTGCTGATAGAAATCTGATTCTGTGATTAAACCTATACCTGTCACACAGCGCAAAAAAAAACAGGCCTCACATCTCTATTTAACCAAATCTGTACTGTTTTAGCTGGTCAAGTTATTTGTAGTGACCGTAAAAGCACACTTTTTTTTCTGGGTTGAAAAACCATTCCCAAATTTGCCATTCTCAAAATAACTAGTTTCTGGTATTTGAGGCCTACTTGAAATCTATCCCAAAAAGAATATCTTACATTGAAGCTAGTGATAGTGTCATTCAGAAAAACCTAAGACACACGCTAGCGTGCTGATAGAAATCTGATTCTGTGATTAAGCCTATACCTGTCACACAGCTCAAAAAAAAACAGGCCTCACATCTCTATTTAACCAAATCTGTACTGTTTTAGCTGGTCAAGTTATTTGTAGTGACCGTAAAAGCACACTTTTTTTTCTGGGTTGAAAAACCATTCCCAAATTTGCCATTCTCAAAATAACTAGTTTCTGGTATTTGAGGCCTACTTGAAATCTATCCCAAAAAGAATATCTTACATTGAAGCTAGTGATAGTGTCATTCAGAAAAACCTAAGACACACGCTAGCGTGCTGATAGAAGTCTGATTCTGTGATTAAACCTATACCTGTCACACAGCGCAAAAAAAAACAGGCCTCACATCTCTATTTAACCAAATCTGTACTGTTTTAGCTGGTCAAGTTATTTGTAGTGACCGTAAAAGCACACTTTTTTTTTCTGGGTTGAAAAACCATTCCCAAATTTGCCATTCTCAAAATAACTAGTTTCTGGTATTTGAGGCCTACTTGAAATCTATCCCAAAAAGAATATCTTACATTGAAGCTAGTGATAGTGTCATTCAGAAAAACCTAAGACACACGCTAGCGTGCTGATAGAAGTCTGATTCTGTGATTAAACCTATACCTGTCACACAGCGCAAAAAAAAACAGGCCTCACATCTCTATTTAACCAAATCTGTACTGTTTTAGCTGGTCAAGTTATTTGTAGTGACCGTAAAAGCACACTTTTTTTTCTGGGTTGAAAAACCATTCCCAAATTTGCCATTCTCAAAATAACTAGTTTCTGGTATTTGAGGCCTACTTGAAATCTATCCCAAAAAGAATATCTTACATTGAAGGTACTGATAGTGTCATTCAGAAAAACCTAAGACACACGCTAGCGTGCTGATAGAAATCTGATTGTGTGATTAAACCTATACCTGTCACACAGCGCAAAAAAAACAGGCCTCACATCTCTATTTAACCAAATCTGTACTGTTTTAGCTGGTCAAGTTATTTGTAGTGACCGTAAAAGCACACTTTTTTTCTGGGTTGAAAAACTATTCCCAAATTTGCCATTCTCAAAATAACTAGTTTCTGGTATTTGAGGCCTACTTGAAATCTATCCCAAAAAGGATATCTTACATTGAAGGTATTGATAGTGTCATTCAGAAAAACCTAAGACACACGCTACCGTGCAGATAGAAGTCTGATTCTGAGATTAAACCTTAACCTGTCACACAGTGCAAAAAAAATTAGGTCTCACATTTCTATTCAAGCAAATCTGTACTGTTTTAGCTGCTCAAGTTATTTGTAGTGAACGTAAAAGCACACTTTTTTTTCTGGGTTGAAAAACTATTCCCAAATTTGCCATTCTCAAAATTGTGGTGAACGGGAACAATGAGGAAAACATCTAATAAGGGACGCGGACGTGGACATGGACATGGTCGTGGTGGTGTTAGTGGACCCTCTGGTGCTGGGAGAGGACGTGGCCGTTCTGCCACAGCCACACGTCCTAGTGTACCAACTACCTCAGGTCCCAGTAGCCGCCAGAATTTGCAGGGATATTTGGTGGGGCCCAATGCCGTTCTAAGGATGGTAAGGCCTGAGCAGGTAAAGGCATTAGTCAATTGGGTGGCCGACAGTGCATCCAGCACGTTCACATTATCTCGCACACAGTCTTCTGCAGAAAGCGCACAGATGGCGCATGAAAACCAAGCCCATCAGTCTGTCACATCACCCCCATGCATATCAGGGAAACTGTCTGAGCCTCAAGTTATGCAGCAGTCTCTTATGCTGTTTGAAGACTCTGCTGCCAGGGTTTCCCAAGGGCATCCACCTAGCTCTTCACCAGGGGTGGAAGAGATAGAATGCACTAACGCAAAACCACTTATGTTTCCTGATGATGATGACATGGGAATACCACCTCAGCACGTCTCTGATGATGACGAAACACAGGTGCCAACTGCTGCGTCTTTCTGCAGTGTGCAGACTGAACAGGAGGTCAGGGGTCAAGACTGGGTGGAAGACGATGCAGGGGACGATGAGGTCCTAGACCCCATATGGAATGAAGGTCGTGCCACTGACTTTCACAGTTCGGAGGAAGAGGCAGTGGTGAGACCGAGCCAACAGCGTAGCAAAAGAGGGAGCAGTGGGCAAAATCAGAACACCCGCCGCCAAGAGACTCCGCCTGCTACTGACCGCCGCCATCTGGGACCGAGCACCCCAAAGGCAGCTTCAAGGAGTTCCCTGGCATGGCACTTCTTCAAACAATGTGCTGACGACAAGACCCGAGTGGTTTGCACGCTGTGCCATCAGAGCCTGAAGCGAGGCATTAACGTTCTGAACCTTAGCACAACCTGCATGACCAGGCACCTGCATGCAAAGCATGAACTGCAGTGGAGTAAACACCTTAGAAACAAGGAAGTCACTCAGGCTCCCCCTGCTGCCTCTTCTGCTGCTGCTGCCTCGGCCTCTTCTGCTGCTGCCGCCGCCTCGGCCTCTTCTGCTGCTGCTGCCGCCGCCTCGGCCTCTTCCTCTGCCTCTGTAGGAACGTTGGCACCTGCTGCCCAGCAAACATGGGATGTGCCACCAACACCACCACCTGCGTCACCAAGCATCTCAACCATGTCACACGGCAGCGTTCAGCTCTCCATCTCACAAACATTTGAGAGAAAGCGTAAATTCCCACCTAGCCACCCTCGATCCCTGGCCTTCAATGCCAGCATTTCTAAACTACTGGCCTATGAAATGCTGTCATTTAGGCTGGTGGACACACACAGCTTCAAACAGCTTATGTCACTTGCTGTCCCACAGTATGTTGTTCCCAGCCGCCACTACTTCTCCAAGAGAGCCGTGCCTTCCCTGCACAAACAAGTGTCCGATAAAATCAAGTGTGCACTGCGCAACGCCATCTGTGGCAAGGTCCACCTAACCACAGATACGTGGACCAGTAAGCACGGCCAGGGACGCTATATCTCCCTAACTGCACACTGGGTAAATGTAGTGGCGGCTGGGCCCCAGTTTGAGAGCTATTTGGCGCACGTCCTTCCGCCGCCAAGGATCGCAGGGCAACATTCTTTGCCTCCTGTCTCCTCCTCCTCCTACTCAGCTTCCTCCTCCTCTTCTTCCACCTGCTCATCCAGTCAGCCACACACCTTCACCACCAACTTCAGCACAGCACGGGGTAAACGTCAGCAGGCCATTCTGAAACTCATATGTTTGGGGGACAGGTCCCACACCGCACAGGAGTTGTGGCGGGGTATAGAACAACAGACCGACGAGTGGTTGCTGCCGGTGAGCCTCAAGCCCGGCCTGGTGGTGTGCGATAATGGGCGAAATCTCGTTGCAGCTCTGGGACTAGCCGGTTTGACGCACATCCCTTGCCTGGCGCATGTGCTGAATTTGGTGGTGCAGAAGTTCATTCGCAACTACCCCGACATGTCAGAGCTGCTGCATAAAGTGCGGGCCGTCTGTTCGCGCTTCCGGCGTTCACACCCTGCCGCTGCTCGCCTGTCTGCGCTACAGCGTAACTTCGGCCTTCCCGCTCACCGCCTCATATGCGACGTACCCACCAGGTGGAACTCCACCTTGCATATGCTGGACAGACTGTGCGAGCAGCAGCAGGCCATAGTGGAGTTTCAGCTGCAGCACGCACGGGTCAGTCGCACTGCGGATCAGACACACTTCACCACCAATGACTGGGCCTCCATGCGAGACCTGTGTGCCCTGTTGCGCTGTTTCGAGTACTCCACCAACATGGCCAGTGGCGATGACGCCGTTATCAGCGTTACAATACCACTTCTATGTCTCCTTGAGAAAACACTTAGGGCGATGATGGAAGAGGAGGTGGCCCAGGAGGAAGAGGAGGAAGAGGGGTCATTTTTAGCACTTTCAGGCCAGTCTCTTCAAAGTGACTCAGAGGGAGGTTTTTTGCAAAACCAGAGGCCAGGTACAAATGTGGCCAGACAGGGCACACTACTGGAGGACGAGGAAGACGAGAATGAGGAGGAGGTGGAGGAGGATGAGGATGAAGCATGTTCACAGCGGGGTGGCACCCAAAGCAGCTCGGGCCCATCACTGGTGCGTGGCTGGGGGGAAACACAGGACGATGACGATACGCCTCCCACAGAGGACAGCTTGTCATTACCTCTGGGCAGCCTGGCACACATGAGCGACTACATGCTGCAGTGCCTGCGCAACGACAGCAGAGTTGCCCACATTTTAACGTGTGCGGAATACTGGGTTGCCACCCTGCTGGATCCCCGGTACAAAGACAATGTGCCCACCTTACTTCCTACACTGGAGCGTGATAGGAAGATGCGCGAGTACAAGCGCACGTTGGTAGACGCGCTACTGAGAGCATTCCCAAATGTCACAGGGGAACCAGTGGAAGCCCAAGGCGAAGGCAGAGGAGGAGCAAGAGGTCGCCAACGCAGCTGTGTCACTGCCAGCTCCTCTGAGGGCAGGGTTAGCATGGCAGAGATGTGGAAAAGTTTTGTCACCACGCCACAGCTAACTGCACCACCACCTGATACGGAACGTGTTAGCATGAGGCAACATTTCACTAACATGGTGGAACAGTACCTGTGCACACCCCTCCACGTACTGACTGATGGTTCGGCCCCATTCAACTTCTGGGTCTCCAAATTGTCCACGTGGCCAGAGCTAGCCTTTTATGCCTTGGAGGTGCTGGCCTGCCCGGCGGCCAGCGTTTTGTCTGAACGTGTATTCAGCACGGCAGGGGGCGTCATTACAGACAAACGCAGCCGCCTGTCTACAGCCAATGTGGACAAGCTGACGTTCATAAAAATGAACCAGGCATGGATCCCACAGGACCTGTCCATCCCTTGTGCAGATTAGATATTAACTACCTCCCCTTAACAATATATTATTCTACTCCAGGGCACTTCCTCATTCAATACTATTTTTAATTTCATTTTACCATTATATTGAATGAACCTCTCCTCTGTCTGGGTGCCGGGGCCTAAATGTGTGACAGTGGCCTGTTCCAGTGGTGGGTGACGTGAAGCCTGATTCTCTGCTATGACATGAAGACTTATTCTGTGCTGACATGAAGCCAGATTCTCTGTTACGCGACCTCTCTCCTCTGCCTGGGTGCCTGGGCCTAAATATGGGACAGTGGCCTGTTCCAGTGGTGGGTGACGTGAAGCCTGATTCTCTGCTATGACATGAATACAGATTCTGCGCTGACATAAGGCCAGATTCTCTGTTACGGGACCTCTCTCCTCTGCCTGGGTGCCTGGGCCTAAATATGTGACAGTGGCCTGTTCCAGTGGTGGGTGACGTGAAGCCTGATTCTCTGCTATGACATGAAGACAGATTCTGCGCTGACATAAGGCCAGATTCTCTGTTACGGGACCGCTCTCCTCTGTCTGGGTGCCGGGGCCTAAATGTGTGACAGTGGCCTGTTCCAGTGGTGGGTGACGTGAAGCCTGATTCTCTGCTATGACATGAATACAGATTCTGCGCTGACATAAGGCCAGATTCTCTGTTACGGGACCTCTCTCCTCTGCCTGGGTGCCTGGGCCTAAATGTGTGACAGTGGTCTGTTCCAGTGGTGGGTGACGTGAAGCCTGATTCTCTGCTATGACATGAATACAGATTCTGCGCTGACATAAGGCCAGATTCTCTGTTACGGGACCTCTCTCCTCTGCCTGGGTGCCTGGGCCTAAATGTGTGACAGTGGCCTGTTCCAGTGGTGGGTGACGTGAAGCCTGATTCTCTGCTATGACATGAATACAGATTCTGCGCTGACATAAGGCCAGATTCTCTGTTACGGGACCTCTCTCCTCTGCCTGGGTGCCTGGGCCTAAATGTGTGACAGTGGCCTGTTCCAGTGGTGGGTGACGTGAAGCCTGATTCTCTGCTATGACATGAAGACAGATTCTGCGCTGACATAAGGCCAGATTCTCTGTTACGGGACCTCTATCCTCTGCCTGGGTGCCTGGGCCTAAATCTGTGACAGTGGCCTGTTCCAGTGGTGGGTGACGTGAAGCCTGATTCTCTGCTATGACATGAAGACAGATTCTGCGCTGACATAAGGCCAGATTCTCTGTTACGGGACCGCTCTCCTCTGTCTGGGTGCCGGGGCCTAAATGTGTGACAGTGGCCTGTTCCAGTGGTGGGTGACGTGAAGCCTGATTCTCTGCTATGACATGAATACAGATTCTGTGCTGACATAAGGCCAGATTCTCTGTTACGGGACCTCTCTCCTCTGCCTGGGTGCCTGGGCCTAAATGTGTGACAGTGGCCTGTTCCAGTGGTGGGTGACGTGAAGCCTGATTCTCTGCTATGACATGAAGACAGATTCTGCGCTGACATAAGGCCAGATTCTCTGTTACGGGACCGCTCTCCTCTGTCTGGGTGCCGGGGCCTAAATGTGTGACAGTGGCCTGTTCCAGTGGTGGGTGACGTGAAGCCTGATTCTCTGCTATGACATGAATACAGATTCTGCGCTGACATAAGGCCAGATTCTCTGTTACGGGGCCTCTCTCCTCTGCCTGGGTGCCTGGGCCTAAATGTGTGACAGTGGCCTGTTCCACTGGTGGGTGACGTGAAGCCTGATTCTCTGCTATGACATGAAGACAGATTCTGTGCTGACATCAGGCCAGATTCTCTGTTACGGGACCTCTCTCCTCTGCCTGGGTGCCGGGGCCTAAATGTGTGACAGTGGCCTGTTCCAGTGGTGGGTGACGTGAAGCCTGATTCTCTGCTATGACATCAAGACTGATTCTGCGCTGACATGAAGCCAGATTCTCTGCTATGGCATGAAGAGACTGATTCTCTGCTGACGTGAAGCCAGATTCTCTGCTATGGGACCTCTGTCCAATTGATATTGGTTCATTTTTATTTTTTTAATTTTTATTTTAATTCATTTCCCTATCCACATTTGTTTGCAGTGGATTTACCTACATGTTGCTGCCTTTTGCAGCCCTCTAGCTCTTTCCTGGGCTGTTTTACAGCCTTTTTAGTGCCCAAAAGTTCGGGTCCCCATTGACTTCAATGGGGTACGGGTTCGGGACGAAGTTCGGATAGGGTTCGGATCCCGAACCCGAACATTTCCGGGAAGTTCGGCCGAACTTCTCGAACCCGAACATCCAGGTGTTCGCTCAACTCTACTGGTGAGCGTTGCGGGCTTCCGGCAGCTTTTTAAGCACAGCACCGTAAATTGTATAGCGGCTGTGCTTTGTATTACAGCTCATCCACATTGACTTGAATGGGGCTGAGCTGAAACTAGGCCATGTGACTGATGCACAGTGATGTCACTAGCCTAAGAAGAGGCTGCGGCACTCAAATCCTCTTTTTAACACCCCCGCAGATCTGCTACTGATTACCTATCCTGAGAATAAGTCTTAATTATCTTTTACTGGATAACCCCTTTAAGGTCAGCATGGTAGTTCAGGGATTTGCACTTGTGCCTTGCGGCGCTGGGGTCCTAGGTTCAAATTTGACCAAGGACATCATCTGCATGGAGTTTATATGTTCTCCTTGTGTTTGTGTGGGTTTTCTCCAGGTACTTAGATGGTGAGCCCCATTGGGGACAGAGAGCAATGATAATGTCGAAATTACAATCCTGTCAGTGTGAAAGTACAGGGTCGGTATTACAGGGTTACCAGCACAGGAATTCAAAAACATAAAGCATCATAGTTTGATGTCTCTGACTGGTAGGTGGCACAATTAATATACAACTGTCCCGGAACATATGTGTGTGCATCTATATGACAGTATGTAAATCTGTTTATGTTATGGTTACCAGGCCAATTATCAGGGAGGAGCATCTGTAGAAACGCTGTTTTCCGATAACTGTCCACTGTAAGGCTACATGCACACAACGGTATATTGGGTCAGTGATTTTATTGCAGATTGCACACGGACCCATTCATTTCCACATCCATGTGGCCATTCCACAAAATATAAAACATTTCCTTTTCTTGTCCATTTTGTGATCAAGAATAGCCAGTTCTAGAGAAAGGAGTGAGAAAACTGTGACAGGTACACAGACTTTATCCATATTGTGCGGATCCGTCGTTTATGGACCACAAAATAGATATGGTTGTGTACATCTAGCCTCAAAGCATAAGTCATTATTTTTTGGGCAGTACATCTCCGTGTGTAAAAACCAATCTACTTGCCAGAAAAAATTATTTTCTATGGAGATGAATGATAGCAGCAGTGATTGCTCATCTGCATACAGAGGTGATGATTTTGGCATGTAAATGCTTTTCTAACCTCCTCTGATGACCATGAATGGTTCTGCCTGTAAACCCCTTTGTGAAAGCACACTTAGGTAGACCTTTTCTGGTTATTTATCACCACAATGAATGGGAATGAATTTTAGAAGAAAGAATAGTGGAAACCTTCTTCTTGGGATACTCATGCTTTTCCCCCCTTCTGGGAATTTCTACACTTGGTATCAAAATACAGATAACAGAATTTACAAATATAAGCTAGTTCTATCTTTCATTTTAGGAGGCAATGGTACCCAAGTAATATTTTGTATTACTTTTTGTCTGCATTGTGAGTGTTTTCTTACTATTGCAACTGATGGTCTACTGCCAGGATATGTTGTTGCACACTCATCTTGGGGGGGAAGTCAAATCTGCAGCAGACCCCCATTCAATTGAACAGCACTGTGCTACAGTTCTCGGCACAGGACCTGCTCTGCAGGAGAAACGCTGCAGGGCCATTGTACTGTAGTCAGCAGGAGTCCCAGAGGTTTCACCCACTAATCAAAATATAACAGTATTTCCAAGCAATATTTATTTAAAGGGGTTGTCCCATCTCACCATTTCCAGGGCAAAATGTGGCTTAGTGCCAACCAGTGGCGTACATAGAGAAGAAAGGGCCCCATAGCAAGATCAAACCAGGCCTCACACAGGACAGAAGGGTTTCCGCCTAACCCCCTTTTAATGACCCCTGGACCATTTTCTCCACTGTCTCGTTTGCTAAAAGTTGTTTCTTCAGACGGTAGAGTCCTGACTAAGTTTTCAACCCCAGTAGAAGAGGAGGTGATCCCAACTGGGCCCCCTCTTGCCCTGGGCCCCATAGCAGTTGCATGGTCTGCCGCTATGGTAGTTAAGACCCTGGTGCGAACCCCAGCTAGACGAGCTTACGGAAAAAGTCTAGGGGGATGGCGCTCTGGTGTTTCCATAACTGTCATTGTAGTGAGTGGAAACAGCATGGCAGAACAAGCGGATGTCATAGAAGCAGTGTAGCTTTTTCTGATAAGCTGTTTGCATAGCTCCCATTGTGCACATGGTCTCATCTCGCTCTGGGACAACCCCTTTAACCATATTAACTGGCGATATCCCTGTGAGACAATACAGTACTGGGATCATAAGCTGCACTAAATGACAAACTTTGTCCTGAGATATCTGTAGGGGTTGAATGAAACTTTTACAGCAGATTGAGGAGAATTGTCCTTTCCTAACAAAACCTAAAAGGAAATTTAAATCTGTTCTTTACAGGGCAGTGGTTTGTGTTTGCCCGTCCCTGTACTCTATGGAAAATGTAAAGAGTTCCTCTTGAACTGAAGTGGTTAATTGTCTTAGCTTCGTAGCGGCTGCTGTCCTGGTAACATGTGCAGACTATAAGGAAAGCAACACAAGGAAATCTCAAGATTTGATGGCACACGGAGGAAGCATTTGCCGTGCTATTTTCAAGCGACATGGTGCATTGCTCCTCAACAAATGTGATGCCAGAGCATGGCATTGAAGGAGACAAGGCTTTTCTCGTAACGTTTGTTACGTTTCCATTAAATCATAAAAGCATTGTAGCAATTTCATGGTTGCAGGAAGTTTTCCAAAACCCACGCAACAAAACAAGTTATCAAAAAAAGCTTAAGAGAGAAGACTGCACCACACATGACTCCTGCAAATTGATGTTTTTATTTCAGCTTCTCATTTCTTACTCCAGGAGGACATGGGAAATTTGCGTCTGTCGCTTGGCAGTGATAGAGGCGGCACACGCTTAGTTGGGTTGTATTGGTATGTGGAATGCACAGCCAAGAGCCTCTCATAAACAAATGAGTCATATGCCGTTGGTGGACTGTCTATTGCTAAAGAACTTCCTGAAAGAGCATTAAGTGCAGAGCTGTAACCCGGCCAGGCACAGGAGGCGTTGCCGCTAACATCTAGGGAAGTTAAAAATGTTCATGAATTAAATGGATTAGTTCCCGATATAAAAGGATGATAATAATAACAGTCAGAATAAGTGGCACAAACTGCTCCAGCTTCAGAGAAAATCATGGATAGATCCATTTTTTGTCAAACTTTATTATAATGAGAAGCTCCTCAACGGTTGACGGAAAAAACAAGGGAAGCAAACCATTAAAGTGATGTCTACGGTGAATTTATTTCTGTGGCTTTGAGCATGTCTAATTGGTAATGTATCAGCCTGCAGAAAGAGCTTACAATGACCAAAGTGCCATCTGAGTCCTCTTAAGAAGAGGCAATGGGGGACGGGTCAGATAGGAGCTATCTCCTTATGCCTCATTCACACGTCAGTGTTCAGTCAGTGATTTCCATCAGTGATTCTGAGCCAAAATCTGGCTCTAAACACAGAACAGGTGCAGATCCCTCCCTTATCCCTGATGTCTGCGGAGGCTCCAGTCCTGGTTTTGGCTCAAAATAACTGATGGAAATCACTGACCAAAACACTGACGTGTGAATGAGGCCTTAGTCTGTGTCAACCTCACAGATTGCATAAAAAAAAACGCACATCCTCTGTGTACTCTGACGTTTTAGACCGACAAGCGGTCATTTATTACCTGAAAATACGCCTAAATTAGGCATATTTATGGCGCAGATTGTGGAAGGGGGCGGGGAAAGAGATGGGCCGGCTGACCTATTTTCTTTTACCATTTTCTATGCCTGTTTTGGGAGTAGAAAATGGTCTACAGCTAGGAAGCTGGCTTACATATAGAGGCTGGCGCCACTGCCAGCGCAGGACTTTATTAAGACCAGCGTCTAAAAATCCTAATCCAATATGTATCATATATTTCATATAATTCAAACATAATAAATAACAATTAATAGAATGTCATCAAACAGATGCAGCCGAGCTAAACGTTATGGTTAACGCATTAATAGCAAGGAAAAGATAACTAACAATTCAATGGATTTCAATGGATTTTGTCACAGTGCCATGTGTTATCAGAGTCAATTTTAGTTCGGCTACATCTGTATCTCTGTGGAAGTTTAAACCTGTTTTGAAATAAGTATGCCTCATGCACCAAGATGTGTTGCTTCAAATCACCACCTCTACTAGGTAATTTAACCTTTTCAATCCACTGATCCGAAATGCAGCTAATTTGTCAGCATGGCATTCACAAAAATGTTTGGATGCTGAGATGTTCCACTGGCTATTACTGGTAATTAGTGTTAATCGAGCACCAAACTGCTTGGATGCTCTGGTGCTCGAGTAGAACACTTTGGGATACTCGGGTGCTCTATCGAGCACCTGAGCACAATGGAAGTCAATGGGAGAAAAAGAGCATTAAAACAGGCACCCCCTGCTCTGAAGAGGGGAGGGTGTCTGGTTCACAGGAAAAGGTCAGAATTTGATTGAAACACCACTGAAATGGTTCGGGAACAGCATGGGGAGGATGTCTGGATGCATCTTGGACTCCCAGGTTGCTCCCAGGAACGATGTTGTCCGAGTAGTATGCCACTTTTACAGACTGTCAATAATACGCACCAAACCGAAGATAAAATCGATTTTAGAGGAAAAATGGTTAGGAAACATTCTTTCCTGTATATTTACTTCTATATAAAGCGCAAGTGCTGCCAAAAAATGCAAGGAAGAGGCACTCTGATACAACATGTATATCACATAAAGGAGGGCCTCATTCACATTGTGATCCAATTGTTCAGGTAGTGGAACTCCTACACTCATAAAGCCTATGCACTAAGTGAAAGGGCTGCCGAAAATTACAAGGAACTGGCACTCCAATACCCCCCTAATTACACAAAGGAGGGCATCATACACACCCTTGAAAAATTATGATTGATGGCCTGCTGGTGACCCTCAAAAACATTAGGAGCAAGGGCCTGCTGGTGACACTCTAAAAAATTAGGGGCGAGCGCCTACTGCTGATATGACCAACTAAAACATTAGGGGTGAGGGTCTGCTGCTGAGCTGACCCTCTAAAACATTAGGGGCGAGTAACTGCTGCTGATCTGACCATCTAAAACATTATGGGTGAGGGCCTGCTGATGACCCTCTAAAACAGGGGTGGCCAACCTTACAGACACAAAGAGCCAGAAAAAAAAAATCGTATGACTGCCAAGAGCCACAAGCTATCCGTTTACACAAATATGCGTGCACACGACAGTATTACTGAAATTGAGTTATCAAACATTTAAAAGTGCATTTAAACTACCTTTCCTACCTGTAGTGTAGACAGCTTTAGTGATAATTCTGGCAATCTTTGTTTTTTACAATGTGTTTCAAGATTTCTCAGATGACACCCTTATGCTCAGATGACCGCCCCATGCACAGATGACACCCTTATGCTCAGATGACCGCCCATGCACAGATGACACCCTTATGCTCAGATGACCGCCTTATGTTCAGATGACCGCCCCATGCTCAGATGACCGCCATATTATCAGATGACGCCCCATGCTCAGATGACACCCCATGCTCAGATGACCGCCCCATGCTCAGATGACCGCCTTATTATCAGATGACCGCCCCATGCTCAGATGACTGCCCTATGCTCAGATGACACCCCATGCTCACATGACCGCCTTATTATCACATGACCGCACATGCTCAGATGATGCCCCATGCTCAGATGACGCCCCATGCTCAGATGACCGCCCCATGCTCAGATGACCGCCTTATTATTAGATGACCGCCCCATGCTCAGATGACCGCCCCATGCTCAGATGACCGCCCCATGCTCAGATGACCACCCTATGCTCAGATGACCGCCTTATTATCAGATGACACCCCATGCTCAGATAACACACCATGCTCAGATGACCACCTTATTATCAGATGACCGCCTATGCTCAGATGACACCCCATGCTCAGATGACACCACATGCTCAGATGACACCCCATGCTCAGATGACCGCCCCATGCTCAGATGACCACCTTATTATCAGATGACCGCCCCATGGGGTGTCTGATTTTTGGTGTCTTATATGAGCACTTGTGAGGCTTATTTTATGGGTCTGATGAGGATTTGGGGGTCTTATCTGAGCTCATACTACTCCCATGTGAGATAAGACCCCCAGATCAGTAATTTAATAAAATAAAACTGTGTAGGAGGCTTATCCTACCTCTGCTGCCGCTGCTCTGAAGACTGTGGTGCCCTCTCCACAGTGACCTGACGTGCTGACGTGCACAGCGTCAGGTCAGAGCGCGGACCTTTGCGTATTAAGGGGGGGTGCACTGCACCACTAATGACAACCTTTAATACAGATACAGGAGGCGGGTGCCAGCAGAATCACATAGCCGACACCTGGCCTCTATGACGGCGCTGCGATCCCTGGCAGTTAACCCCTCAGGTGCGGGGTTAACTGCCGCGGATCTCAGCTACCTCTCATAGAGGTCTGGTGCCGGCTAAATTATTCTGCAGCCAGCACCAGCCTCCTGTATTTGAATAAATGAGTGAGTTACCTTCATTGGTGGCAGTGGCCACAGCCCCTCCCCTCCTCTTCCCCTCTGCATTCTCATTGGTGGCAGTGGCAGCACAGGGGGGAGGGCGGACTGCTTTCTTCTTCCTTCTCCCCTGTGCTGCTAATAGTTAGATACCTGCGAGATCCCTGGCCCGCTCCCCTGCGAGCCGCATATGTAAATGAAGCGTGCTCCTCTGAGAGCCGCAGGTGAAGGTGCAAGGAGCCGCATGTGGTTCGCGAGCCACGGCTTGGCCACCCCTGCTCTAAAACATTAGGGGTGAAGGTCTGCTGCTGAGCTGACCCTCTAAAACATTAGGAGCCAGGGCAGCCTAAAAAACATATTGATATGATGGAGGAGGAGGAGGAGGAGGAGGAGGACGAGAAAAGGAAGATTAAACCATATACCCTTTTTTGTGGTGGAAGGAGTTCATGGGAATACAGTGTATTCAATACACCATAAAAGCCACAGGGCCTTTATGTTCAGCCACTTTCCTCTGGTGGAGTAGAGAAGTCAGGGGCAATCCAGGCCTTGTTCATTTTGCTAAGAGTCAACCTGTCAGCATTTTCAATAGCTTATCGGTGATTATGCCCCCAGCAGCACTAAATACCCGCTCTGACAAAACGCTTGGGCAGGCCAGCACCTCCAAGGTGTAGAGCGCCAGTTCATGCCACGTGTCCAGCTTGGACACCCAATAGCTGTAAGGCACTGAGGGATCACTGAGGACACTGACACGGTCTGCTACGTACTCCTTCACCATCTTCCAAAATGTTTCCCTCCTTGTGACACTAGGCCACGCATCAGTGTGCTGGCGGGGTGTCATGAAACTGTCCCAGGCCTTGGAGAGTGTTGCCCTGCCTCTGTTGAAACTGTGTGTTCCCCTCGTCTCCCCTCCTGGGTTGCCCAAGGAACTACGTACTCTGCTGCCAGCGTTGTCAGCTTGAAGTTTTTAGAGCAATTTTTCCACACGGACCTTCTGGTATTGCACCATTTTGCTAGTCCTCTCTACCACAGGAATAAGAAATGAGAAGTTCTCTTTGTAGCGGGGGTCGAGAAGGGTGAACAACCAGTAATCGGTGTTGGCCAAAATGCGTATAACGCGAGGGTCACGGGAAAGGCAGCATAACATAAAGTCAGCCGTGTATGCCAGAGTCCCAACAGACAAGACTTTTCTGTCCTCATCAGGAGGATCACTCTCAATCTCCTCATCCTCTTCCCCATCTTAGGCCCATCCACGCTGAACAGATGGAATAAACCTGCTATGGGTACTACCATCTGTAATGGAGGCAACCATCTCCTGTTCCTCCTCCTCATCATCATCCAATTCGCGCTGAGAAGACAAACTGAGGGTGGTCTGGCTATCACCCTGTGTACTATCTTCCCTCATTTCCACCTCTTCCACATGCAAAGCGTCCGCCTTCATTGTGAGCAACGAGCGTTTCAGTAGACACAGAAGTGGAATGGTTATGCTGATAATAGCGGCATCGCTGCTCACCATCTGTGTTGATTCCTCAAAGGTGCGTAAAACCTCACAGAGGTCAGACATCTATGTCCACTCGTCGCTTGTGAAAAGCCGAAGCTGACTGGAAAGGTGACAACCATGTTGCAGCTGGTTTTCCACTACTGCCCTCTGCTGCTCACAAAGCCTGGCCAACATGTGGATTGTGGAGTTCCAGCACATGCTCACGTCGCACAACAGTCGGTGAGCTGGCAATTAGAAGCGCTGCAGAGTTGAAAGACCGGCGGCAGCTCTAGATGACTTTAGGAAATGAGCACACACGCAAGCACCTTCACCTGTAGCTTAGGCAAATTGGGGTAGGTTTTAAGAAGCCGCTGAACCACTAAGTTGAACACGTGGGCTAGGCATGCTTTGTGTGTGAGCTTGCCAAGCTTCAAAGCTGCCACCAAGTTACGGCCATTATCAGACACAACCATGCCTGGTTGTAGGTTGAGTGGCGAGATCCCCAGCTCAGTCTGGTCCCTCATACCCTGCCACAGCTCTGCGGCAGTGTACTGTTTGTCACCTAAGCAAATAAGTTTCAGCACGGCCTGTTGCCGCTTCACCATTGCAGTGCTACACTGCTTCCAGATACTGACTGATCGCTGACTGGTGCTGCAAAATGAGAATTCAGAGGTGGAAGTGGCTGAGGAGGTGGAGGAGGAGAAGGGGGGGTTGCAGCCACTAATGCAGATGGTGGCGGAAATCCTTATGTAAGTAGGGCCCGCAATCCTTGGCGTTGGTAGCACCTGTACCATCCCAGGGTACGACTGGCTTCCGCCCTCCACAATGTTCACCCAGTGTGCCGTCAGGGAAATGTAACGTCCCTGGCCAAAAACACTTGTCCATGTGTCAGTCATTAAGTAGACCTTCCCAATAACTGCGTTGGTCAGGGCACAGGTGATTTTACGGGACACATGCTGGTGTAAGGCGGGGACGGCACACCGGGAAAATTAGTAATGAGGGACGGCCGCCGCCATCAGGCGGCTGAAAGCCTCATTGTCCACAAACCTAAATGGCAACATTTCCAGGGTCAGCAATTTGGAAAGGTGCGCATTTAGTGCTATGGCCTGTGGGTGGGTATTTGCGCTTTCGTTCAAAGGCCTAGGGTATGGACATCTGTACGCTGTGCTGGGACACAGAAGTGGATGTGGTAGGTGATGGTGCTGGCAAAGGTCCAGGTGCAGGTCGGGAGGCATCCGGGCCTGCGTCTTGGACAGGCGATTTGCCAGCACGTAACACAGGGAAAGAGAAGGCAGTGGTGTGACCAGCAGACACTGATTATGGACCCAGGTGTTCGGCCTACCTATTAGGGTGCTTTGATGCCATGTGGCTGGTCATGCTGGTGGTGGTGAGGTTGCTAGTGTTCACGCCCCTGCTAATTTTGGTACGGCACAGGTCGCAAATGACAATTATTTTATCGCCCGCACTTTCCTCAAAAAAGCGCCCCTCTGTCATCTTCTTTTGACTGTGGACGCTCAAGAGTTTGGGAATCAGTGCACAAGTTCTCCTCATGTCCCTCTTCAAGCTGGCTTGGCGAGAGGCCCAAATCAAGGAATGGCGATGAAAAGAGCTCCTCGGAATATCAGAGTATGGGATCACTTGTTTGTCAAGACTCTCCATGGTGGGAGGAAGGAGGATCAGGGTAAGGATTCTGTTGACCAGACTCTTTGCTACTGAGACTGGACTTTGTGGAAGACAGGGTGGTGCTTAACTGACTGGAAGCATTATCTGCTGTATTCCAACCGGCCACCTGGTCGCATTGGTCTGACGAGAGTGGTGTCCTGCGCCGCCCTGCAAACTGGGACATGAAGCTAGGTATCGTGGATTTGTGTGTTTCTTGTGCTCTGCCAGCAGGCACAGTTTCACGGCACCCAGGGCCATGGTCTCTGCGTGCACCATCAGCAGCACGGCACTTCCCTGTCCCTTACTGCTCGCCTAGAGCATATTAAATGGTATATATGCTTGCAAGTATGTCACATGTACAGTGGGGCAGGTTTTGTAAGTGTATGCGCAAATAAATTACACTGAATGTCACAGATATTTAGGATGCACAAACATTACATAGGAGATGTAGTGCAGGTAATGTCGCTGTCACCAGTGGCAAGAAAATTACACTGAATGTCACAGATATTTAGGATGCGCAAACGTTATACAGGAGATGTAGCGCAGGTAATGTCGCTGTTAGCAGCGGTTAAACAATTGCACTGAATGTCACAGATATTTAGGATGCGCAAAAATAACACTACAGATGTAGCAGAGGTTGTGTCACTGTCAGCAGTGGCAAAACAATTGCACGCAATTTAGCGCAGGTTGCGCTAATAATATGTATTGCATCCAGATAAATCAATTGTCCTTAAAAGGACTTTTGGGTCTTTAACACCTTTCAACACTAAACCCTGCCTAAAAAAAATAAAAAATTCCTGTCCCTTCTGACTAAGACTGAGCCAAACCACGTGTCATCGGGTGCTATATAGCACCCGATGATGCGTTCCGGCCAGCCAATCACTGTAATGCCAGTAACCAACATGGCTACGGTATTACAGTGAGTGCCAGTACTTCCCTGCATGTTTATTGGCTGCCAAGAAACATGCGGGGAGGAGACTCGGGTACCGCGCTCGAGCACACGCGGTGTTCGGCCGAACACTGCGATGTGCTGAGGATCGCGATGCTGGAGTCAAAATGTTGTTCGGCCTAGCATGCTCGCCCAACACTACTATTGCATTTATGGTATATGCTCAAACACATGAACTTTAAGTCACCTATATTTTTTGTCACGTAATGTACGTGTGATCATATAAACTACTGCATCTGTATTGCACTTTATGTCATTTTTTATGTGATAAACAGCAGAATGAATAGAATCTATAAAGTTTTTGATACGTTTAGCAAAAAGACACATCCTGCATTGATGTATATCACATTTATAAAAACCAGTGCAGTATAACCAGGTCTTATTGATAGACACTGCTCTGGGTACACTGGGAAAAAACTGATCCGCAAAAAATATGGATGAGGTCAGTGTGCATTACGGATTTTGTGGACCCCTAATAGAACAGTCCTACAGATATTTTTGCGGAACGGAAATACCGAAATATGGAAACGGAATGCACACGGAGTACCTTCCGTTTTTTTTGCGGACCCATTGAAATGAATGGTACCGCATACAGTCCGCAAAAAAAACGGAACTGACACGGAAAGAAAATACGTTCGTGTGCATGAGCCCTAAAGCAGTAAATACAGTAGATATTAATAATATACAGAATTTTTAATAATTGAGGACTATACTGTAATATCATCACTGGTGCAGTGCTCATATTTTCATACTGATTTTAATTTTCAATATTTTTGTGTCCACTTTTATTTTAATTTTCATTCTTATTTTTATTTTTCCAAACAATAATTGATGTTTATTTTGCCTAAAGCATGATCTAACATCCAGGGGGAATATTCCCTATTTATTAATCGCTGAGACATTTTGGAATTCAGGTTGGAAAGCTACATCAGAGCTACAATTGTGCTTGGCACGTACTGTTACCCCCATGGAGATAGTTTTAAGGTTTTGCATAGGATGGTTAGTTTTGGCATACAATTTAGTGTTACCTAAAATTTCCCTCCTGTGAGTAGCAATAATTTGTGCTGGAACCCCTTCTAGTTTAAGATCCAAAAATGCATTATTGCATTTTTGTCCAATAAAGGAAAATTACAGGTTATAGCTATTATGATTTAAGTGAGATAAAAAAAAGTGTCAAGACAGACACATCTCCCTGCCATATACATAGCAGCTCACGAATATATGTGGCGTACCACCTTATGCATTCCACATACGGATTAGCCTTATTGTAAGTGTATTTAGCCCCCATAGGAAATCGCCTCTTCTGTAAGACTTTTTTGTCAAATAAAAAAAAAAATTTGAGTAACCAAAAACGCAGGGACATCCAAAATAAAATTACACAAGTCCTCCATATAACTTCTGTATCAATAAAGATGGAAAGTAAGTGCCTCCAGGACTAGTTTGTAGGGGATAGATGGATATAAACCCACCACATCACAACTAAAGGCCCCTTTACATGAGCCGAAGATCTTGCAGATTTATAGGATCACTTGTTAGCGATTATCTGGCGGTATAAAAGTGCCGCTGATTACCCGATGAGTGAGAGCATTAATGCGGTCATAAAAACTGTTTGCCAGCAGCAGATCGTGCTGTGTAAACGAGTCAGTATGGTGGCCAGCGATGGCATCAGCCATTGCTCCTCCCCATACTGTGGAGGAGCTTGCAGCATGTAAATGCAGCGGTCTCCTTAACTGAAGACCAGGCACTTGCCGGGAGGGAATGCTTCCCTCACAACAATCACCTACTGTGCCGTGTAAATGGACCTTAAGCCACCAGTCATTGGAGTGCCAGGTTTTATCATATAGATTGCATAAAACCTCCTTTGAATCACAGAGGTAACCTGGACTCTGTAGACTAAGGGCTGTGATCCAGCCAAGCTCCTATTCTTTCACAAAGGAATCCCACCCCTGCATGGGTGTCCGCAGAAATTTTTCCAGGGGGGGGGCATAATTTTATTGACATCCATGCTCTGCTTGTTTATGAGAATGTAATGAAGGGTAGGGGCATATTCATTATCACAAAGTATAATAACGCATGAGCTGTGCAGTGGCGGATCCAGAGCCTGGTCTCGGGATGGGCACTTCCAGATTATTTTCTGTCCGCCGCCACCAAAAATGGTGATTATAGAACAGACTACACAGTGTAGCGGTATACAGTATATTGTGTGGCACAGTGTAGGCTATATGTGTATAACATAAACATATTTCACATGAAAACTTACAATTACTTGGCTTGGCCCTTGGGGATCTCGGACACCACTTCAACACTTTGGCCGGGGGCTCGTGGAGCTGATGTTGCGTTTTATCGTAATGAGAAAGATTTCATAATAAGTATTTGGAGAAGGGGCAGAGGAATAGGAGAGCAAGGTGAGGATGGTGCTGCTACTAGGGGGTCATACCATGGGGGAGTAATAAAGCCCCCCCCAGTAGAAATAATTCTCCTTGTAATGTGACAGTGCAAAAAATACCCCCTTGTAATGCCCCCAGTTGAGCTAATGTCCCAATAGTGCCCCCATAATGTGTCAGTGTAAAATATCCCTATATAGTGCCCCCAGTAAATGCCTCTATAGTGCTCCTCTCCCCCCTTCCTCCTAGTGCCTCCCATAATGTACCAGTATAAAATGCCCCAATAGATGCCCTCAGTGTCCCCCATAATTTGCAAGTATAAAATACCCCTTCTCAGTGCCCTTGTAGATGACCCCATAGTACTCCTCTCCCCCCTTTCCCAAAGTACCCACCATAATGTGTCCCAGTATAAAATGCTACTGTACAGAGCCCCCCATAAAAAAACACCCCTTATTTGTGGCCTCAGTAGATGCCCCTATAGTGCCCCCAATAATGTGCCTGTAATAACAGCCCCCCCATCATGTGCCAGTAATAACAGCCCCCTCATCATGTGCCAGTAATAACAGCCCCCCCATCATGTGCCAGTAATAAAAGCCCCCTCATCATGTGCCAGTAATAACAGCCCCCCCATTATGTGCCAGTAATGACAGCCCCCATTATGTGCCAGTAATGACAGCCCCCATAATGTGCCAGTAATGACAGCCCCCATTATGTGCCAGTAATGACAGCCCCCACATAATGTGCCAGTAATGACAGCCCCCCCTTGTGCCTGTAATGACAGCCCCCATTATGTGCCAGTAATGACAGCCCCCTTATTATGTGCCAGTAGCCAGAGACCCCCATTATGTGCCAGTAGCCACCAGTATTGTACACAAAAAACAATAAACACTTATACTTACCTCCTTGGCAGCGATGCGATGCAGGCCTCTTCCGGCCTGTGTCCCACGCTGTATGGCTCAGGCGGCGCAATAGGCGGCGCAATGATGTCATCGCGCCGCCCGCGCCGGCCTCTGATAGGCTGCCGGCCTAGTGCCGGCAGCCTATCAGAGGAAGGGAAAGGGACACGCCTCTCCCTCACCTGCCTCAGCACAGCCATCTGTATTGGTGTCCTGAGGACGGCGATACAGATGACTATGGAGATGAACGCTTCCACAATGGAAGCGTTCATCTCCCTGTGCCCCGCCGCAGCCCCCCCACTTCTGCTGGCCCCCCCTTGCCCCTCCCTGCGACGCCCATGCACCCCTGGGACATTAATGGCTGTATTACACAGACCGATTGAGCAAGCGATTTTCGGAAGGGAAGTGTTCCCTCCCAGCAATGGCCTTCTCGCTAGCGGATGAGACTGCTGCTATTACATGCAGCAATCTCCTCTGCAGCAGGGGGGAGGAGCAATCGCTATGCCATCTGGCAGGATTCAAACTTACAACCTTCTACATTACAGCCAAGAATGTTAACCACTACACTATAAAGCTGCATGGCCAGTTACTTAAAAAAAATAAAAAAAAATATGAGACTTCTGCTATATAGGAATACTTACTTCTAGTAAGTAGTCCTATGCAGCAAAAGTCTCATATTATATTTATTTTTAGTAACTGGCCATGCAGCTCTATAGTGTAGTCGTTAAGGTTCTTGGCTGTAATGTAGAAGGTTGTGAGTTCAAATCCCGCCAGAAACATTTCACAAATAGAGGCTAAATTTAATTTATATATTTAAAGAGCTTCTGTCACCCCCCAACCCCCAATTTTCAGTTTTTGACTTATTATATTTGTTAATGTAAGCAGATTCCATATATGCCCCTCTTACCTCGGGCTGTGCAGTAAAAAACATACTTTTATTATATGTAAATTTCTTCACTACCAGCAAGTTGGGCGGACTTGCTGCTAGCCGCTGCATCCTATGTTTGAAAAAACGCCCCCTCCTCCACTTGATTGACAGGGCCAGCGAGCGCTCTCCTCCTCTCGCTGGCCCTGCCTGCAGCCTTAAATCCCGCGCCTGCGCCGTACCGGTCGTCATTCAGCGCAGGCGCTCTGAGAGAAGGACGGCCGCTCCTTCCTCAGTGTTCCTGCGCCGATGACGTCAGCCCTACACCCGGAAGAGAAGACCTCTCTTCCGGGTGTAGGGCTGACATCATCGGCGCCGAGGAAGGAGCAGCCAAGCGAGCGTCCTTCTCTCAGAGCGCCTGGGCCGAATTACTACAGTGCTCGCTGGCCCTGTCAATCAAGTGGAAGAGGGGGCGTTTTTTCAAACAGAGGATGCGGCGGCTATGTTTTTTTACTGTAATTACTGCACAGCCCGAGGTAAGAGGGGCATATATGGAATCTGCTTACATTAACAAATATAATTAGTAAAAAAACTGAAAAATGGGGGTTGACAGAAACCCTTTAATTTTTTTTTTGTAATTATAAAAAATGTGTAATTACTAATATATATATATATATATATATATATACAGTACAGACCAAAAGTTTGGACACACCTTCTCATTCAAAGAGTTTTCTTTATTTTCATGACTATGAAGGCATCAAAACTATGAATTAACACATGTGGAATTATATACATAACAAACAAGTGTGAAACAACTGAAAATATGTCATATTCTAGGTTCTTCAAAGTAGCCACCTTTTGCTTTGATTACTGCTTTGCATACTCTTAGCATTCTCTTGATGAGCTTCAAGAGGTAGTCACCTGAAATGGTCTTCCAGCAGTCTTGAAGGAGTTCCCAGAGATGCTTAGCACTTGTTGGCCCTTTTGTCTTCACTCTGTGGTCCAGCTCACCCCAAACCATCTCGATTGGGTTCAGGTCCCGTGACTGTGGAGGCCAGGTCATCTGGCGCAGCACCCCATCACTCTCCTTCATGGTCAAATAGCCCTTACTTTCAAAGTTTTCCCAATTTTTCGGCTGACTGACTGACCTTCATTTCTTAAAGTAATGATGGCCACTTGTTTTTCTTTACTTAGCTGTTTTTTTCTTGCCATAATACAAATTCTAACAGTCTATTCAGTAGGACTATCAGCTGTGTATCCACCTGACTTCTCCCCAACGCAACTGATGGTCCCAACCCCATTTATAAGGCAAGAAATCCCACTTATTAAACCTGACAGGGCACACCTGTGAAGTGAAAACCATTTCAGGGGACTACCTCTTGAAGCTCATCAAGAGAATGCCAAGAGTGTGCAAAGCAGTAATCAAAGCAAAAGATGGCTACTTTGAAGAACCTAGAATATGACATATCTTCAGTTGTTTCACACTTGTTTGTTATGTATATAATTCCACATGTGTTAATTCATAGTTTTGATGCCCTCAGTGTGAATCTACAATTCTCATAGTCATGAAAATAAAGAAAACTCTTTGAATGAGAAGGTGTGTCCAAACTTTTGGTCTGTACTGTATATATATATATATATATATATATATATATATATATATATATATATATATATACAGTGTGTGTGTATATATATATATATATATATATATATATATTTATTCATACTTCTGATGTATATAAATGCATAATATGTGGGAAACTACTACTGATGTTTTAGCCATAACATATTTGCATATATTATTATATATTATATATTCTAAATATATAATATATGTAAATATTTTATGGCTTAAAAACTTATATATGTTTAAATTAATTTTAGCCTCTATTTCTGACTGGATTCAAACTTTCAACCTTCTACATTACAGCCCAGAATGTTGAACACTGCACTATAGAGCTGCATGGCCAGTTACTTAAAAAAAAAAAAAAAAATGAGACTTGTTCTGTATAGGAATAATTACTACTAGTAAGAATTCGTATACAACAGAAGTCTCTTTTTTTTAATGGGGTCATTTTTGGGTGGTTTCTATTATGTAAGCCTCACAAAGTGACTTCAGACCTGAACTGGTCCTTAAAAAGTGAGTTTTTGAAAATTTCTGCTAAATGTCAAGATTTGCTTCTAAACTTCTAAGCCTTGTAACATCCCCAAAAAATATTCCCAAAATGATCCAAACATGAAGTAGACATATGGGAAATGTAAAGTAATAACTATTTTTGGAGATATTACTATGTATTATAGAAGTATAGAAATTGAAACTTAAAAATTTTACCAGTTTCATGAAGTACAATATGTCATGAAAAAACAATCTCAGAATGGCCTGGATAAGTCAAAGCGTTTTAAAGTTATCACCACATAAAGTGACACTGGTCAGATTTGCAAAAAATGTCCTGGTCCTTAACCACCTCCCATCCGCCTATAGACTATAAACGTCTGGGAAGTGGTTCTCACCGAGCGCTGTGTATGCAGAGCAGGAAGCGCTATGCGCTTTCTGTTCCGGCCCGGCGGTCATTTGACCGCCGGGACCGGAGAGTGCAGGAGCTGTGTGAGGTCTTTCGCAGAACTCAATCAGCCCTGCACTGAGGCTGTACAGCGCTGTATTGCGCTGTACAGCCTCTCTGGGGGGGTGCATTTCAAAAATGCTTATATTGTGTTAAAGTGAAATAAATTAAAAAAAAGTATACATATTAGGTATTGCCACGTCCGTAAAAAACAGCTCTATAAAAATATCACATGACCTAACCCCTCGGGTGAACACGGTAAAAAAAAAAAAAACGGGGTCAAAACAAGCAATTTTTGTCACCTTACATCACAAAAAGTGCAACACCAAGTGATCAAAAACGTGTATGTCCCACAAAATGGTACCAATAAAACCGTCACCTCATCCCGCAAAAAATTAGCCCCTACATAAGAAAATCTCTCAAAAAATAAAAAAAACTATAGCTCTTAGAACATGGAGACACTAAAACATCATTTTTTTGGTTTCAAAAATGCTATTATTGTGTTAAAGTGAAATAAATAAAAAAATGTATACATATTAGGTATTGCCGCGTCCATAAAAACCAGTTCTATAAAAATATCACATGACCTAACCCCTCGGGTGAACACGGTAAAAAAATGAAAATAAACTGTGTCAAAACAAGCAATTTTTGTCACCTTACATCACAAAAAGTGCAACACCAAGTGATCAAAAAGGCGTGTGTCCCACAAAATGGTACCAATAAAACCGTAACCTCATCCCGCAAAAAATGAGCCCCTACATAAGAAAATCTCTCCAAAAATAAAAAATACTATAGCTCTCAGAACATGGACACATTAAAACATAATTTTTTTGTTTCAAAAATGCTATAATTGTGTAAAACTTTAATAAATAAGAAAAAGTATACATATTAGGTATCGCCACGTCCATAACAATCTGCTCTATAAAAATGTCACTTGACTGAACCCCTCAGGTGAACGCTGTAAAAATAAATAAATAAAAACTGTGCTAAAACAACCAATTTTTTGGTCACCTTGCCCCATAAAGTGTTATAATGAACAGGGCTTTTTTTCTGGCGGAACGCACCGGAACGGCGTTCCGCCACCTTTTGACATCGCAGCCTGCGATGTATCAGCGGGGAGGGACTGGGAGGAGGAGCTGGGGGCCGGTGCGTTCACTGTGCTCCGGCCCCCAGCTCCAGTAGAGACTTATAAAATGTGTAATTAAATGAATAATGATTCCTGCTGCCCCTCAGTAAGATAAGTTTCAATATATTGTACTCACAGGCGGCTACTGTTATCGTAATGCAGGCGGCCGGGCAGACGAGCGGCAGCGTCACTGACTGACGTCACGTGCGTGCGCCGCCTACTTTATGAATGAAGCAGGCGGCCCAGGCAGGTGACGTCAGTCAGTGACACTGCCGCTCATCTACCCGGCCGCCTGCATTACGATAACAGTAGCCGGCTGTGAGTACAATATATTGAAAGTTATCTTACTGAGGGGCAGCAGGAATCATTATTCATTTAATTACACATTTTATAAGTCTCTACTGGAGCGGCAATGGGGGGTCTGTGGATGACACTGTTATGGGGTGGGGGGGTCTGTGGATGGCACTGTTATGGGATGGGGGGGTCTGTGGATGGCACTGTTAAGGGGGGTCTGTGGATGGCACTGTTATGGGGTGGGGGTCTGTGGATGGCACTGTTATGGGGTGGGGGGGGTCTGTGGATGGCACTGTTAAGGGGGGTCTGTGGATGGCACTGTTATGGGGTGGGGGGTCTGTGGATGGCACTGTTATGGGGTGGGGGGGTCTGTGGATGGCACTGTTATGGGGTGGGGGGGTCTGTGGATGGCACTGTTATGGGGTGGGAGGGGTCTGTGGATGGCACTGTTAAGGAGGGGGGGTCTGTGGATGGCACTGTTATGGGGTGGGGGGTCTGTGGATGGCACTGTTATGGGGTGGGTGGGTGTCTGTGGATGGCACTGTTATGGGGTGGGGGGTCTGTGGATGGCACTGTTATGGGGTGGGGGGGGGTCTGTGGATGGCACTGTTATAGGATGGGGGATCTGTGGATGCCATCCCCAGATCCTCCACCCCATAACAGTGCCATCCTCAGATCCCCCCATTAACAGATTAACAGTGCCATCCCCAGATCCCCCATTAACAGTGCCATCCCCATCTGGGGGGTTTCTTTGCTGGGCTGGACTTTTATACCCCCCCCCCAAATTTTACTTGCGGTCCTAGGGTTGGGTAGAGGGGGCGGTCCTAGGGGGTGGGTAGGGGGCGGTCTTAGGAGCGGGTAGGGGCGGTCCTAGGGTTGGGTAGGGGCGTGGCCAGAAGAGGGGGGGTGAGTTCCACCACCTTTTCTCTGAGAAAAAAAGCCCTGATAATGAATGATCAAAAAATCATATGTACCCAAAAATAGTACCAATAAAACTGTCACCTTATCCCCTAGTTTCCAAAATGGGATCACTTCTTGGGAGTTTCTACTGTAAGGGTGCATCAGGGGGGCTTCAAATGGGACTTGGCATCTAAAAATCATGTGGAGTTCCTTTTCTTCTGCGCCCTGCCGTGTGCCCATACAGTAGTTTATGACCACATGTGGGGTGTTTTTGTAAACCGCAGAATCTGGGTAATAAATATTGAGTTTTGTTTTGCTGTTAACAATCGATGTGTTAAAGAAAAAATTGGATTAAAATGGAAAATCTGCCAAAAAAGTGAAATTTTAAAATTTGATCTCCATTTTCCTTTAATTCTTGTGGAACGCCACAATGGGGTCATTTATGGGGGTATTTACTATGAAGGCCCCACAAAGTGACTTCAGACCTGAACTGGTCCTTAAAACAGTGTTTCCCAACCAGTGTGCCTCCAGCTGTTGCAAAACTACACCTCCCAGCATGCCCACACAGCCAAATGCAGTCCGGGCATGCTGGGAGTTGTAGTTTTGCAACAGCTGGAGGCATGCTGGTTGGGAAACACTGCCTTAAAAAGTGGGTTTTGGCAATTTTCTTAAAAATTTGAAGAATTGCTTCTAAACTTCTAAGCCTTCTAACGTCCTAAAAAAATTTCCAAAATGATGCCAACATAAAGTAGACATATGGGGAATGTTAAGAAGTAAATATTTTATGAGGTATCACTTTCTGTTTTAAAAGCAGAGAAATAGAAATTTAGAAAATTGCAAATTTTTCTAAATTTTGGGTAAATTTGGGATTTTTTCATAAATAAAGGTGAAATATATTGACTCAAATTTATGACTATCATGAAGTACAATGTGTCACGAGAAAACAATCTCTGAATGACTTGGATAAGTAAAGGCGTTCCAAAGTTATTACCACATAAAGTGAGATATGTCAGTTTTGCAAAATGTGGCCTGGTCAGGAAGGGGGCAAATGGCCCAGATGGGAAGTGGTTAAGGTGAAAATGAGCCCGGTCCCTAAGGGGTTAAAGTAACTGGCCATGCAGCTCTATAGTGTAGTGTTTAAGATTCTTGACTGTAATGTAGAAGGTTGTGAGTTTGAATCCCGCCAGAAACTTTTCAGAAATAGAGGCTAAATTAGATTTAAATACACTGGGTGTCCCCAAGCACTGACTCCATATATGGACATAGTTATATATGGAGTCAGAGCAGGGACTCCTAAGCCAAACTAGAGTCCCGACACCCTTCCATCTTCAGAGCAGGGGGTGCCTGGCTTAATGCTCAAGTTCTCCCATTGAATTCCATTGTGCTCGGGTGCTCTGTAGAGCACCCGAGCATTGGGAAGTGTTCTACTCGAGCACACGAGCACTTTGGTGCTCGACCAACACTACTCCCCATAGCACATAATACTCACACCACCACTACCAAATGCCACAGTGCAGCATAAATTAGACCACTACAGTCACATTACATTTCCCACTATAATACACACACACATTTCCCACTATAATACACAAAGAGCATACACAGCTCCTTCATTCACAATATATACTGTATGAACAGCTCCTCCGCTCACAGTATATACTGTACACAGATCCTCCGCTCACAGTATATACACAGATCCTCCGCTCACAGTATATACACAGTATCTCCTCCGCTCACAGTATATACTGCATGTACAGCTGCTCCACTCACAGTATATGCACAGATCCTCCGCTCACAGTATATACACAGATCCTCCGCTCACAGTATATACACAGATCCTCCGCTCACAATATATACACAGATCCTCCACTCACAGTATATACACAGCATCTCCTCTACTCACAGTATATACTGCATGCACAGCTCCTCCGCTCACAGTATATACACAGATCCTCCGCTCACAGTATATACACAGCATCCTCCGCTCACAGTATATTCTGCATGTACAGCTCCTCCACTCACAGTATATACACAGCAGCTCCTCCGCTCACAGTATATACACAGATCCTGCGCTCACAGTATATACACAGCATCTTCTCCGCTCACAGTATATACTGCATGTACAGCTCCTCCACCCACAGTATATACACAGCAGCTCCTCCGCTCACAGTATATACATAGATCCTCCGCTCACAGTATATACACAGATCCTCCGCTCACAGTATATACACAGCATCTCCTCTACTCACAGTATATACTGCATGCACAGCTCCTCCGCTCACAGTATATACACAGCATCTCCTCCGCTCACAGGATATACACAGCCTCTCCTAGAAATATATACATAGGCTCCCATAGCAGTATATACACAGCATCTTCTCTGCTCACAGTATATACACAGCATCTCCTCCGCTCACAGTATATACATAGAATCTCCTAGCAGCATATACATAGGCTCTCCTAGCAGTATATACACAGCCTCCCCTAGCAGTATATAGAGATAGCCTTGCGGTTCGCCCGGCGTTCAATTCGCGGTGAACTTTGCTCGTTCGCGATTCGCCGAACATGCAAACATATGGCGATATTCGCACGCGCCATGGTGGGACAGGACAGCCAATTGAGACGTTTCAGCACATGGACACACCCCCTACCCTAAAAATAAACCCGATATGGCCACCATTTTACATTCAGTTTTTTGCCAGTGTAGGGAGAGGTTGCTTGGTGGAGCAGGGACAGACTGTTAGTGACACCAAACACTAGCTAATAGGGACACAAAAGTCATTTTAAGGACTGGTATAGGTGTGCTATCGATAGGTGTGACATACAGAGGGGTGTGATATACTTATAATATACTTTCTAACATAGAAAGTATATTATAGTGCATTTGTATTGTGCAGCAGTTGTGTGCGGTTCTGCTGAGACACCGTAGCTAGATAGAGGGACAAACGCTATTGGAATAAGTAATTGCAACTGGTGTGTTGCTCCAAAAATAAATCTGATAGAGGGGTGTGAAATACCTATAATATACCTTGCAACATAGAAAGTATATTATAGTGCATTTGTATTGTGCAACAGTTGTGTGCGGTGCTGCTGAAATACCGCAGCTAGATAGAGGGACAAACGATATTGGAATAAGTAATTGCAACTGGTGTGATATACCTGTTGCCCCCCAAAAAAAAATCTGATTGAGGGGTGTGATATACCTATAATATACCTTCTAACATAGAAAGCATATTATAGTGCATTTGTATTGTGCAGAAGTTGTGTGCGGTTCTGCTGAAATACCGCGGCTAGATAGAGGGACAAACGCTATTGGTATAACTAATCGCAACATGTGTGATATACCTGTTTCCCCCAAAAAAAACTGATAGAGGGGTGCGATATACCTGCTTCCACAAAATATTGATTGAGGGGTGTGATACACTAGCTTCCAGCAAATATTGATTGAGGGGTTTGATTTATCAGCTTCCAGCAAATACTCATTATTGGGTTCTATATACCTGTTTGCACAAAATACTGATACAGGGTATTGATATACCGCCTTCCACCAAATATTGATTGAGGCCTGCAATACACCGGCTTCCAGAAGTTCCAGCAAATATTGATTAAGGGGTTTGATTTACTATCTTCCAGCAAATTACTAATTATTGGGTTCTATATACCTGTTTCCACAAAATACTGATACAGGGTATTGATATACCGGCTTCCACAAAATATTGATTGAGGCCTGCAATACACCGGCTTCCACCAAATATTGATCAAGGGGTTTGATTTACCAGCTTCCAGCAAATACTCATTATTGGGTTCTATATACCTGTTTCCACAAAATACGGATACAGGGTGTTGATATACCGGCTTCCACCAAATATTGATTTAGGCCTGCGATACACTAGCTTCCTCCAAATATTAATTAAGGGGTTTGATTTACCAGCTACCAGAAAATCCTCATTATTGGGTTCTATATAACTGTTTCCACAAAATACTGATAGAGGGGATTGATATACCGGCTTCCACAAAATATTGATTGAGGCCTGCGATATACCTGCTTCCACATATACTGCTCTTCTATAGGGACTTTGTCACAGGGTCATTTTGAAAATTACAGGCAGAGGAAGAGGCAGGCCCTTCCAAAGGATTGGTGGGAGTCGGGCGGGTGCACCAGGCCGGAGCCTAAGTGGGAAGTTGAAGAAGGTGCGTGCGATTGCGTCAAAGGACGCACCAGAGTTGGTTGAGTGGCTTACTCAGCCTTCCGCTTTTGCACCCTCCACATCCTCTGTATCAGCACCCTCCTCACTCTCTGCTGTGTGCATCCCCAAAGACACCACCACCACTACCATTGCCCCTCCACTCAAGTCAGAGGAATTATTTTCCCATCCGTTCCCAGATCTTACCGATTTCCAGCCATTCTTGGCATTGGATGAGAAAGAGGAGGTAGCAACGGATGCCACCCAGCGATCTGACAAAAGTACCCAGATCAGCCCAAGGAGGGTGTTCCCCATTGTTGCTGCCTACTCCGAGATCTCTAATGTCAGTGGTGTTGAAGGTGACAATGATGACATGTCGATGGATGTCACATGGGTGCCCACAAGAGAAGAAAAGGAGGGGAGTTCAGAGGGAGAGAAGAAGCAGCAGATAGGGAGGGGAAGGATGAGAAGCAGGCAGAACTTGCAGTCACAGGAGGAAAAAAGTAGACTGCAAATGTATCTGGAGCGAGGCATCCACCATGCACGGTCACATCTGGCGCTCCCAGGACATGGCTCTGCAGTGTGGGCTTTTTTTAACATGTCAGCTGCTGACAATAGTGTTGCCATATTCAGCCTGTGCTGTCAACGCATAAGTCGCAGTAATCTCAACACTCACCTAGGGACGACCGCCTTAAGAAGGCACCTGACCTCCCATCACCGAGCCCAGTAGGAGCAACACCGTCAGAACCCACAAAGCAACATTCCCGGCGCTCCACGTCCTGCCTCTTCTCCGTCTCCTCTCTCCTCTCATTTGTCCTCCACTCCACCTTCCACATGCCGTCATCGCGTTCATCTGGCAAAAGGCAGGTTCCATGGCCCAAATGTTCAAACATAAAAAGATAATGATGCCGGAGAACCCTCTTGCCCAACGGCTGACCACCGGCTTGTCGGAACTGCTAGCCCGCCAACTACTGCCATATAAACTGGTGGACTCAGAGGCCTTTAGAAAATTTGTGGCCATTGGCACACCACAATGGAAGGTCCACGGAAGGAAATATTTCTCCCAGAAGGGCATCCCAGAGCTATATGGCCATGTTCAGCGGCAAGTAAATGTATCTCTGGCACACAGTGTCGGTGCAAAGATACATCTGACCACAGACACGTGGTCTAGCAAACACGGGCAGGGAAGGTACATAACTTTTACTGCCCACTGGGTGAACCTTCTGATGGCTGTCAAGCATGCAACCTATGGCACCCGTGTGGATTTGGTGTTACCACCACAGATTGCATGCAGGGATGCAATATGGCAGTATGGGAGGGATTATAAAGGAAGACGATTAGTCGAAATAAGTGACACCTGGCAGAGGGAAAGGAGATGAGAAAGTGAAACCAAAACAAAGAACATCATACAAAAGGTAGAGAAGAACGTCTGCCAGATCTTCTTACAGAATTGGCGGTGACAGCAGGCCTGCCTTTTCTTCTCCTCCTCCTATTCGATCCTCCGTCTCCTCCTCGGCTGACTCCTGTTTTTCCACTGTTACCGCCTCTTTCGCTGCACCCCCCAGCTCTCAGAACTTATTCGACGTGCCAGGTGAGACGTTGCCATGCTGTGCTGCGGCTGTTGTGCCTGGAAGCCAAGATCCACACTGGTTCTACACTCCTTTCAGCTCTGCGGTCACAGGCCGATCAGTGGCTAACCCGGCTCAATTTGACAGTTGGTAAAGTGGTGTCCGACAACAGTGCCAATCTGCTGAGCGCACTGAAACAGGGTAAAATTACACACTTAGTCGTGCAGCGATTCTTTGCCAAATACCCCGGGGTCCAGGACAACTTGTGGCAGGTCAGGAAAATCTCTGACCATTTAAGAAGATCTTACACGGCCATTGCTCAACTTGCTGACGTTCAGCGGCTACACCACTTGCCCGTCAGATGCCTGATTTGTGACTGCCCGACGCATTTGAACTCCACCTTGTATATGCTTGATAGGCGGCTCCAGCAGAAACGTGCCGTTAACGACTACCTGTACGATCTCTGTGGCAGGACAGGTTCTGGGAGCTTGTTTTTTTTTCACCGCGGCAGTGGCTGCTCATGCGCAACGCATGCAAACTTCTTCGGCCATTTGATGAGATCCCCAAACTGGTCAGTAGTAGCAAGTGCGCCATCAATGACATTGTACCTTATGCCTTCTTTCTGGAGTGTGCATTGCATTGTGTCATTGATCAAGCCATCGAGGAGCAGGAGCAGGAAGATGAGGAAGTCGCAATTCTGAATGAATTCCCATTGCGTGCTACTCCATCTGAGACAAGTCAGCAGGAGTCTGAAGAGGAGTCATAGGAGGATGGTGCCTTGGGGGAGGAGGAGGAGGAGCAAGAAGAGCAGGCTTTAAACTTTTCTGTGATCCCTGGTGTTGTCCGTTACTGGGGGGAGAAGACCAAGGACGACATTCTCCTGGGCGATGAGCAGGTGCCAGGCTCCAATGTTTGAAGAGGTGTTGTGCTCCAATGTTTGAAGAGGGACCCCCGTATAAAAAACATAAAGGGCGGCATTGTACTTAAATCCCCGATACAAACAGAAAATGGCCGACATGTTACCAGCATCACAGAGGGCTGTCAGAATGCAGCATTTCCAGGCTGCTTCAAGAGATGCTGCATTCTGCTGTTGCGGGGGCTGGCAGAGGAATTTCCACCCACAGAGAAACAGTTCGTACCAATCCTACAGTGCATGCAAGAAGAGGGCGGTTTGAAGATGTGTTGGTCACTTCGGATATGAGATCATTCTTGCAATCAACCCATCGACAGCCGCCCTCCATATCCAAACTCAGGGAACATCTAGACTAACAGGTCTCCGACTACATCGGGTTAATGGCTGATGTGGACACTCTGAGAAGCGAGGAACTCCTTGACTATAGAGTGTGCAGGCTTGACCTGTGGCCAGAGCTGGCAAAATTTGCCATAGAACTCTTGGCTTGCCCCTCACCGAGTGTCCTGTCCGAAAGGACGTTCAGCACAGCAGGGGGAATCATGACCGATAAGCGCACTCGCCTAGCTCACGACAGTGTGGACTACCTCACATTTCTAAAAATGAATAAGGTATGTGTCTCGGAGGAATTCAACACCTCTGACGACCACGTTTAATTGAATTTCCTCATGCCAGCCCACACATGTCCGCCACCACCAAAAAACAAATAATGGCGGCATAAAAGGCCTTTTCTATCCGGTGAATGTCTAATGTTTGGGGCCACGGAGGAATTCAACACCTGTGACGACCTCGTGTTATCAAATTTCAACTATTATCATTTGGGGTTTATTCAAGAGGAAGGATTACGCTAGCCATGTTTTTAATCCAATTTTATATTTTTAGTTCTTTTAAACATATTATTTGACATGTATTTGTACTGTCCTGCAGTAAAATTGATATCCAGTGACCGTCTAATATACCTCCAGCCACATAATCACTTGATGTTTTCTGCCCGGTGAATGCCTATTGTTTGGGGCCTGTACTCCACTGGCCTGCAGTAAAATTGATATCCAATGACCGTCTAATATACCTCCAGCCACATAATTACTTGATGTTTTCTGTCTGGTGAATCTCTAATTTTTGGGGCCTGTACTACCGTGGTCTAAAATAAATTTTTTCTAGGTTCCAGCAGGGCACATTTTTGACAGCTTCCCTTTAAGATACATAAAAATACATATTTTTTGTGGGAATTTTCTGCCATTGATCCCCCTCTGGTATGTCATTATCTATGTTGTGGGACAATTTGTGCACTTCTAGTAAGTATTTGGTGGCTGCAAATATGACTTGAAGGTTTTTCAGGTTCGCCTGCCATTAAAGTGAATGGTGCCCGCCGCAAACTTGCGGTTCGCAAACATTTAATGGCATTCGCACGATCGTGTTCGCAAATCGTCCTGGCCGATGTTCGTCCTTCACTGCTGCTGGGCTGGCATAGGTCATTTCCATAAGACCTTTCCAGCAGTGGTGACCTGGACAACTGGTACAGGACAGACAGCAATAGCTCTGGAATCTGCTTGTCCATTCTGAATCTCCTGCAGGGCTGGGTTTGGTCCTCTGCTGCCACGCCTGAGTGAGGGGCGGGGCTAAATACAAGCCCTGCTTCTGCTCTGATACTGAGACTCCAGTGCGGGGCTGCTGGCCAGTCTCACTGGCTGATGTAATTTGGGGCCCCACTGCAGCCCTGCACTGTTGGCTCAATATAACTATAAAAAGAAGCTGCCAGTGCAGTGAAAATACAGCTATCGGCCAGAGATTTGAGGCAATGTGCTTGTAGTCCAGGGCCCAAGCCCCGAATCTACATGCCTAGCGACGGCCCTGCCCCATACTGTCTAGTGGTTTGCTGGCAGCAGATCGCAATTAGATCTGCCGTTGACAAATGATTATTTTTAAGAGTGTTTGCTCATTCATCGAGCAATCGAAGGCAGTATTACACTGTACGGAGACAAAAAATCGGCAGGTAATACAGCCTTAAAGGGGTTGTCCCATAAAAAATATTCTACAGTTTTTAAACCAGCACCTGGAGCTGAATACTTTTGTAATTGCATGTAATTAAAAAGTTTGTATAGCCACTGAGTTATTCAATAAAACGTATCTGTATAGCACCACTTAGCTTCTTATTTCTTTGACCTGCTCACTGAGAAGGCCGCACATGCTCAGTTTCATCCTTCAACTGTCTCCTGAGCTGTGATAGGGAGATCATGGACACGCCCCCTTAGCTGCAGCAGAAAAGACACTCCCCTTGATCTGTCAGCTTGATATAAATCTAGCAGAGCAATGAAGGAGATCTCTGGATCCATATGTGGTACACGGCTGGTTCTAGCTTTGTTAGAAAGAGGTTGTCATGTACTGTATGTCTGATTTTAATTTTTTTTATTTTTCATGGGATAACCCCTTTAAGTCTTATAGAAAGGGATGAGATCCCTTTGGGAATTTTAGGAAGACCATTCACAATGAGCAGAACTGGATTGTCGATTGTCATATATTCCATTTGTTTGTTAGTTAAGACTCCCAGTTTCAGACCCTCAGCTAAAAGCTACAGGATCTGGAGACCAAGGCTAAGGATCGGACGGAGGCATTTGATTAACATCATGATCATATAGCATATTGAGAATCTGCTGAGAATATTCATCACTGTCTATGACAACCATAGATCCCCCTTTGTCTGCTATTTTAATAACAATGATATAATTATAATGTAATGAAGATAATGCATGACGAAGGGAGGATGATAGGTTGTCAAGGACAGGTACGTGGCTATTCACATCATATTATTTTTTTTTTATTTCCCACGTAACTGCCAATTGAAATGTATCCATTGCTTCTAACCTAGATTGTATAGGATAATATACAGAGTTATGTGCCCTTTACACAGGCCGAGGTTTGAACAGAATATTGCTAACGAGCGTGCATAGCAATGCTTGTTAACGATGATCTGGCGGTGTAAACCGCTGATTACCCGATAAATGTGTGAAACGCTCGTTCATCGGGTTATTGGATCGTTTGAGCAGCACAAAAAATCTTTGTTTCCTGGTGTCAGATTGTGCTGTGTAAAAACGATCTGCTGCCGGGAAACGAGATAGTATGGGGAAGAGCAATGGAACTAGCGATCATTCCTCCCCATACTCTGGGGATGGTGGAGGAGATCGCTGTATGTAAAAAGTCTTCTCCGCTAGAGATTAGCAGATTGGCGGGAAGGAAAGCTTTCTTCCGGACAATCTGCTTTGCATCGTCCCATGTAAAGGGACCTTTACAGATTTTTTTATCTATAGCCTTAGTGTGTTTAACACCTCCACTACTTTCAGAAGATAACTGTTCCAACATAACAAGTGAACATTGTTCCATAAATTCCAAACCTTGCTATATTCTGGCAAATTAGCTGCTTTTCAGATCAGTGACATTATAAAGGTTAAATGACCTACTAGAGGTGGTGGTTTGAAGCAACACCTCTTGGAGCTGGAGGCATTTTGGATGTTAACCTTAAATACTTATTTCCCCACAGGTGTGAATAACCACAGATATATGATGACATTCTATTAGTTGTTTTGATTACCTGATTGGAGTCGGGAAGGAATTTTTTATTCCCCTAAAGTGGGGAAAATTGGCTTCTACCTCACAGTTTTTTTTTTTGCCTTCCTCTGGATCAACTTGCAGGATGACAGGCCGAACTGGATGGACAATTGTCTTTTTTCGGCCTTATCTACTATGTTACTGTAAAGGGAGAATATTAATTATCAATATTTATGTAAATATCGATAATTAATATTCATAAATAGGAGGGGCCGTCTACCGATGACTCCGCCTATTTATACCTTTATTAAAGATAACACTTTCACCTTGCCTTACGCTAACCACTAAACTAGCTGCAAGCGCCTAACTGAGCTAGCTACCGCTAATAACCACACATTACACATTAGGTATAATACAAATAATACAAGATATTTATTATCAACCTACAGTACATAATACACAAAGTACAGTACCATAAATACAGCACTAAATACACTATTCAATCCCAAGTTCCACCCACAAACTAACTATACAATTCACTTACATACATTCATTAGCATCAACCCACCCGTCTGGCTACTCACTGTCCCTACGGGGTAGAAAGGGTATGTAGCCATGAGTACAGGTTCAGGGAATACAGGGTCAATACAGCCCAGCAATGCAAGGGTTAAAGCGGGGCTGTAAACCACACAATCCCTGCAATGTAGGGATAATCACAGTGCAGGGGATGATGGACATAAAGGGGTTAACCCAGGTTTGGACATCAGGGGTTACCTGGGTCAGGGATATTGGGGCTATTACAGGGGACCAGGATATCAAGGGTAAATACAGCCCAGCAAGGCTATGCTAGGGCTGCACACAGGGAATGCCGGAGAACTGGGGTGCAGAGATGGCAGGGGTTAAGGATATGGGCAGAAGGGGTTAGCAAGGTGTAAAAGACCTGCAGGACAGTGCAATAGGGGTTAATGATACTCAGCCAGTGCTCGTCTCTAGGGAGTTACACTCGTCCCAGGAGAGATCCTCGCTTGCTCATTTTCCTGGGAATGGCTCTCCCTCATCCATGAGGCTGCATGCACTCCACTTCTGTCCCCTCTACCAAGTGTGTCCCTCTCTTTATCCTCAAATCCCAAGAGTCCTCCCCCCTAGTCCCAAAATGCTGGAAGTAGGGGGATGGAGTTTAGCCATGGGGCAGAGGCGTGGAAACAGGTTCATGATGTCTCTGGTTAGAAAGCCCCCTGACAAACGGTGCCAGAGAGTCTGCAATCTCTTTGTCCTGAGGTGACCAGCAAACAAGACCATCCTACTGTTTAGGGCCTGAACAAAAGAGGACTAGATACTGATCAGCTGTTATCCTACAGGCTATCAGCACAAGTTTTCTCTAAACATGGGGGATGAAATGTTGATAAGAGTTGATAGGGAATTGAATCTAGGGAATATTTAATACACTTCCCTCTACATGTATATACATATCCCACTTGGCCATTCAACGCCAATATATATATATATATATATATATACACACACACATGCACAATTATACCACTTCCCTCTACATATATATATATATATATATATATATCCAAAGATGCTTGGGGCACATCTATAAACATATACACCTTTAGAGAACAGGGATGCAAGTAAAATTTGGGGGAACTATAAAAGTCCAGCCCAGCAAAGAAACCCCCCAGATGGGGATGGCACTGTTAATGGGGGATCTGGGGAAGGCACTGTTAATGGGGGATCTGGGGATGGCATCCGCAGATCCCCCATCCTATAACAGTGCCATCCACAGACCCCCCCATCCTATAACAGTGCAATCCACAGACCCCCCCACCCCATAACAGTGCCATCCACAGACCCCCCCATCCTATAACAGTGCAATCCACAGACCCCCCCACCCCATAACAGTGCCATCCACAGACCCCCCCACCCTATAACAGTGCCATTCACAGACCCCCCTTAACAGTGCCATCCACAGCCCCCCACCCCATAACAGTGCCATCCATAGACCCCCCACACCATAACAGTGCCATCCACAGACTCCCCCTTAACAGTGCCATCCACAGACCCCCTTAACAGTGCTATCCACAGACCCCCCCACCCCATAACAGTGCCATCCACAGACCCCCCCACCCCATAACAGTGCCATCCACAGACCCCCCACCCCTTAACAGTGCCATCTAAAGACCCCCCTAACCCATAACAGTGCCATCCACAGACCCCACCACCCCATAACAGTGCCATCCACAGACCCCCCCTTAACAGTGCCATCCACAGACCCCCCCCATAACACTGCCATCCACAGACCCCCGCCATTGCCGCTCCAGTACAGTTATAAAATGTGTAAAATTAATAATGATTCTATTCATGAGGCCCCCTCTGTAGTAGAACATTCAATATATCCATCCTACTCACAGGGCTGTTATCGTAATCCAGGCCGGCCGGGCAGACGTCACGTGCCTGCGCCGCCTGCTTCATTCATAAAGTAGGCCAGGCAGGCACGTGACGTCAGTCAGTAACGCTGCCGCTCGTCTGCCCGGCCGGCCTGGATTACGATAACAGCCCTGTGAGTAGGATGGATATATTGAATGTTCTACTACAGAGGGGGCCTCATGAATAGAATCATTATTAATTTTACACATTTTCTAACTGTACTGGAGCTGGGGGTCGGAGCACAGTGAACGCACCGGCCCCCAGCTCCTCCTCCCAGTCCCTCCCCACTGATACATCGCAGCCTGCGATGCTGGTGCATGGCAGGCTGCGATGTCAAAAGGTGGCGGAACGCCGTTCCGGTGCGTTCCGCCAGAAAAAAAGCCCTGCATACATACAAACCCGGGGGTATGAATGGGCAGCAATAAGCCCACATACATACTGTCATGCTGACATAAGTGTATATACATAGATATGTGTGCAAATACATACACACATATCTATATATACACACACACACTCGCATATACCTGGGGCATCACATACAGAGGACATACATATGTCCCCACTTGCCATACAGGGCCAATATATACAGGAAATATATATCCCTATTGGCCATATAAAGGGGCCCATATATACATATATACACATATCAAAGAAGGGGCAGATACATATATATATACCCATATACAAACGCCCACCTGACTTCCCTCTACAGTTTCTATGTTACTATGTTATTTATTATGTTTGAATTATATGAAATATATGGTACATATTGGATTAGGTTTTCAGTTTTCTGCTGTTTGGTCATTTTTAACTTGCATGTATGAGTATATAGTGTATGCTGTGCATTGGGTTAGCCACCCCTCCTTACTAATCAGTCTGCACTTGTGCTAATTGTGTGCCCGTTATGGTGAGCTGGATTCCCTCATATAAGTAAAGTATGTGTTTGTACAATCCAAGTGCAGAGGGCATGGCAATTGCAGAGATAGGAGTAATGGCAATGCCCCCATTGCTGCTAAAGGCTCATTAGCATATATAAACCCCTTAAGGACCTGCGCCATCCCCAAACAGGGTGCCCGCTCGCGAGTGCTGCAGGCACCATAGCCGCGGGGTTTCTGCTATTTTAAATAGCAGAGACCCGCGGCACATGTATGCGATCAGCCATAAGGCTGATCGCATACATTTTACGCTTCAGATGCCTTGGTCAAATATGAATTTGCCATTTTTTTGTCACTTCAGCTACTCAATAATTTTCTTTATAAAAAGTGATATGAAATGATATCACTGAAAAGAACTGATTGTCCCGCAAAAAAATTAGCCCTCACACAGCCCTGTACGCATAACTACAAAAAAGTTATAGGTGTCAGAATATGGTTATAAAAATAAAAAAATCTCCAAGGTTTAAAAAAAAAATATTCTGTATTAAAACGCAAGAAAAACTATACAAGTGTGATATCGTTGCAACTGTACTGACCTGGAGAATAAAGATAACAGGTCAATTTTACAGCATAGTGTACAGTGTAAAAAATAAATAAATAAAAACCTTTATCAGAATTGCAGAATTGCATTTTTTCCCAATTCTACCCCATTTGGAAAAAAATTCCGCTTCCTATTACATGATATGCAACCGTAAATGGTGCCATTAAAAAGTACAACTTGTCCCGCAAAAAATAAGCACTCATAAGGCTATGTAAATGAAAAAATAAAAAAGATAGGACTATGGGAAGGGAGTGAAAAACGAAAACACAGAAATTGAAAATCTCAGGGTCCTTAAGAGGTTAAAACATAATTTTTCAAATCAATGCAGGCACATATGAACATGGGACCAACACAGATGCCTTCAGCTGCCAAGTGCACGTGAAACAGGTCAGCTAGTTTCATAGATACAAATCTACTGCAAGCGTGCCCTATTAAAGTGGCACTGTACTTTCAGTAAACTTTTGATGTCCTAGAGACGTATAAAATGATTAGATCCGCGGGGGTGTCAGTGCTCAGATGCCCACAATCTCCAGAATGAGGCAGGACAGGTAGCGAAACAGACACAACAGAAAGTCTATAGGCCAGTCTCATTCCTGTCATTCTAGAGATTTGCACAAGATACGTACATTATACACTACTCACAAAAAGTTAAGGATATTTGGCTTTCAAGTGAAATTTAAGGAAAACGTAAAACGTTCACTCTACAGTGATATTATATCATGAAAGTGGGGCATTTAAGTAGAAGCATGTAATGGTGATTTCCTCATCTCAAACTATTTAATGACACATAAGCCAACAACAGTGGTGGGTATACACTCCCCCCAAAAAAAAACACTTCCTGACCACCCATAGGATATAAACGTCCTATGGGCGGTTGTTTATCTCTAAATGGACGTTCTAAAACGTCCATTCAGAGATGGCAGCTGCATGCCATTGTCAGGGCAGGGCAACCCACAGAGAAGGCAAGGACAGTTCCCAGGTGTCCCTGCCTTCTAGATCGCTGTATACACAGCGCTCAACAAGCGCTGTGTATACAGATCAGGAAACGCTTCCTGTCCTGGCCCGGTGGCCATGTGACCGCCGGTGTCGGGAGAGTGCAGGAGCTGTTGGGTCTTCTACAGACCTCAATCAGCCCTGCACTGAGGCTGTACAGCATTGTATTCTGCTATACAGCCTCTCTGGGGGTGTATTTCCCCTGTAACTGGGGCTACTATGTCAGCCCCGGTTATTGGAGAAATCAATAGTGGGGGGAAAAAAAAAAAGTGAAGTTAAATGTCCCCCAGAGGTCTTGTATGACCTTATGGGGGACAGAAAGTGTAAAATAAAATAAAAAAATAATAAATAAAAGGCTTCACATGTAAAAAAAAATCAGAATTAATTAATAAAAAAAAACCTTAAAACTAGAAAAAATATAATAAACATATTTGGTATTGCCATGTCTGTGACGGCCGGATCTATAAATATATTTTACATGATCCACCCCATCCGATAAACACAATAAAAATTTTTTTAAAAACTGTGTAAAAAAAAAAAGCCATTTTTGTCATCTTACATCACAAAAAGTGCAACACCAAGTGATCAAAAAGGCGTATGTCCCACAAAATGGTACTAATAAAACCGTAACCTCATACCGCAAAAAAATGAGCCCCTACATAAGAAAATCACAAAAAAAATAAAAATATATAGGTCTCAGAACATGGAGACATGAAAACCTTATAAGGTCATACCTAAACTGTAGTACAACTTATGCAGTATATTTGATTAAATGCAGGATCTGTAACGTACAGTATGTTGTCTGCACCATTAATGCCATTAAGGTGAGGATACGCAAACACATCTCGGACGTGCCGTACTATGGGAGCCGCAATGTGTCTGCGGCCAGTGTACACTTTGCGTTAGCCCATGGTGGAGACACGTCAGGCATGCAAGTGCAGGGCATTGAGAGGGTTAATGCACCAGTCAGATGAGGTGATCACAAGAGGAAACTTCTCAATAGAGAAGCCTTTTGGATTTTTCAGCTGGATAGCCGTCAGCCTGAGGGACTTAATAAAAGATTGGATTTGATACTACAGCAATAATGCTATGCGATATAGTGATATATATTTTCCCACTCTAGATGTACTTTTGTGTTGAACATTAATATGTTTTTAGCTGATTGATTATATAACTTTTAAACTGAAGAGTTGATGCATGTGATTGGCAGCATCTCATTTGCATGTGATTTGACAGCCCAATTAGGGGCGCAGGTGTTGACCCACTTTATATGCTCCACTTAGTTGTGTCTTCAGCATGTCATGAGTAAGGGGTTATATACCTGATAGCCCGAAACACGTAGACTGAGACTGGTTGCACTGGATGTATAATTTTTTACCGCACCAATAAAGTACCGTTAAACCTTTGCGATATTCAGCTGGATGTTCGTTTTCTGGATTGAACCTATGGAGACACTAAAACATTTTTTTTTGTTTCAAAAATGCTATTATTGTGTAAAACTTAAATAAATAAGAAAAAGTATACATATTAGGTATTGCCGTGTCCGTAACAACCTGCTCTATAAAAATATCACATGACTCAACACTTAAAATTTTTTTGGTCACCTTGCCCCATAAAGTGTAATAATGAATGATCAAAAAATCATATGTACCCAAAAATGGTACCAATAAATACATCAACTCTTCATGCAAAAAAATAGCCCCTGCCCAAGACGATTGGCAGAAAAAAAAAATGGCGTTCAGAAAATGGAGACACAAAAACATAACTTTTTTTTCAAAAATTATTTATTATGTAAAACTGAAACAAAGTAGACATATTTGATATCATTGCGTCCGTAACAACCTGCTTTATAAAAATAGCACATGATCTACATTGTCAGATAAATATTGTAAAAGAAAAATATAAAAGTAGTGGCAAAACAGCAATTTTTTGGTTACCTTGCCTCACAAAATTTTTTACATAGAGCAATTAAATATCATATGTACCCCAAAATAGTACCAATAAAACTGTCACCTTATCCACTAGTTTCCAAAATGGGGTCACTTTCTGGGAGTTTCTACTGTAAGGGTGCATCAGGGGGGCTTCAAATGGGACATGGTGTCTAAAAACCAGTTCATTAAATTCTGCCTTCCGAAAACCATACGGCGGTCCTTTCCTTCTGCTCCCTGCCGTGTGCCCGTACAGCAGTTTACGACCACAAGTGGAGTGTTAATATAAATCTCAGAATCAGGGTAATAAATAATGAGTTTTGTTTGGCTGTTAACCCTTGATGTGTTAAAGAAATTTTTTTTATTAAAATGGAAAATCTGCCAAAAAAGTGAAATTTTGAAAATTCATCTCCATTTTCCTTTAATTCTTGTGGAACACCTAAAGGGTTAACAAAGTTTGTAAAATCAGTTTGGAGTATCTTGAGGGGTGTATTTTCTACAATGGGGTAATTTATGGGGGGTTTCCACTATGTTTGCCCCCACAAAGTGACTTCAGACCTGAACTGGTCCTTAAAAAGTGGGTTTTGGAAATTTTCTTAAAAATGGAATTGCTTCTAAAATTCTAAGCCTTCTAACTAGAGTTGAGCGGACACCTGGATGTTCGGGTTCAACGGGTTCGGCCGAACTTCACAAAAAAGTTATAGTTCGGGGCCCGAACTTGACCCCGAACCCGAACCCGAACCCCAGTGAAGTCAATGGGGACCCGAACTTTTGAGCACTAAAATGGCTCTAAAAATGTCATGGAAAGGGCTACAGGGCTGCAAATAGCATCAAAATGTGGATAGGGAAATGACTTTAAATAACATAAAACAGGTAAAAATAAAAAATAATAATCTTGATCTAGGAGGACGAGGTCCATATGGAGTAGGAGGTTGAGGAGGCGGTAAATGTGGCGGTGTAGGTGGAAGCGGCGGTGGAGGAGAAGGAGATAGACTACACTGCTTTTTGGTTTTAAATTTATTTATATTTTTTTAAATTAGGGTACACCCCAAAATATTTGGAAATATAACCTGTGATAACCCCCTCCAGTCGTGCTAAACACAGGTTCAGACAATACACTGGCAGCAGGGCAGGCCAGCACCTCCAAGGCGTAAAGGGCAAGCTCAGGCCATGTGCCCAATTTGGAGACCCAAGGTTGAAGGGGGCAGACCTGTCATTCAGTACGTGTAGGTGTGTGCACACATACTGCTCCACCATGTTGGTGAAATGCTGCCTCCTGCTAAGACGTTCCATATCAACTGGTGGTGCTGGTTGTTGTGGCGTGCTGACAAAGCTTTTCCACAATTCGGCCATGCTAACCCTGCCTTCTGAGGTGCTGACGGTGCCCCAGCTGCGTTGGCGACCTCCTCCTCCTCTGTCTTCGCCTTGTGCTTCCACTTTGCCCCCGCTGTCAGGTGGGAATGCCACGAGCAACGCGTCTACCAGAGTGCGCTTGTACTCGCGCATCTTGCGATCACGATCCAGTGAGGGAATTAAGGATGGTACGTGTTCCTTGTACCGGGGATCCAGCAGCGTGGCCACCTATTAATCAGCACAAGTTAGAATGTGGGCAACTTGGCGGTCGTTGCGGAGACACTGCAGCATGTAATCGCTCATGTGTGCTAGGCTGCCCAGAGGCAACGAAAAGCTGTCCTCTATGGGAGGTGTATCATCTGTGTCCTCTGTAACCCCCCAGCCAGGCACCAGTGATGGCCATGAGCTGGTCTGGGTGCCACCCTGCTGTGAACACGGTTCCTCCTCCTCCATCTCCTCATCCAGAACTGTGCCCTGGCTGGACAATTGTGTACCTACCGTTTGTGGGTGCAGGAATGACTGGCCGGAAACCCTATGAAATGATCCCTCTTTCTCCTCCTCCTCCTCCTGTGGCACATCCTCTTCCATCATCACCAGCAGCGTTTTTTCAAGGAGGCATACAAGTGGTATAGTAACGCTGAGAACGACGTTATCGGCACTAGCTATATTGGTGGAGTACTCAAAACAGCGCAACAAGGAACACAGGTCTCGCATGAAGGCCCAGTCATTGGTGGTGAAATGGTGCTGTTCCGCAGAGCGACTCACCCATGCGTGCTGCGGCTGAAACTCCACTATCACCTGCTGCTGCTCACACAGTCTGGCCAGCATGTGCAAGGTGGAGTTCCACCTTGTGGGCACGTCGCATATGAGGCGGTGAGCGGGAAGGCCGAAGTTACACTGCACCGCTGACAGGCGAGCAGCAGCAGGGTCACAACGCCGAAAACGCGCACAGACGGCCCTCACTTTATGCAGCAGCTCTGACATATCGGGATAATTTTAAAGGAATCTCTGCACCACCAAATTCAGCACATGCGCCAGGCAAGGGATGTGCGTCAAACCAGCTAGTCCCAGAGCTGCTACGAGATTTTGCCCATTATCGCACACCACCAGGCCGGGCTTGAGGCTCACTGGCACCAGACACTCATCAGTCTGTTGTTCAAGGCCCGTCCACAGCTCCTGCGTGGTGTGGGGTTTGTCCCCCAAACAGATTCGTTTTAAAACTGCCTGCTGTCGTTTACCCCTGGCTGTGCTGAAGTTAGTGGTGAAGGTGTTACGCTGACCGGATGAGGAGGCGGTAGGGGATGAGGAAGCGGAGAAGGAGGAGGAAGCAACAGGAGGCAATCTGAAGTGCCCTGCAATCCTCGGTGGTGGAAGGACATGCGCCAAACTGCTATCCGCCTCAGGCCCAGCAGCCACTGCATTTACCCAGTGTACTGTTATGGAGATATAACATCCCTGACCGTGCTTACTGGTCAACGTATCCGTAGTGAGGTGCACCTTGCCACAGATGGCGTTGAGCAGTGCACACCTGATTTTGTCCCCCACTTGGTTGTACAGGGGAGGGATGGCACACCTGTAAAAGTAGTAGCGGCTGGGCACGACGTACTGTGGGACAGCCACCGCCATAAGGGCTGTTTCACATGAGCTGATGCCGTGCGTGACATCCGCTGCGTGAATGACAGCCAAGACCCGATGCGGACAGCAGAAGCACGGAGCATTAACATGACTGATAATGCTCCGTGCCTCTCTGTGATCTCTTTAATACGAAATCACAGTGACAACTTTATCTCACTGTGATTTCGTAGTTAAGAGATCACAGAGAGGCACGGAGCATTATCAGTCATGTTAATGCTCCGTGCTTCTGCTGTCCGCATCGGGTCTTGGCTGTCATTCACGCAGCGGATGTCACGCACGGCATCCGCTCATGTGAAACAGCCCTAAGGCTTTAAAAACTCTGTCTCCACCAGACGGAATGACAGAATTTCAAAGGACAGTCATTTTGAAATGCTGGCATTCAGGGCCAGGGATCGCGGGTGGGTAGGGGGGTACTTCCTCTTCCGCTCCAGTGTTTGGGAGATGGAGAGCTGAACGCTAGAGATGTCCCAAACTATTGGCCGGCGAATAGTTCCCGGCGAACATCGCTTGTTCGCGTTTGCTGTGGCGGGCGAACATATGCGATGTTCGGTCCACCCCCTATTCGTCATCATTGTGTAAACTTTGACCCTGTACCTCACAGTCAGCAGACACATTCCAGCCAATCAGCATCATACCCTCCCTCCCAGACCCTCCCACCTCCTGGACAGCATCCATTTTAGATTCATTCGGAAGCTGCAGTGTCACAAATTTGACTAAGTTGTAATCGCAATGCAATTAATACAGGTTATATTAATCGCATTGCGAATTCAACTTAGAGCTGGGTTCCTAATGACCCTGTACCTCACAGTCAGCAGACACATGCCAGCCAATCAGCATCATACCCTCCCTCCCAGACCCTCCCACCTCCTAGACAGCATCGATTTTAGATTCATTCGGAAGCTGCAGTCTTAGTGAGAGGAAGGACAGTGTAGCTGCTGCTGATTTAACCCCTTAAGGACTCGGCCCTATTTCACCTTAAGGACTTGGCCATTTTTTGCAAATCTGACCAGTGTCACTTTAAGTGATGATAACTTTAAAACGCTTTGACTTATCCAGGCCGTTCTGAGATTGTTTTTTCGTCACATATTGTACTTCATGACACTGCTAAAATTGGGTCAAAAAAAAATTAAAAATACCATATTTACCAAAAATTTATAAAAATTTGCAAATTTCAAAGTTTCAGTTTCTCTACTTCTGTAATACATAGTAATACCCCCAAAAATTGTGATGACTTTACATTCCCCGTATGTCTACTTCATGTTTGCAGCATTTTGGGAATGATATTTTATTTTTTGGGGATGTTACAAGGCTTAGAAGTTTAGAAGCAAATCTTGAAATTTTTCTGAAATTTACAAAAACCCAATTTTTAGGGACCAGTTCAGGTCTGAAGTCACTTTGCGAGGCTTACATAATAGAAACCACCCAAAAATGACCCCATTCTATAAACTCCACCCCTCAAGGTATTCAAAACTGATTTTACAAACTTCGTTAACCCTTTAGGTGTTGCACAAGAGTTATTGGCAAATGGGGATGAAATTTGAGAATTTCATTTTTTTGCCTAATTTTCCATTTTAACCCATTTTTTCCACTAATAAAGCAAGGGTTAACAGCCAAACAAGACTGTATCTTTATTGCCCTGACTCTGCCGTTTACAGAAACACCCCATATGTGGCCGTAAACTGCTGTACGGGCACACGGCAGAGCGTAGAGGGAAAGGTGCGCCGTATGGTTTTTGGAAGCCAGATTTTGCTGGACTGGTTTTTTGACACCATGTCCTATTTAAAGCCGCCCTGATGCACCCCTAGAGTAGAAACTCCATAAAAGTGACCCCATCTAAGAAATTACACCCCTCAAGGTATTCAAAACTGATTTTACAAACTTTGTTAACCCTTTAGGTGTTGCACAAGATTTAATGGAAAATAGAGATACAATTTCAAAATTTCACTTTTTTTGGCAGACTTTACATTTTAATATTTTTTTTCCAGTTACAAAGCAAGGGTTAACAGCCAAACAAAACTCATTATTTATGGCCCTGATTCTGTAGTTTACAGAAACACTCCATATGTGGTCGTAAACCGCTGTACGGGCACACGGCAGGGCGCAGAAGGAAAGGAATGCCATACTGTTTTTGGAAGGCAGATTTTGCTGGACTGGTTATTTTGACACCATGTTCCATTTGAAGCCCCCCTGATGCACCCCTAGAGTAGAAACTCCAAAAAAGTGACCCCATTTTATAAACTACGGGATAGGGCGGCAGTTTTGTTGGTACTAGTTTAGGGTACATATGATTTTTGATTGCTCTATATTACACTTTTTTGTGCGGCAAGGTAACAAGAAATAGATTTTTTGGCACGTTTTTATTTTTTGTTATTTACAACATTCATCTGACAGGTTAGAACATGTGATAATTTTATAGAGCAGGTTGTCACGGACGTGGCAATACCTAATATGTATACAATTTTTTTTATTTATTTAAGTTTTACACAATGATTTCATTTTTAAAACAAAAAAAATGTTTTATTGTCTCCATAGTCTAAGAGCCATAGTTTTTTCAGTTTTTGGGAGATTATCTTAAGTAGGGTCTCATTTTTTGTGGGATGAGATGACGGTTTGATTGGCACTATTTTGGGGTGCATATGACTTTTTGATCGCTTGCTATTACACTTTTTGTGACATAAGATGACAAAAAATGGCTTTTTTTACACCGTTTTTTTTTTTACGGTGGTCACCTGAGGGGTTAGGTAATGTGATATTTTTATAGAGCCGGTCGATACGGACGCGTCGATACCTAAAATGTATATTTTTTTATATTTATTTAAGTTTTACACAATGATTTCATTTTTGAAACAAAAAAAATCATGTTTTAATGTTTCCATAGTCTAAGAGCCATAGTTTTTTCAGTTTTTGGGCGATTATCTTCGGTAGGGTATGATTTTTGCGGGATGAGATGACGGTTTGATTGGTACTATTTTGGCGTACATGCGACTTTTTTGATCACTTTTATTACCTTTTTTGGGAAGTAAGGTGGGCAAAATTTCAATTTTCTCATAGTTTTTATTTTTTTATTTTTATGGCGTTCACCGTTCGGGGAAAGTAACATGACCGTTTTATAGAACAGGTCGTTACGGATGCTGCGATCCCTAATATGTGTAGTGTATTTTATTTTTTTTATTTTTATTCAGTGAAAAATGTGTTTTTTTTTTATCTTAACTTTTTTCACTTTTTTTTACATTTTTTTGACCCAGACCCACTTGGTTCTTGAAGATCCAGTGGGTCTGATGTCTGTATAATACAGTACAGTACAATATATATTGTACTGTACTGTATTTTATTTACACTTTGTCTGAACAGATCTCTACCTTTAGCACAGATCTGTTCAGCACCATGGACAGCAGGATGCCTGAGACGGCGTCCTGTTGCCATGGGAGCCTTCCCCGTCTGCTCAGTAGTGATCAGAACTGCGCAGACGGGGAAGGGTAAGGACGGGGGTGTCGGGGGGCTGTCTGGGGGCTCTCTCTCTCTCCCATCGGGGGGCTGCAAAGGCACATCAGCCCCCCGATGGGAGAGGGAGGGAGCTCCCTGAGCTGTTAACCTTTTCCATACAGCGGTCCGTACGGACCGCTGTATGGAAAGGGTTAAACGGCTGACATCGCATCACCGATGTCAGCCGTTTATACCAGGGTGTCAGCAATGTGCTGGCACCCTGGTATAACCACTAGAAGCCAACGATTATTCAAGGGGAGGTGGGCGGGGGATCGCGATCCCGCCTGCCGCACCGCCCGCCTCCCGCACCTCCCGCACCGCCTGTGACACCCCCCCTGCACCACCCGCCCACATAATATCATTCAGGGGTGCAGGGGGAGGTTAATAAAACTTAATTTCGGGCGTTTTAAAGTTTGATCAGAATCGGCTAAAAGCGCAGCAAACCGCAGGTCTGAATTGACCTGCGGTTTGCTGCGATCGCCGATACGGGGGGGTCACATGACCCCCCCCTGCGTTGTTACGGGATGCCGGTTGAATGATTTCAGCCGGCATCCCGTTCGGATTAACCCCCGGGGCACCGCAATCCTATTTTAAACTCATGACGTACCGGTACGTCATGGGTCCTTAAGGACTCGGGACCCATGCCGTACCGATACGTCCTAAGTCCTTAAGGGGTTAATAGGGAAATCGATAGCTAGGCTAGTGTATTCAGTGTCCACTACAGTCCTGAAAGACTCATTTGATCTCTGCTGTAAGGACAGCACCCCAAAAAGCCCTTTTTAGGGCTAGAACATCAGTCTGCTTTTTTTTTTTTTCCTGTGTAATCTAATTGCAGTTGCCTGCCTGCCAGCGTGTGTGTCAGGCTCACAGCGTGTGTGTCAGGCTCATATCTGGTGTCACAGTAGCTTGCATTAAAAAAATAAAATAATTTTGGCTGTAATATAATAGCAGTCAGTTGCCGACACGCGCGTGTGTTTCATGCCCTGCAAGTGCACAGTGTCACCAGCGCAACTCATATCTGGTGTCACATTCGATTCCATTTAAAGATAAACAACAATTTTGACTGAATAAATAGCAGTCAGTTGCACACACGTGTTTGTGTGTTTAAAGCCCAGCTGCAAGCGCATAGTGTCACTTCAGCGCAACTCATATCTGGTGTCACATTCAATTCCATTTAAAGAAAAACAACTATTTTGACTGTGAATAAATAGCAGTCAGTTGCACACACGTGGTTGTGTGTTTAAGGCCCAGCTGCAAGCGCATAGTGTCACTTCAGCGCAACTCCTATCTGGTGTCACATTCAATTCCATTTAAAGAAAAACAACTATTTTGACTGTGAATAAATAGCAGTCAGTTGCACACACGTGGTTGTGTGTTTAAGGCCCAGCTGCAAGCGCATAGTGTCACTTCAGCGCAACTCATATCTGGTGTCACATTCGATTCCATTTAAAGAAAAACAACAATTTTGACTGTGAATAAATAGCAGTCAGTTGCACACACGTGTTTGTGTGTTTAAGGCCCAGCTGCAAGTGCATAGTGTCACCAGCGCAACTCATATCTGGTGTCACAATAGCTTGCACGCATAGTAAAACTTAACGAATCGTGGTCGTGGTGCTGTGATTCATTTTGGCCCTAGAATAATGCCCAGTGTCCAGAGGCCACGTACCCTGAACTCAAAAAGTTCTGAGGACATAGTTGACTGGCTAACACAGGACACCCAATCTTCTACAGCTTCCGCTCGGAACCTTGACGCACCATCCTCCTCCAGCTCAGCTTCGGGCACCTCTCAAGTTACCACTCGCCCGCCTGCCGCCACCACCAACACTAGCACCACAGCCGCTTCACTTGATCTGTCAGATGAGTTATTTACACATCAGTTGGATGAAATTAGTGATGCGCAACCATTATTGCCAGAGGATGTAGATAACAGGGATATGTCTCAGTCAGGCAGCATTACACACATGGACGTACGGTGTGATGATGATGATGTTGTACCCGCTGCTGCTTCCTTTGCTGATTTGTCAGATACAAGTGAAGCGGTTGATGATGACGATGTGTCCGTGGATGTCACGAGGGGTGCCCGCTCGAAGAGAAGAAGAACAGGTGGAAAGTTCTGATGGGGAGACAGAGAGGAGAAGGAGACAAGTTGGAAGCAGGGGGAGGTCGTCGCAAGGAGCTAGTGGCACAGTCAGACAGCATGCATCGGCACCCAGGGTCAGCCAGACAGCACGCCAATCAACGCATGCTGTTGCCACCACCAGAATGCCATCATTGCAGAGCTCAGCAGTGTGGCATTTTTTTTTGTGTGTCTGCCTCTGACAACAGCGATGCCATTTGCAACCTGTGCCAAAATAAACTGAGTCGTGGGAAGTCCAACACCCACCTAGGTACAACTGCTTTGCGAAGGCACATGATCGCACATCACAAACGCCTATGAGATCAACACATGAGTACAAGCAGCACACAAACTCAAAGCCGCCATCCTCCTCCTGATCCAGCATCTTCAGCCACGTCAACCACTGCTGTCCTCCTTGCCCCCTCTCAACCATCCGCCACTCCGTCTCTCACCTTGAGCAGTTCCTGCTCATCTGCCCACAGTCAGGTGTCTGTCAAGGACATGTTTGAGCGTAAGAAGCCAATGTCACAAAGTCACCCCCTTGCCCAGCGTCTGACAGCTGGTTTGTCTGAACTCTTAGCCCGCCAGCCTTTACCATACAAGCTGGTGGAGTCTGAGGCCTTCAAAAAATTTGTAACTATTGGGACACCGCAGTGGAAGGTACCCGACCGAAATTTCTTTGCACAAAAGGCAATCCCCAACCTGTACTCGATTGTGCAAAAGGAAGTAATGGCATGTCTGGCACACAGTGTTGGGGCAAGGGTCCATCTGACCACTGATACCTGGTCTGCAAAGCACGGTCAGGGCAGGTATATCACGTACACTGCACATTGGGTAAACCTGCTGACGGTTGCCAAGCATGGAATGGAGTTGGTGACACCGCCACGACTTGCAGGCAGGCCTGCTGCCACCTCCTCTACTCCTCCTACTCCATCCTCTTCCATAACCTTCTCGGCTGAGTCCTCTTCTGCTGCTGCATCTTGCTCCACATCAACGGCACCCCCCAGCTCCCCAGGGGCTATACCACATCCCGGATACGACAGTGTCACGCCGTCTTCGGGTTGACTTGCCTGAAAGCAGGGAGTCACACCGGACCAGCACTCCTGTCCGCCCTGAACGCACAGGTGGATCAGTGGCTGACTCCGCACCAAATGGAGATCGGCAAAGTGGTGTGTGACAACGGAAGCAATTTGTTGGCGGCATTGAATTTGGGCAAGGTGACACATGTGCCGTGCATGGCACATGTGTGTAATCTGATCGTACAACGCTTTGTGCATAAGTACCCAGACTTACAGTACGTCCTGAAGCAGGCCAGGAAGGTGTGTGGCCATTTCAGGCGTTCCTACACTCCCATGGCGCACTTTTCAGATATCCAGCGGCGAAACAACATGCCAGTGAGGCGCTTGATTTGCGACAGCCCGACACGTTGGAATTCAACACTCCTAATGTTCGACCGCCTGCTCCAACAAGAAAAAGCCGTCAATGAGCATTTGTGTGACCGGGGTGCTAGGACAGCCTCTGCGGAGCTGGGAATTTTTTTGCCACATTACTGGATGCTCAAGCGCAATGCCTGTAGGTTCATGCGTCCTTTTGAGGAGGTGACAAACCTAGTCAGTCGCACCGAAGGCACCATCAGCGACATCATACCATTTGTTTTCTTCCTGGAGCGTGCCCTGCGAAGAGTGCTGGATCAGGCCGTAGATGAACGTGAAGAGGAAGAGGAAGAGTTGTGGTCACCATCACCACCAGAAACAGCCTTATCAGCATCGCTTGCTGGACCTGCGGCAACGCTGGAAGAGGAGTATGAGGAAGAGGAGTCAGAGGAGGAATGTGGCTTTGAGGAGGAGGAGGAAGACAAACCACAACAGGCATCCCAGGGTGCTCGTTGTCACCTATCTGGTACCCGTGGTGTTGTACGTGGCTGGGGGTAAGAACATACCTTCAGAGAGATAACTGAGGACGAGGAACGGGACATGAGTAGCTCGGCATCCAACCTTGTGCAAATGGGGTTTTTCATGCTGTCGTGCCTGTTGAGGGACCCTCATATAAAAAGGCTGAAGGAGAACGACCTGTACTGGGTGGCCACGCTACTAGACCCCCGGTATAAGCAGAAAGTGCCTGAAATGTTACCGAATTACAGCAAGTCGGAAAGGATGCAGCAGTTCCAAAATAAATTAAAAAGTATGCTTTACACAGCGTATAAGGGTGATGGCACAGCACAACGGGAATCTAACAGGGGAAGAGGTGAAAGTAATCCTCCTCCCACGAACACGCCAGCAAGGACAGGGCGCTTTACAGACATGTTGTTGATGGAGGACATGCAGAGCTTTTTAAGTCCTACGCATCGCCGCAGCCCTTCGGGGTCCACCCTCAGAGAACGACTCGACCTGATAGGGGACGTAACAGGGATTAAACTAATAGGAATAGTACTACTTAACGCACCACTCCTACCTGCTGGCACAGTAGATTGCAAGCGCAGTGCCCCAAATTGCCCCAAAACATCTTTTTCCATCTCCCGGTTCCTAAAATCGATTCCATATACACGTCCCCTGATAGGGGACGTAACAGGGATTAAACTAATAAGAATAGTATTACTTAACACACCGCTCCTATCTGGTGGCACAGTAGATTGCACGCGCAGTGCCCCAAATTGGACGTAGGAGGACCGATCAAGCATCTTTTTCCATCTCCTGGTTCCTAAAATCAATTCCATATACACGTCCCCTGATAGGGGATGTAACCGGGATTTAACTGATAAGAATAGTACTACTTAACACACCGCTCCTATCTGGTGGCACAGGAGATTGCACGCGCAGTGCCCCAAATTGGACGTAGGAGGACCGACCAAGCATCTTTTTCCATCTCCCGATTCCTAAAATCGATTCCATATACACGTCCTCTGATAGGGGACGTAACAGGGATTAAACTGATAAGAATAGTACTACTTAACACACCTTATAATAACGCAGAGAGAGGCAACGCAGAGAGAGGAGTCTGAAGAAGAGGAGTCAGAGAAGGAAGGTGGCTTTGAGGAGGTGGAAGACCAACCACAGCAGGCGTCCCAGGGGGCTTGTTGTCACCTTTCGGGACCCTTGGTGTTGTACGTGGCTGGGTGGAGGAAGAGACCTTCAATGACATCAGTGAGGACAAGGAACGGGACATGGCTAGCTTGGTATCCAACCTTGTTCAAATGGGGAGTTTGCGGTTGTGCAAAGGGAGGAATCGAGCAACTATAGACCAGTGAGTCTGACATCAATAGTAGGCAAATTAATGGAAACCCTATTAAAGGATAGGATTGTGGAACATCTAAAATCCCATGGATTGCAAGATGAAAAACAACATGGGTTTACTTCAGGGAGATCATGTCAAACAAATCTTATAGATTTTTTTGACTGGGTGAATAAAATAATAGACTGTGGAGGTGCAGTAGACATCGCATATCTAGATTTTAGTAAGGCTTTTGACACTGTCCCACATAGAAGACTTATCAATAAACTGCAGTCATTGAGCATGGACTCCCATATTGTTGAGTGGATTAGGCAGTGGCTGAGTGACAGACAACAGAGGGTTGTAGTCAATGGAGAACATTCAAAACAAGGTCATGTTACCAGTGGGGTTCCACAGGGATCTGTACTGGGACCGATTTTGTTTAATATCTTCATAAGTGATATTGCAAAAGGCCTCGATGGTAAGGTTTGTCTTTTTGCTGATGACACAAAGATATGTAACAGGGTTGATGTTCCTGGAGGGAAACGCCAAATGGAAAAGGATTTAGGAAAACTAGAAGAATGGTCAGAACTCTGGAAACTGAAATTTAATGTGGATAAGTGCAAGATAATGCACCTGGGACGTAAAAACCCAAGGGCAGAATATAGAATATTTGGCACAGTCCTGACCTCAGTATCTGAGGAAAGGGATTTAGGAGTAATTATTTCAGAAGACTTAAAGGTGGGAAGACAATGTAATAGAGCAGCACGAAATGCCAGCAGAATGCTTGGATGTATAGGGAGAGGTATAAGCATTAGAAAGAGTGAAGTGCTTATGCCGCTGTACAGAACACTGGTGAGACCTCACTCAGAGTATTGTGCGCAGTACTGGAGGCCATATCTCCAGAAGGATATAGATACTCTAGAGAGAGTTCAGAGAAGAGCTACTAAACTAGTACATGGATTGCAGGATAAAACTTACCAGGAAAGGTTAAAGGACCTTAATATGTATAGCTTGGAAGAAAGAAGAGACAGAGGGGATATGATAGAAACTTTTAAATACATAAAGGGAATCAACTCGGTAAAGGAGGAGAGCATATTTAAAAGAAGAAAAACTACCACAAGAGGACACAGTTTTAAATTAGAGGGGCAAAGGTTTAAAAGTAATATAAGGAAGTATTACTTTACTGAGAGAGTAGTGGATGCATAGAATAGCCTTCCTGCAGAAGTGGTAGCTGCAAATACAGTGAAGGGGTTTAAGCATGCATGGGATAGGCATAAGGCCATCCTTCATATAAGATAGGGCCGGGGGCTATCCATAGTATTCAGTATATTGGGCAGACTAGATGGGCCAAATGGTTCTTATCTGCCGACACATTCTATGTTTCTATGTTTCTATGTTTGCGGTGCGTTAAACGGGGAGTTTGGTCTGTCACTGTGAAGCGGGCGTAACCCTTACACTACCTGATCAATACAACATCATACCTGATGTTTTAAAGCACGTTGTTCCAAACAATTTAGGAATGTTAGGTGATTTATCCCCTTTATGGATTAAAACCAGACTCTGCGTCAACTATTTAATTTTCCATGGGAGTTTTGCCATGGATGCCCCTCCGGCATGCCACAGTCCAGGTGTTAGTCCCCTTGAAACAACTTTTCCATCACTATTGTGGCCAGAAAGAGTCCCTGTGGGTTTTAAAATTCGCCTGCCTATTGAAGTCTATGGCGGTTCGCCCGGTTCGCCTGTTCGCGAACATTTGCAAAAATTTGCGATCGCCGTTCGCGAACGGAAAATTTTATGTTCGCGACATCTCTACTGAGCGCTTCCATGGGACATTGTGGAGATGCTTGGTGACCCAGATTGCTTGGTGTTGCTGGCAGATCCTCTGTTTGCAGGGTGGCAGGTGGCACTGTCCCTCCAGAGGTGAATGAAGAGGCTGAGACTGCAGCAGAAGAAGAAGCAGGAGGAGCAAAAGACCTTTCTTGGTTTTTGATGTGTCTACTCCACTGCAGCTCGTGCTTTTCACTTAGATGCCTGGTCATGCAGGTTGTGCTCAGGTTGAGAACGTTTATGCTTTGCTTCAGGCTCTGATAAGTGTTGATCACGAATATTCGAATTTCGAATTTTTATCGCGAATATAGGTACTTCGAAAATTCGCGAAAATTTCGAATATAGTTATATATATTCGTAATTTCGAATATTCAAATTTTTTCAGTTTTTTTTCTTGCTTTTTTATTTTTTTTTATTTTTTATCAGTACACATGATCTCTCACTGCTTCTAGCTTGTGGGCCAATAAGAAGGCTGCAATATACTTGACTTTAGGAGTAGTAGTGTTTGCGAATTTTGCTCTTTATTCGTTTTTTTTGAATATTCACTATATTGCTATATATTCTTGTTTTAGAATATTACGAATATTCGAAAAAACTAAGTTATAGCACTATAGAGAATATTCGAAAAAAATCGAATAGAGCAATTTAGCTAATATAGTGCTATAATCTTTGTCTAATAGTTGTAAATTGAAAAATTCGCAATAAAAAATTTGAATACAAAGATTCGAATTCCGAAAATTCGCATATTACACAATCATTACCTTTCCGATTTTTCTAGAAAAAAAAAATTGCGAATTTTCAAATTTGCTAATTTTCAACGAATATTCTACAAAATATTCGCGAATTCGAATATGACCCCTGCCGCTCATCACTAGCTCTGATTGCACAGCGTGCAAACCACTCGTGTCTTGTCGTCAGCACATTACAGATGTGCTGCGATGGCCTGCCCATGTACTCATCTTGAAACATAAGTGGTTGGGCATCGGTGCAATCAATCTCTTCCACTTCTGGGTCAGGGTTAGGTGGATGGCCCTGGGAAACCCTGCTAACAGAGTCATTAAAAAGCAGAAAAGACTGCTGCATGACTTGGGGCTCAGACTGCTTGGCTGATTTGCAAGGGGGTGAGGTGAAAGACTGATGGACATCGGCTGCAGGTGCCAACTGTGATCTTTCAGCAGGAGATGGGGTGGAAGACAATGTGAAGGTACTGGAGGCACTGTCAGCAACCCAAACTATATCGCCTGTACTTGTTCTGGCCTCACCATTCGCCCAAGCAAATACTGCTGAAGGGTCTGTCGTCTACTCGCACCTGAGGAAGGTGTTTCACGAGCAGCACCACGACCGGGGCCATGTCCCTTATTTGACGCTCTCCTCATATTTCTCAAATTTAGGATCTTGCCCAAAATGGGTGTTTTTTTAATAACAGAATAGAAAAACAGAATAGAACAACAGAATAGAACAACAGTATCTAACGCGTGTATCTCACAATGACAGATGCAGCAAAGGCTGCAAAAATTTTTTTTTTGCCCTAAATGGGTGTTTTTTTGTTAGTTTTTTTTTATTAACAATTTTTTATTGTTTTGTGTTTATCATGGCAAGGTACAAGCTTGAAGACAAATTGTATCAACAATACAAGTGACATAAAGGAAGGCATCATATATATTCAAAAGAATTGTCACAGGTTAAAGTAATTTGCGGGCAAATTAGGCCCAACATTGACAGGTATTAGCAAAAATTTTACCTAGGTAAGACTCTGGTTAAACAGAATGTCAAATACAATAAAGCTTATTCCCTGATATGAAGAGAAGAAGCTGCATAAGGTCATCAGGATTTACTAGCATAATATGAGCATGTGATCATCCTCAAATGGGTAAATAAAGAAATAGTTTGTTATACAAAACCCCTATATGATTTCCATGGCGACCATATTTTCAGAAAGGTAGATCTAGAATGAGATTCCCAATGGGAGATTTCTTCCAATCTGTATATCTGGTCTACCTTATTGATCCAATGATCAACACAGGGGATATCAGAAGACAGCCAATGTGTTGGTAGGAGTAGTCTAGCTGCTGCCAGTAAGAGTGAGAAGAGGGATGATTTGTGTGATCCCACACCACCCATCCCCAGTGATATCAGGGCTAGCTCAGGTGAGCAGGGTAGAGATCACTGACAAATCTGGTTGCAAAGTTGGAGTAAGGCTTAATTAGGTCGCAAGACCACCAGATATGCATGAATGTGCCTTTTCGATGCGTGACATCTCCAGCAAACATCAGAGGCAGTCGAGCTGTACCTACATGTTTTATCTGGGGTCTTGTACCAACGCATAAGGATTTTATAACTATTTTCCTGTATGCGTATACATCTAGATAATCTGTGAGGAGAAATTAAAAGTTTGGTGATCTCTTGGGGTGACAGGCTACGTTGTAAGTCTCTTTCCCAAAGACCCACAATTGCAGGTTTGGGAAGGGAGGAGGGTGACTTCAGGTGTTTATATATTCTAGAAATGGTTTTGGGTGGATATACCTTAGTACTAAGCATTACATCAAACCAGCTGGATTCCCTTGTTTGGGAAATCTTTTTTGCCCAAAGAAGAGCCTCTGTCTTGAGGAAGTGCTGTACTAAGGGATTATGGATCTGTGTATCTAGTATCTTGCATATATCAGGGACAGGAAGAACACAGCCCTCTTTGTCCAGTAGTCGAGAGATGGCAATCTCTGAAACTCTTAAAGTAATTGGACAGCTCTCTCTTAGTTCCTTGGGCGCCAAATCAATGATGTCTTTAAAAAGCAAGAGGGGGGATGGGAGTGTAGGACTTTCAGGGTTGGTTGTGAACCACCTCCAAATCTTTAGGGTGTTGCGAGTGAGAGAATTGGTAATTGAACCAAGTGGAGGGAGCGGCTTATTAGCCAGCAGAAGGGCCCGAATAGGAGATGGAAGTAGCGCATTTTCTAATTTGGGCCAGAATTTGTGAACTGGTTCTCTGATAAAATCTATAACTCTAGAGAGTTGGATTGCTTTCATATACAGTACAGACCAAAAGTTTGGACACACCTTCTCATTCAAAGAGTTTTCTTTATTTTCATGACTATGAAAATTGTAGATTCACACTGAAAGCATCAAAACTATGAATTAACACATGTGGAATTATATACATAACAAACAAGTGTGAAACAACTGAAAATATGTCATATTCTAGGTTCTTCAAAGTAGCCACCTTTTGCTTTGATTACTGCTTTGCACACTCTTGGCATTCTCTTGATGAGCTTCAAGAGGTAGTCCCCTGAAATGGTTTTCACTTCACAGGTGTGCCCTGTCAGGTTTAATAAGTGGGATTTCTTGCCTTATAAATGGGGTTGGGACCATCAGTGGCGTTGAGGAGAAGTCAGGTGGATACACAGCTGATAGTCCTACTGAATAGACTGTTAGAATTTGTATTATGGCAAGAAAAAAGCAGCTAAGTAAAGAAAAATGAGTGGCCATCATTACTTTAAGAAATGAATGTCAGTCAGTCAGCTGAAAAATTGGGAAAACTTTAAAAGTAAGGGCTATTTGACCATGAAGGAGAGTGATGGGGTGCTGCGCCAGATGACCTGGCCTCCACAGTCACCGGACCTGAACCCAATCGAGATGGTTTGGGGTGAGCTGGACCGCAGAGTGAAGGCAAAAGGGCCAACAAGTGCTAAGCATCTCTGGGAACTCCTTCAATACTGTTGGAAACCATTTCAGGGGACTACCTCTTGAAGCTCATCAAAAGAATGCCAAGAGTGTGCAAATCAGTAATCAAAGCAAAAGGTGGCTACTTTGAAGAACCTAGAATATGACATATTTTTAGTTGTTTCACACTTGTTTGTTATGTATATAATTCCACATGTGTTAATTCATAGTTTTGATGCCTTCATAGTCATGAAAATAAAGAAAACTCTTTGAATGAGAAGGTGTGTCCAAACTTTTGGTCTGTACTGTAGGTCTCAGGGTCAGGGAGACCAATACCACCTGAAGCTCTTGACTTAGTTAGCGTGTCAAAAAAGATTTGTGGGCTTTTGCCTTGCCAAATAAACTTGCGAATAGTTTTATTCAAAGAGGCAAAATATGATTTAGGTATTTCAATAGGGAGAACTTTCATCAGGTAGGTGAGTTTTGGCATAATCAGGGACATAAAGATATTTTTTCTACCAAACTACGAAAGATAATGAGAATCTAGGGAGTCCATTTGCTTCTGCATAGATGCTAAAAGGGGTTTGTAATTTAATCGGAATAAGTCAGTTAAATGGGCGGATAGTTTGACCCCTAAATAGGTTAATTGCTGGGTTTGCCAATTAAATGGGGAATTTGTTTGTAGAGAAGAGATGCTAGCAGGAGATAGGCCTATATGAAGCACTTGGGATTTGGAGGGATTAATCTTGAAATTAGATAGGGAACCGAAAAGGCTAAGTGTTGATTGGATCTTGGGCATGGATTTATGTGGCTTGGTGGTGATGATTAATAAGTCATCCGCAAAAGCTGCTAACTTGAATTCTCGAGTTCCAACTTTCAGACCTTTAATATCACTACTTTGTCTAAGGGTTTTCAGGAGGGTTTCCATTACTAGTACAAATAAAAGGGGTGAGAGGGGGCACCCCTGTCTCGTCCCATTTCTAATGGTAAAACAGGAGGATAGTAATCCATTGACTGACACGGATGCCGAGGAGCACGTGTACATTGCAAATACTGCATTTATATATGGCTCTGGGAATTGAAATTTTGACAGAGTCAATCTGATATAAGTCCAATCCACTCTATCAAATGCTTTCTCGGCGTCCGTGCCAATCAGGACCAAGGGAGTGTGTTTATGAGAGGCATAGTATAAGGAGTTGTTGAGGGAAGTTTGGATTTAAATATATATGTATATATGCCCTTACATATATGCATGTATATTGGCCCTTTTGCATGGGCCGGTCCAGGTGGTATGGGTGTATACATGGAGATGTATGTATGCCCCCTTGTCAGCATACATCTCTATGTATAATATATCCATATGCAGGTGGGCTTATTACTGCCCATTTATGATATTGTGTATATGTACATGCAGGTAGATGTGCCCCAAACATCTATATGGATGAATATACCTAAGTGCCCCCAGGTTGGGTAGTATATATATATGTATTGATCAGCCTGGTTCATTTATGACGTGGGAGTGTGTAATGTTATGTGGCAGCAGCTGGGGGCTTACAGCTTGTGCAGGAAGTCCTTTGTTTCAGCTCTAGCATTCCATCACACGACCCCACGATGATGTCATCACCCTCCTGTTGAAGAAGGAGGAGGGGGGGGGCTGCTTTTGTGCTATAAAACCCCCAGCATGGCAGACATGCGCGCTCTTGCAACCAGACTAGATTCAGAGACGCATAGGAGAGAGAAGCTCCATGATGACCACCTGGATAAGGCCTAAGTATCACCCCTGGTCCTGTAACCCCTACCCTTGCCGTGTTACTGGACACCCTGATCCCCCAAACCCTTGCCTTATTGTATCCTTGTTTGTACCCCTGATCCTGTGCCACTGGTTCCTCTGATTGTATTTGTGGTTACCCCCACTGTATCTATTACTGATCCTGTGATCCCCCAAACCCTTGCCTTATTGTATTCCCCTGTTGTACCCCTGATCCTGTGGCCCTATTAGTACCCCTGATTACCCCCACTCCCTGCTGTGTCCCTGATCCCTGCTGTACCCCTGGTAAACCTCAGCACTCACTTGCAAGTAACCCTTGCAGTGCTGAATCTATAGTGTCTGTGGCCTGCACTCCCTTGCAGTGCCACCGTTAACCCCGTAGGGACAGTGAGTACAGACACCCCTGGCCTCCCCTGGTTACCCCTGGTCTCCCCTGGTTACCCCTGGTTCCCTGTGTGCCTGCTCTCCCCTGGTTCACCCCCCATAGACCCCTGAACCCTGAATAACCCCTGTTTCCCTGCCTTGGTTCCTTTGTAGAGCATGCTTCTGCTCTGCAAACAAATCCTTATAACCCTTCGTCATACCCCGTAGGGACAGTGTATAGTCAGGTGGGGTGGATTGTTAATATACTTGTATGTGTGAACTGTGTAGTTAGTTTATGGGTGGAATTGGGAATGTGTAGTGTAGTTTAGGATTGTATATTTAGTGCTGTATTGTTAGTATTGCGTGCGTAGTGTATTGTTAGTAATAAATACTGTGTTTGGTTTATAACTATCTGTGTGGCGTGTGGTTATTGGCGATAGTTAGTTTAGTAAGGCGCATGCAGCTAGCATAGTGATTAGTGTAAAGTATAGCAAAGGTATTGTGTTATTATTATATAAAGGCATAAATGGGCGGAGTTATCACTAGATGGCTCCTCCCATTTATGAATATTAATTATCGATATTTGCATAAATATTGGTGATTAATATTCCCCCTTTACATTGGCGAGCCAGGCCCACTGCGTGGATTTTGCGTTTATTTTTGGTCTTAAGGCTGAGGGTCGCTAGTACTGTGAATTAGCGGGCAGGAGAGACGCGGTCAGCGGAGTGTCTGAGCGTCTAGGACCCGATAATTCGTACAGGAAAAGCGATACCTCCCTTAGAGTACCAGAAATAAAACAAAACCTTTTGCAGAGAATCTATAATTGTTCTGTGAATTAATATTTTTGTATTTGCTTTACACGGTCACCGTCGCTGGGGTAAGAGAAGAAGACACGGAAAAGTACAGCACCAACAAGCATCGCTCAAGTGATTGCAAGGGAGAAGAGCACACGTCCCTGGAGGAGATCCATCTTCGTGGGAGCGGCGTACAAGTCAGGCTGGTCGGGAAGAGGCGATCCGGGAAAATGGACTTCTTCCAAGCAGCTGCGAGATACGGCGCCAAGGAGAAGATGGACACTCATCAAACGGTGAGTATGGACTTCCCCACACTGCAACACTTGAGCAGACACAGCACATTTAACCCCATCCTCCCCACTACATACAAGTCAGCAGAAATGCTGTGGTCCGATTTGTTAGCACAGGCTTGTAGTTACGACAAGCTTTGTGTTAACAAACGGACGGTTTTGAACAAGGCCACCAAACGGCTTCGGATGCTAGCCAAACTCGTTCATACGTTTGAGGCTAGCATCTGTAAGCCAAAGGAAGTGGCGCTGGTGTCTCAGTCAACGGAGACAATTCCTCCGGCCATTCACTGCCAATGCTGTGCTAGTAATTCGGACCAGGTTTCGGCATTGCGGGCACAGCTGGCAGAGAATGTGCAGTCTACTGTTGACCGAGATGCGCAGGTGGCTAGGATAGAGTCACAGTTGGTAGAGCTGCAGAGGCAGAAGGAGGAAATTGAGGCTAAGATGACTCAGTCTTATACTGAAGTCAATGCCTTCAAGGAGCGGACTGCCTCTACTGACGTGACGGTAGCCAAATTGAAAGCTCAGGTTGCTGTAAGGTCCTAGCTAATGTCTGGCATGCAACAGGTTATCACCAAGTTGGTGCCGGCCCTTTCTTTTTCCGTAAAGCCAGGGTCGGAATCTCCCAAAACGTTGCCCTGTGCAGGGCCACAAGGGGGGAGAGTAGTCTGTGACCGGTCTGATCATCAGGTCAAGCCGGTCCAGACTAACAGAGATTTTTCCCTGACTTTGGGAAAAACAACTGTGGTGAAGAGTGCTTCCCTGAGGATGGAACAATTCAGGAGAAGGGAGCACGGATGCAGTGTAGATGGACCTGGGCCATGCAGAGCAAACATCAGATGTTTTGCATGTGGTGGCCTAGGTCACATAGCGAGACACTGCGAAACAGATGGGAACATAACACACAGGACAGGAAACCAAGTCACGTGTTTCAGGTGTGGGAACAAAGGACACATTGCAAGGAATTGCCCTTGTGCAGGTAATTGCAATGTGTCCAACAGTATCAGCCAGGTAACAAATTGTGCAGTAGGGTCTAGTCAGCCTGGCCATAACGGGGTTACCTCTCGGCAGCATCACCAGCTGCTGAGGGGTCAGAATGGCCAAGCTAGGCTAGGCAACATTTGACACCCCTGTACGATTTGTTACACCGTTTGTTCCCTGTGTATGTCCATGTTGTGTGTTTTTGTTATCTGTTTGAGTTTTTCTTGATGTTGATGGTGGTAGTCCTTGTCTGCGGATGTGTTCTACCATGCTGATTTATGTAGTGGTGTAAGTCCCATCTGCTGTCTGTTTCATTCTGTGTCCCCTTGCAGTGGAACAGTGTTATACTGTGGATCGAGAACGTATAGGCTTGCGAGCAGATAATTTCACACGGGAAATCCTACACAAAGGATGATGTGATATTATTCTGGGCAGCCAGGGTCTCAGATCGATACAGATAACACTGTTTTGCTCAAGGTTTTCGGTAGGACTGTGTTGCGCTGGGGACTGGGGCGGACAGACAACATTGGTGTAATGTTGTGCTGCGCACTTAATTCTAGTCCGGTCAGGTAGCACAGCTCTGATAGGGATTGGACGCAGAGTGTTTGGCAGCAGAATGTGGACTGTGTTCTTGTGTTGTGGGGGCCTGGGGAGCCAGGGCATGCCTATGCCATTGGTTCTGCGGGCCTCCACAAGATGGGATCACAGGGGGAAATCGGCCTGGGTACACACGAGTGGACGGGGATACGGTGCCATCAATAACAAGATGGTGCTTTGTCCACAGAGCTCCAGTTATCCTAACCTAGTAGGGTGGCCATCCTTATCTGTTGGTGCAGAGGGACACGCTCCTCTGAAGGTAGGATGTTCAGACACCAGTGTTGGGATAACGAGGGGTCCTGTGAGATAAAGGGCAGCTCAATGCCTTTCTCTACCCATGGGTCAAAGGTATTGGTGCTGGAAATTTTCACATTAATTGCACTGTTAGGGGAGAAATTCCCCTGGGAGCGCCTGGTATTTTCTTCTGCCATAGGTGTGATTTTATATGGAGCGGAAGAAAAACCCAGGAGACGCCACAGAAGAGACCAGCTATTCCCCCTGACACTGTTGTGAAGCTCCAGAGGATCCCACTGGATTTTGGCAACTAAGCGACCTCTGCCTAGAGGTGTTCTAGAGAAGACTGTGCCACAATCCAGCGGGAGCATTATTTAAGGCTCTGGAGGAAGACTTGGGAGACGTTCGGGTGGAAGAACTTATCACTTGTTTCACCCAGTGAAACTTCTTCTGGTTCTGGTCATCGTAATCGGAGGGTCAAGTGACTTACTGACCAAATACACCAGAACCAGACAGAACTTTACAGAACTATCCGGAGGAGGAGGCTCAGGGCATAACTCCAACTTTGTCCTGTAGCCAAATATTTTATGGACACTTTGTTTCCTATGAGGGTTCGGAACGTATAACATGTACTACCCTGAAACCCCATAGCACATTGTATTGTACATTTATTGATTGTGTTTGTTGTTCGATGGTGTACCCATAGACACTCTAGGTACAAATGTGTGACAGCCCACACCCAAGGAAACTCTCCCAACACACTGTGGTGAGTTATTATTTGGCTGTACACATTTGCATCCTATAGTCGTTTCCCATTGACACAGGGGTCTGCGACCTACCTGTGTCTTTGGAGGTGTAGAGATATGCCAGGTTGCATGAGTCTCTATGGGTACACACATTTAATGGAATCTGGTGGTGTTGGGAGGGATGTGACCTGTTTTTGTGTGAATGGGGAAGAGTAGATTCCCTAGGGACAGGCCCCCCCCTCCTTTACCAAGTTCATTTGCCACTTTAACCCCAAGAACGGTGACGTTTGTAAGGGTTGGACTGAATGTCAGTGAGTGCGGTGTTCTTTCCCGCAGTTAGTATTTAGGTACTATGACATCACCTCTTACCAGAAATTCTGACCTGCCTTGTAAAAACCTACGTATCTGTCCATGGGAGAACCTCTCCAACAACTGAGTCTAAAGTTGTACTTGAGTTAAAAGGTCAGCCTATGGCCGTCCGTACCCCATAAGGAGGTGCTACATGGATTAAGGGTAAAGTCATTCTGGAATCATTGGGAGTGACTGACACCGAAAGACTGGCACTGACATTGGGGGTGACGGACGCCAGAAGAACAACACTGGCAAAGAGAAAGAACACGGTCGCTGAGTGGAGTGATAAAAACAGCGAAGGTGAAGCCATTCCCGAGTCAGAAATAGACTACATAGGGAGTGGCTGACACCTGAGGATCATAATGTAAGATGCAAGTAAATTCCAGAGAAGAAGACGGTGTATTCTATGGATGGAGACGCCTGGTTACGTTGAAGGGCAGGTCGGAGGTGTTAGTGCACGATGGGTGATGACTAGGTACCTAAGGGCCATATTACTTCAGTCCTTCCTGAACTGTTACCAAGAGGGGGGTTGAGGGGGCAAATATATCCCAACACTTCCCCAAAGTTTATTGTCGAATTGCGACAACAGGGGGATTGTTGAGGGAAGTTTGGATTTAAATATATATGTATATATGCCCTTACATATATGCATGTATATTGGCCCTTTTGCATGGGCCGGTCCAGGTGGTATGGGTGTATACATGGAGATGTATGTATGCCCCCTTGTCAGCATACACCTCCATGTATAATATATCCATATGCAGGTGGGCTTATTACTGCCCATTTATGATATTGTGTATATGTACATGCAGGTAGATGTGCCCCAAACATCTATATGGATGAATATACCTAAGTGCCCCCAGGTTGGGTAGTATATATATATGTATTGATCAGCCTGGTTCGTTTATGACGTGGGAGTGTGTAATGTTATGTGGCAGCAGCTGGGGGCTTACAGCTTGTGCAGGAAGTCCTTTGTTTCAGCTCTAGCATTCCGTCACACGACCCCACGATGATGTCATCACCCTCCTGTTGAAGAAGGAGGAGGGGGGGGCTGCTTTTGTGCTATAAAACCCCCAGCATGGCAGACATGCGCGCTCTTGCAACCAGACTAGATTCAGAGACGCATAGGAGAGAGAAGCTCCATGATGACCACCTGGATAAGGCCTAAGTATCACCCCTGGTCCTGTAACCCCTACCCTTGCCGTGTTACTGGACACCCTGATCCCCCAAACCCTTGCCTTATTGTATCCTTGTTTGTACCCCTGATCCTGTGCCACTGGTTCCTCTGATTGTATTTGTGGTTACCCCCACTGTATCTATTACTGATCCTGTGATCCCCCAAACCCTTGCCTTATTGTATTCCCCTGTTGTACCCCTGATCCTGTGGCCCTATTAGTACCCCTGATTACCCCCACTCCCTGCTGTGTCCCTGATCCCTGCTGTACCCCTGGTAAACCTCAGCACTCACTTGCAAGTAACCCTTGCAGTGCTGAATCTATAGTGTCTGTGGCCTGCACTCCCTTGCAGTGCCACCGTTAACCCCGTAGGGACAGTGAGTACAGACACCCCTGGTCTCCCCTGGTTACCCCTGGTCTCCCCTGGTTACCCCTGGTCTCCCCTGGTTACCCCTGGTTCCCTGTGTGCCTGCTCTCCCCTGGTTCACCCCCCATAGACCCCTGAACCCTGAATAACCCCTGTTTCCCTGCCTTGGTTCCTTTGTAGAGCATGCTTCTGCTCTGCAAACAAATCCTTATAACCCTTCGTCATACCCCGTAGGGACAGTGTATAGTCAGGTGGGGTGGATTGTTAATATACTTGTATGTGTGAACTGTGTAGTTAGTTTATGGGTGGAATTGGGAATGTGTAGTGTAGTTTAGGATTGTATATTTAGTGCTGTATTGTTAGTATTGCGTGCGTAGTGTATTGTTAGTAATAAATACTGTGTTTGGTTTATAACTATCTGTGTGGCGTGTGGTTATTGGCGATAGTTAGTTTAGTAAGGCGCATGCAGCTAGCATAGTGATTAGTGTAAAGTATAGCAAAGGTATTGTGTTATTATTATATAAAGGCATAAATGGGCGGAGTTATCACTAGATGGCTCCTCCCATTTATGAATATTAATTATCGATATTTGCATAAATATTGGTGATTAATATTCCCCCTTTACAGGAGTCTAGTATTTTTGCGGTGTTGTCCTTCCCTTCTCTCCCCTTCACGAAACCTACCTGATCTGGATGGATTAGTTCAGGTAAGAAGTTTTGTAACCTAGTGGCCAACATCTTGGCTATAAGTTTAAGATCTACATTAAGTAGAGAAATTGGGCGATAGTTGGAGCACAATGTTGGGTCTTTGCCCTCTTTGGGTATTATTGTTATAGTGGCCTTAGTCATATTATGTGAAAGTGGGATGTTAGACATAGCTAGATTACAAATAGGTAGCAGATAGGGTAGAAGTGTGTTTTTGAAGGTTGAGAAATAAGATATGGGGAGACCGTCCGGGCCAGGACATTTACCTCTGGGGGTCGATTTAATGGCAGTTTCTAGTTCAGAGACAGTAAAGGGTTTGATTAAAGACTCTCATTGTATTGAGGTTAAGGCTGGGAGGTCAAGGGTGTCTAAAAAAGAGTTGATGTTGGTTTCCCTGCACTTAGAAGGGTTAGGTAGGTCAGGGACTGGTAGGTTATAAAGGGAGTTATAAAATAGCCTGAATTGATCAGCTATCTCCTCAGCCTTGAACATTAGAGTACCTTGCTGAGACCTAAGAGATTGAACGTAGCAGGAATTTCTTCTCTGTTTAATGCGATTCATCACGTATTTAGAGGCTTTATTGCCGTGGGCAAAAATTTTCTGCTGAACAGACAAGAAAAACTTGGCTGAGCGTTCATTTAAAACATTTTTTTATTGAGCTCTGAGGGAAGAAAGTTCCGCTAGTTGTTGATCTGTCAGGGATTGTTTATGAGCTTTCTCTGCCATATGAATTTTTGACAGCAAGTCATTGAGTTTTTTCTCTGATTCTCTTTTCAGAAAGGAGCAGAGACCAATCAGCCTGCCTCTAATGTACACTTTATGAGCATCCCACAGGACTTGTGGGGATATCTCAGGGGTATTATTTATTAAGAAGTACTCCTCAAGATAAGAGGTTATAGGGGAAGTATGTTTTGTGTTATTTAGTAGGGATTCGTTAAATCTCCAGTTGGTTTGTCTATTAGTTTTGTGGTCTGGGCGTATTTCACAGTAGATCGGGGCATGGTCGGACAAGGTAATACTTCCAATTTTTGGAAATGAGCAGAATTGCAGTTTATCTTTTGGAATGAAAACATAATCAATTCTACTATATGAACTATTAGCAGAGGAATAGAAGGAATAATCAATTGCTTCAGGATTGTGGCAGCGCCAAATATCTAAAACTCCCAGATTATGCAATTTTGTTTGCAACAATCTGAGAGCCTTTGACGAGGCTGGGGATTTTTTGGAAGAGGTGTCTATTGAAGGGTTCAAAGCTATATTGAGGTCACCTGCCATGATCAGAAAACCTTCCCTATGTTTCTCTATCAAAGATAGGACTGGGGTGAGCCAGCTGTTTTGGTCTACATTTGGGGCGTATATGTTTGCAAAAGTAAATGTGGATTGTCCCACTTGGCCTATAAGGATCAAGTATCGACCCTCTGGGTCTTGAACATGAGATTTATATTGAAAGGGGAGCCCTCTACAAAAGCCAATGCTGACTCCCCTCGAGGCCGCACCCCCAGCACCACAATGGTACCAGCTAGGAAATTTAGAGTGGGAAAGGTTAGTATAATTTCCGTGCTTAAAGTGCGTCTCCTGTAAAAAGACCACTGAGCACCTCTCTCTGTGCAGGAGAGAGAAAATCTGGGATATCTTAGAAGGGGATCTCAATCCCTTAACATTGTAGGAAACCAGTTTAAAATCTGTCATGTCTCTTCTAAGAAAAGGGGAAGGGGTCTAAGTGATGTAGCATATGGAACCTGATCAACCAGCAGCAAGGCGGAGGAGGGAGTACGGCCACGAGGGGAGCCCAGGAGCATCCAACCATTCAGGGAAATCTCTTCTTGTACGTTCTGAATCTGTGAGGACATCTGTTTACCCATTTGAGAGAGTATTAGAGTAGTTTCAAAGTTCCTGTCAAAACAGTAACAATATAAAACACAAAATAAAACAGTGAATAGAGACAAAAGATGAGTAAATATCATCCAAATTAGGTAAGTCCTATCAACTGTGCCTTTCTGTTTAGGCAGCATGTAAGGGGGAAAGGGAAAAGTACCCAGACACATTACCCTCTGTAATGCCATTTATACTGTAATATTTGGACTCAGGTTATATTAGTGGGAGAGTTAGGAGGTCAGCAAGGATATAAAGGGAATCCTTATAGTTTTAGCTCAGTATGAAGCAAGCAAGGGACAAATGGTGAGGGGAAAAGGGTCCGCCCACACCAATTGGTGGGGAGAGTAGTGCATAACATTAAAAGATGTAGGTGAGTAAGATTAGGTGTCTCACACAGTTTCATAGATATGGGAGAGTACATTTATACAGGAGGTAGCTTGATCCTGTTAATTAGTAACGTGACTATTTTAACCTTAAAACAGATTGGAAACTCAGGAGAGAGATCCCTACTGTCTCAACGTCCAATACTGGGCAGAGCGCAAAGCATGACCTGAGAAAATGAAAAAAGATAAGCCAGGCTCCCTACTCAGTATATAGGAAATTGTCACTTGGTAAGCAGAGTGACAGTATTTTTGAATTAGTACCTCCCATATGTTGCTGTTCATAATTCACCCAATCTAGGAGATAAGAGAGCATATCAGACTACTTATCCACTATGATAAGACATGTGGGAGGTACAGAGGGAATTCTCCTTTCTGCTTCTTTGTTTTTTTTTAGTTTACATACAAATGAGAAAAAAGGATCCCCATTGACTCTTCCTCCAACACTGAATGAAGATATGGCATATGAAAGAGCATATGTGCTCTTTCTGCAGAAGACTGGGTGGGAGATAATGTGAACGTGCTGGATGCACTGTCGGCCACCCAATTGACTAATGCCTGTACCTGCTCAGGCCTTACCATCCTTAGAACGGCATTGGGCCCCACCAAATATCCCTGTAAATTCTGGCGGCTACTGGGACCTGAGGTAGTTGGTACACTAGGACGTGTGGCTGTGGCAGAACGGCCACGTCCTCTCTCAGCACCAGAGGGTCCACTAACACCACCACGACCATGTCCACGTCCGCGTCCCTTACTAGATGTTTTCCTCATTGTTCCCGTTCACCACAATTTTGAAAATGGCAAATTTGGGAATACTTTTTCAACCTAGAACAAAAACTGTGCTTTTACGGTCACTACAAATAATTTGACCAGCTAAAACAGTACTGATTTGGAGGAATATAAATGTCAGGGCTATTTTTTAGGCGCTGGGTGACAGGTATACCTTTAATCACAGAATTAGACTTGTATCTGCACTGTAGCGTGTGTGTTAAGTTTTTCAGAATGACACTATCAGGACCTTGAATCTAATATACCCTTTTTGGGATAGATTTAAAGTAGGCCTGATATAGCAGAAACTACCAATTTAGAAAATGGCAAATTTGGGAATACTTTTTCAACCCAGAACAAAAACTGTGCTTTTACGGTCACTACAAATAATTTGACCAGCTAAAACAGTACTGATTTAGAGGAATATAAATGTCAGGGCTATTTTTTAGGCGCTGGGTGACAGGTATACCTTTAATCACAGAATTAGACTTGTATCTGCACTGTAGCGTGTGTGTTAAGTTTTTCAGAATGACACTATCAGCACCTTGAATCTAATATACCCTTTTTGGGATAGATTTAAAGTAGGCCTGATATAGCAAAAACTACAAATTTTGAGAATGGCAAATTTGGGAATAGTTTTTCAACCCAGAACAAAAACTGTGCTTTTACGGTCACTACAAATAACTTGACCAGCTAAAACAGTACTGATTTGGAGGAATATAAATGTCAGGGCTATTTTTTAGGCGCTGGGTGACAGGCTCAACTTGCCCCTGATGTAGTATATGGCCAAAAAATAACCACACTATTGATGGTTAAATGCACTTGGGTGACACAGGCTCAGCCTGCACCTGATGTAGTATATGGCCAAAAAATAACCACACTGTTGATGGTTAAATGCACTTGGGTGACACAGGCTCAGCCTGCACCTGATGTAGTATATGGCCAAAAAATAACCACACTGTTGATGGTTAAATGCACTTGGGTGACACAGGCTCAGCCTGCACCTAATGTAGTATATGGCCAAAAAATAACCAGACTGTTTATGGTTAAATGCACTTGGGTGACACAGGCTCAGCCTGCACCTGATGTAGTATATGGCCAAAAAATAACCACACTGTTGATGGTTAAATGCACTTGGGTGACACAGGCTCAGCCTGCAGCTGATGTAGGATATAGCAAAAAATAACCACACTATTGATGGTTAAATGCACTTGGTGGTAGCTTGTGCTGGCGCACCACAAGACACAAAATGGCCGCCGATCACCCCAGAAAAAAGTGATATAAAAACGCTCTGGGCAGCCTAAAAAAATGAGCAATTCAATATCAGCACTTCAATGATTCACAGCTGGAGATCGATCACTGAATTAAGTCTTTTGGAGGAGTTAATGTGCCTAATCTCGCCCTAACGTCGCAGCAACAACCTCTCCCTATGCTTGAATCAGCAGAGTGACGTGCAGCGCTACGTGACCCAAGCTTATATAGAGGCTGGGTCACATGCTTCACTGGCCAATCACAGCCATGCCAATAGTAGGCAAGGCTGTGATGGCCTCTTGGGGCAAGTAGTATGACGCTTGTTGATTGGCTGCTTTGCAGCCTTTCAAAAAGCGCCAAGAAAGCGCCGAACACCGAACCCGAACCCGGACTTTTCCGAAAATTTTCGGGTCCGTGTCACGGACACCCCAAAATTTGGTACAAACCCGAACTATACAGTTCGGGTTCGCTCATCCCTAGTCATAGGCTTTATCCAGGTCTCCAAAGGAAACAATATGGATGCGGCAACCATCATGGAGGAAAGACCAAATGGGAATGTCCATCTGTATATGATCTTATGGTGGCGTAGTAGGTCTGTGAGTGGTTTCATCGCTTTACGCTTTCTCAGGGTTGATTGGGCTAAGTCCTGAAAAATGGTAATGGAGTTTCCCTCCCATTCCACAGAGTTGGAGTTCCTGGAGCTGGCCAGTATAGCTTCTTTCACCGGGAAATGCAAAAATCTGCAAATAACATCTCTGGGAGGTTCATTGGACTGTGGCTTGGGGCGGAGTGCTCTGTGCGCCCTTTCTATTAAAACTTCATGAGCAGAGTCCGGGCCTAGTAGTTTAAGACAAATCTGAATAACTGTTTCAGGAATATCCATTGCTGGGATTGATTCAGGGATGCCTCTGAAGCGGAGGTTATTTCGCCTGCTTCTATTTTCCTGATCCTCCATAGCGGTATACAGGGAGTTAATATGATTCTGGGCAAGGGACAGACTAGAGGACACTTCACTCTGATGTTGTAAAATCGTGGCCTGGGTGTCTTCTAGCACCACCACCCTTCTGCCTATGTGGCGTACATCCTCTTTAATAGAAGATAGATCCAGGCTAAGGGGACCCAAGGCGTCAGCCAGCGCTTCTTTAAGGTAAGCCCTGGAGATGTGCAGACATTCTGTGTCACAGGGTTCTTCCCCTACCTTATCGGCGCTTGCAGCTGCTGCTAGCTTGTGGCTGGAGCGAGGTGTCCCGGGCGCCATCTTGGATTCTCTGTTAACTGCCGCTGCCGCCGTCTTTTTAATGAATTTCTCTATTTCTCCGGTTTGGCTCAGAGATCTGGTGTGACCTGTCTGGTCAGCAGGCTTTTGGCCACCGATTTTGACCATTTTGCAGTCCAGTTCGCTGATAATAAAGTGCTGTGAGGGATAAGCTAGCAGGAGAGCTGCACCTCACACAACCATCTGGCTCTGGTGCAGGCTCTGCCCCCCCCTCTAAATGGGTGTTTTTTTTAATAGCAGAATAGAACAACAGTATTTAAAAGGTGTATCTCACAATGACATATGCAGCAAAGGCTGCAAAATTAAGTTTTTTGCCCTAAATGGGTGTTTTTTTAATACCAGAATATGACAGCAGTATATAACGCTTGAATTTCACACGTACAGATGCAGACAAGGCCGCAAGTTAAGTATTTTGCCCTAAATGGGTGTTTTTTAAAACCCAGAAAATTATAGCTGTATTTCTAGCTTAAATTGCACACTGACTAATGCGGCAGAGGCCCCAGATGGAGGGTATTGCCAAAAATTTTAGTTTTTTCAAAGCCAGAAAATTATTGCAGTGTTTAAAGCTTGTTTTAAGAATAACAGATGCAGCAAAGGCTGCAATATTAAGTACTTTGCCAAAAAAGGGTGTTTTTTTAATTAAAGAATATGACAGTAGTATATAACACTTGAATTTTACACACACAGATGCAGCAAGGGCTGTAAAATTGTGTATTTTGCCCAAAAAGGGTGTTTTTTTAAAACCCAGAAAATTATAGCTGTATTTCTAGCTTAAATTGCACACTGACTAATGCAGCAGAGGCCCCAGATGGAGGGTATTGCAAAAAATTAGTGTTTTTTAAAACCCAGAAAATTATTGAAGTATTTAAAGCTTGTTTTAACAATAACAGATGCAGCAAAGGCTGCAATATTAAGTACTTTGCCCAAAAAGGGTGTTTTTTTTTAACCTCCTCAGGACCGCCGTACGCAGGATTGCGTCTTTGCGGCGGTCCTGTTGTTCTGGGTGGACGCGCCGGTGCGTCGATTTCGTGCATTGCCGGCCTGCGCATGCGCATCGCGGGCCGGCAAAAGTTAAAGAAGTATTTCGTCACCAGCCTGCCAGCAACGATCATTGGCTGGCAGGCTGGCGATTTTCAAAAAATCAAATCAGAAGCCAGATAACAGATCATATTAGTAAATATGATCTGTTATATGGCTTCTCTGCTCCTCTGCTGGTCCTTTTCGTCGGTTGGATCCAGCAGTAGAGCAGACTTCACTGTGAGTACCCACCAACACTACACCTTAGCCCCAGATCACCCTCCATCACCCCCATCATCCAAATTAACCCCTTGATCGCCCCCTGTCAATCACTTAGTGAAAGACAAAAAGTGATCAGTGTAAACTGTCACTTTTTTTTTCCACTAGTATTGGCTGTTAGGTTTTAGGGATAGTTTAGGCCCCTTGGTTAGGTAGTTAGCGTGAGTTAGCGCCCAGCCCACCGCACCGCAGTCACTTTTATTCGCTGATTAGCATATCGCTAATCAGCATTTGTACTTTTATAGTATCTGTAAGTGATCAAAACTGATCACGGTCAGATCTATAATAGTATTAGTGTCACTTTAGTTCGCCCTCCACCCAAAACGCAGTGTTTGCCCGATCAGGCCTGATCGGTCACCCACACGTGCGTTCACCCACACCCGCCCCACCGCAGTGACCAAAAAAAATTTGTTTTTTGATCACTGCACATTCACTTTACACGCACTGCGGCGATAAAAAAATCAGTTTTGATATTTTTTATCAACCGCAGTGGCCTCTGGTACTTCGCTAGCCTCCCCTTTGTAAGACAGGTTTGCTTTTTTTCTTGGGTAGTCTCAGGGAATACCCCTAAATTTAGTAGTCCAAATGGCAAACAGGGGGTATTCTTCTGAAGAGGCCTACAGGATTCTGACCCAGTCGGATGAGGAATGGGAACCCTCATCTGACGAATCTAGCGGGTCAGAATATGAACCTGTGGAAAGCAGTGGCTCTCTGACCCAAAGTTCGGACGAGGAGGTGGAGGTCCCTGATAGAACCAGGCGTACCCGGCCCCGTGTCGCTAGACCACAGGTTATGCAGGATCCGTTTCAAGAGCAGCAGAGTGGGGCTGTCGCTGCCGGATCACGTGGTGAGGCATACACCAGCAGCACAGCCCTTCCTGGACCTAGTACCAGCACTGCCGTACAACATGGTGACGTGGCGAGCACCAGAAGGGCAGTTGAAGCTGGTACGGTGGCACGTGCAGTAGTTACCCCATCGCAGCCACCGCGCAGACAGGCCCGTAGAGCCCCTAGAATCCCTGAGGTGCTGGCAAACCCTGATTGGCAGTCACCAACTTCAGCCGCACCATTAGTTCCCCCTTTCACCGCCCAGTCTGGAGTTCGGGTTGAGATGGCTCAAATCGGTTCGGCCCTGGGATTTTTTGAGCTGTTCTTGACTGCGGAGCTCTTGGACTTAGTCGTGGCAGAAACAAATCGGTATGCCACACAATTTATATCCGCCAACCCGGGAAGCTCTTATGCCCAGTCTTTCCGGTGGAAACCAGTTTAAGTTTCCGAACTTAAAATTTTTTTGGGCCTTCTCCTCAACATGGGTCTAACTAAAAAGCATGAATTGCGGTCATATTGGTCCACGAACCCAATTCATCACATGCCCATGTTCTCTGCTGCTATGTCCAGGACACGATTTGAGACCATCCTGCGTTTTCTGCATTTTAGCGACAACACCATCTCCCGTCCCAGAGGCCACCCAGCTTTTGACCGGCTCCACAAAATTCGGCCGCTCATAGACCATTTCAACCAGAAATTTGCAGATTTGTATACCCCCGAGCAAAACATCTGCATAGACGAGTCCCTAATACATTTTACCGGGCGCCTTGGCTTCAAACAATACATCCCAAGCAAGCGTGCCGGGTATGGGGTCAAATTGTATAAGCTCTGTGAAAGGGCCACAGGCTATACCCACAAATTTCGGATCTATGAGGGAAAAGATCAGACCCTGGAGCCGGTCGGTTGCCCTGACTACCTGGGGAGCAGTGGGAAGACAGTCTGGGACTTGGTGTCACCCTTATTCGGCAAGGGGTACCATCTTTATGTGGACAATTTTTACACAAGTGTGGCCCTCTTTAGGCATTTGTTTCTAGAACGGATTTGCGCCTGTGGCACCGCGCGAACTAGTCGCGTGGGCTTCCCCCAACGGCTCGTTACCACCCGTCTTGCAAGGGGGGAGAGGGCTGCCTTGTGTAATGAAGAACTGCTCGCGGTGAAATGGAGAGACAAGCGTGACGTTTACATGCTCTCCTCCATTCACGCACACACGACAATCCAAATTGAAAGAGCAACCCGTGTCATTGAAAAGCCCCTCTCAGTCCACAACTATAATGCGCTCATGGGAGGGGTGGATTTCAATGACCAGATGTTGGCTCCCTATTTAGTTTCCCGACGCACCAGACGATGGTATAAGAAGGTGTCTGTATATTTAATTCAATTGGCTGCATATAATAGTTTTGTTCTCTACAGTAAGGCTGGGAGAACAGGATCCTTCCTCAAATTCCAGGAAGAGATCATCGAGAACCTCCTGTATCCAGGAGGTTCCGTGGCCCCATCCACCAGTGTAGTTAGCCGTCTACACGAGCGACATTTCCCCAGTGTCGTTGCTGGTACCTCAACCCAACCGCCACCCCGAAAAAAATGTTGTGTCTGTAGCAGGAGTGGAATAAGGCGTGACACCCGCTATTTCTGTCCTGACTGTCCTGACCACCCTGCCCTATGCTTTGGTGAGTGTTTCCGGAAGTACCACACACAGGTACACCTAGCATAGGGATTGCATCTCACAGGACAGGCACACAGGGCTATTAGGGCCCTTTTACTCACAGCTGCTGCAAACCTCTCCTTTCACCTGGGATAAAGTGCATAACGTACTACGCCACATCTTTGGGCGATTTGCGCTTTGCACATTGTCCCATGGGGAAGGAGAGGTTTGTTCTATAAAGGTAAAAAAAACTAAACAAAAAAAAAATTACCGGTAAGTTAAAAAGTTCAAAAAGTTAAAAAAAGTTAATATGTTCTGTTCTAAAGTTTGTTCTGTTTTTGTTTTGTTTTTTTTACCTTCCAGGTGGACCAACCAATCGACTAGCTGCAGCACTGATGTGCATTCTGACAGAAGCATTGCGCTGCTGTCAGATTACACGAGATTTCTCCTCTGCAGTAAAAGATACGTTTGCCGAGGCATATGAGCTGAGGAGGTGGCGGTGTTCATATACTTTGGCAAACACTTTGTATATATAAAAAAAAAAAAAATCCCGGCAATGATTTATTCATCCACATCGATTGATGTGAATTTTGGAAATCTGGTTTGCCAGGGCATACGAGCTAAGTGGGTATGGATGTTGGGCGGAGCTCCTATGTCCTGGCAGACGCCTTTCCCCTCCTTTTTCTTTTTTTGGCAGAGATTTTTTCATCCACATTGATCGATGCGAATGAAGAAATCTGTGCCGTCCTTTTTTTTTCTTTCAGCCCAGAGGCTGAACAGAAAAAAAAAATCTCATTACCCGTATGCTCAATATAAGGAGAATAGCAGAAACTCCTAATGCTGGGCATACAAGTAATGATTGCGGAGACCCTCAAATGCCAGGGCAGTACAAACACCCCACAAATGACCCCATTTTGGAAAGAAGACACCCCAAGGTATTTGCTGAGGGGCTTATTGAGTCCATGAAAGATTGAAATTTTTGTCCCAAGTTAGCGGAAAGGTAGACTTTGTGAGAAAAAAATCAAAAAAATCTATTTCCGCTAACTTGTGCCAAAATTTTTTTGTTTCTATGAACTCGCCATGTCCCTCATTGAATACCTTGGGGTGTCTTCTTTCCAAAATGGGGTCACATGTGGGGTATTTATACTGCCCTGGCATTTTAGGGGCCCCAAAGCGTGAGAAGAAGTCTGGTATCCAAATGTCTAAAAATGCCCTCCTAAAAGGAATTTGGGCGCCTTTGCCCACCTAGGCTGCAAAAAAGTGTCACACATGTGGTATCTCCGTATTCAGGATAAGTTGGGGAATGTGTTTTGGGGTGTCATTTTACATATACCCATGCTGGGTGAGATAAATATGTTGGTCAAATGCCAACTTTGTATAAAAAAATGGGAAAAGTTGTCTTTTGCAAAGATATTTCTCTCACCCAGCATGGGTATATGTAAAATGACACCCCAAAACACATTCCCCAACTTCTCCTGAATACGGAGATACCACATGTGTGACACTTTTTTGCAGCCTAGGTGGGCAAAGGGGCCCACATTCCAAAGAGCACCTTTCGGATTTCACAGGTCATTTACCTACTTACCACACATTTGGGCCCCTAGAATGCCAGGGCAGTATAACTACCCCACAAGTGACCCCATTTTGGAAAGAAGACACCCCAAGGTATTCCGTGAGGGGCATGGCGAGTTCGTAGAATTTTTTATTTTTGTCACAAGTTAGTGGAAAATGATGATTTATTTTTTATTTATTTTTTTCTTACAAAGTCTCATATTCCACTAACTTGTGACAAAAAATAAAAAATTCTACGAACTCGCCATGCCCCTCACGGAATACCTTGGGGTGTCTTCTTTCCAAAATGGGGTCACTTGTGCGGTAGTTATACTGCCCTGGCATTCTAGGGGCCCAAATGTGTGGTAAGGAGTTTGAAATCAAATTCTGAAAAAAATGACCAGTGAAATCCGAAAGGTGCTCTTTGGAATATGGGCCCCTTTGCCCACCTAGGCTGCAAAAAAGTGTCACACATGCGGTATCTCCATATTCAGGAGAAGTTTGGGAATGTGTTTTGGGGTGTCATTTTACATATACCAATGCTGGGTGAGATAAATATCTTGGTCAAATGCCAACTTTGTATAAAAAAATGGTAAAAGTTGTCTTTTGCCAAGATATTTCTCTCACCCAGCATGGGTATATGTAAAATGACACCCCAAAACACATTCCCCAACTTCTCCTGAATACGGAGATACCACATGTGTGACACTTTTTTGCAGCCTAGGTGGGCAAAGGGGCCCACATTCCAAAGAGCACCTTTCGGATTTCACTGGTCATTTACATACTTACCACACATTTGGGCCCCTAGAATGCCAGGGCAGTATAACTACCCCACAAGTGACCCCATTTTGGAAAGAAGACACCCCAAGGTATTCCGTGAGGGGCATGGCGAGTTCGTAGAATTTTTTATTTTTTGTCCCAAGTTAGTGGAAAATGATGATTTATTTTTTATTTATTTTTTTCTTACAAAGTCTCATATTCCACTAACTTGTGACAAAAAATAAAAAATTCTACGAACTCGCCATGCCCCTCACGGAATACCTTGGGGTGTCTTCTTTCCAAAATGGGGTCACTTGTGGGGTAGTTATACTGCCCTGGCATTCCAGGGGCCCAAATGTGTGGTAAGGAGTTTGAAATCAAATTCTGTAAAAAATGACCAGTGAAATCCGAAAGGTGCTCTTTGGAATATGGGCCCCTTTGCCCACCTAGGCTGCAAAAAAGTGTCACACATGTGGTATCTCCATATTCAGGAGAAGTTGGGGAATGTTTTTTGGGGTGTCATTTTACATATACCAATGCTGGGTGAGATAAATATCTTGGTCAAATGCCAACTTTGTATAAAAAAATGGTAAAAGTTGTCTTTTGCCAAGATATTTCTCTCACCCAGCATGGGTATATGTAAAATGACACCCCAAAACACATTCCCCAACTTCTCCTGAATACGGAGATACCACATGTGTGACACTTTTTTGCAGCCTAGGTGGGCAAAGGGGCCCATATTCTAAAGAGCACCTTTAGGATTTCACTGGTCATTTTTTACAGAATTTGATTTCAAACTCCTTACCACACATTTGGGCCCCTAGAATGCCAGGGCAGTATAACTACCCCACAAGTGACCCCATTTTGGAAAGAAGACACCCCAAGGTATTCCGTGAGGGGCGTGGCAAGTTCCTAGAATTTTTTATTTTTTGTCACAAGTTAGTGGAAAATGATGATTTATTTTTTTATTTTATTTTTTCTTACAAAGTCTCATATTCCACTAACTTGTGACAAAAAATAAAAACTTCCATGAACTCACTATGCCCATCAGCGAATACCTTGGGGTGTCTTCTTTCCAAAATGGGGTCACTTGTGGGGTAGTTAGACTGCCCTGGAATTCTAGGGGCCCAAATGTGTGGTAAGGAGTTTGAAATCAAATTCTGTAAAAAATGACCAGTGAAATCCGAAAGGTGCTCTTTGGAATATGGGCCCCTTTGCCCACCTAGGCTGCAAAAAAGTGTCACACATCTGGTATCTCCGTATTCAGGAGAAGTTGGGGAATGTGTTTTGGGGTGTTATTTTACATATACCCATGCTGGGTGAGAGAAATATCTTGGCAAAAGACAACTTTTACCATTTTTTTATACAAAGTTGGCATTTGACCAAGATATTTATCTCACCCAGCATGGGTATATGTAAAATGACACCGCAAAACACATTCCCCAACTTCTCCTGAATACGGAGATACCAGATGTGTGACACTTTTTTGCAGCCTAGGTGGGCAAAGGGGCCCACATTCCAAAGAGCACCTTTCGGATTTCACTGGCCATTTTTTACAGAATTTGATTTCAAACTCCTTACCACACATTTGGGCCCCTAGAATGCCAGGGCAGTATAACTACCCCACAAGTGACCCCATTTTGGAAAGAAGACACCCCAAGGTATTCCGTGAGGGGCATGGCGAGTTCCTAGAATTTTTTATTTTTTGTCACAAGTTAGTGGAATATGAGACTTTGTAAGAAAAAATAAAATAAAATCATCATTTTCCGCTAACTTGTGACAAAAAATAAAAAGTTCTATGAACTCACTATGCCCATCAGCGAATACCTTAGGGTGTCTACTTTCCGAAATGGGCTCATTTGTGGGGTGTTTGTACTGTCTGGGCATTGTAGAACCTCAGGAAACATGACAGGTGCTCAGAAAGTCAGAGCTGCTGCAAAAAGCTGAAATTCACATTTTTGTACGATAGTTTGTAAACGCTATAACTTTTACCCAAACCATTTTTTTTTTTTACCCAAACATTTTTTTTTTATCAAAGACATGTAGAACGATAAATTTAGAGCAAAATTTATATATGGATCTCGTTTTTTTTGCAAAATTTTACAACTGAAAGTGAAAAATGTAATTTTTTTGCAAAAAAATCGTTAAATTTCGATTAATAACAAAAAAAGTAAAAATATCAGCAGCAATGAAATACCACCAAATGAAAGCTCTATTAGTGAGAGGAAAAGGAGGTAAAATTCATTTGGGTGGTAAGTTGCATGACTGAGCAATAAATGGTGAAAGTAGTGTAGGTCAGAAGTGTAAAAAGTGGCCTGGTCTTTCAGGGTGTTTAAGCACTGGGGGCTGAGGTGGTTAATAACAGAATATAACAGCAGTATATAACGCTTGAATTTCACACTGACAGATGCAGACAAGGCCGCAAATTTAGTTTTTTGAATAACAGAATATGACAGCAGTATATAACGCTTGAATTTCAAACGTACAGATACAGCAAGGGCTGTAAAGTTTTGTATTTGCCCAAAAAGGGTGTTTTTTAAAACCCAGAGAAATAAAACTGTATTTCTATCTTAAATTGCACACTGACTAATGCGGCAGAGGCCCAAGTTGTAGGTTATTGTTAAAAATGGGTGTTTTTTCAAAGCCAGAAAATTATTGAAGTATTTCAAGCTTGTTTTTAACAATCACAGATGCAGCAAAGGCTGCAATATTTAGTATTTTGCCCAAAATGTTTTTTTTTTGAATAACAGAATATGACAGAAGTATATATCGCTTGAATTTCACAAGCACAGATGCAGCAAGGGCTGTAAAATTGTGTATTTTGCCCAAAAAGGGTGTTTTTTAAAACCCAGAAAATTATATAGCTGTATTTCTATTTTAAATTGCACACTGACTAATGCTGCAAAGGCACCAGATGTAGGATATTGCCAAAAATGGGTGTTTTTTGAAACCCAGATTATTATTGCAGTATTTCAAGCTTGGATTTCAATGTCACAAAAGCACATATGCAATGGTAGTGCACTGAGATTGCATAAAATGGCCGCAGGGTAAAAAGATTGTGCACTGCACCCACACAACTAAATCTATGTACAGGGTGGGTCATTTATATGGATACACCTTAATAAAATGGGAATGGTTGGTGATATTAACTTCCTGTTTGTGGCACATTAGTATATGTGAGGGGGGAAACTTTCCAAGATGGGTGGTGACCATGGCGGCCATTTTGAAGTCGGCCATTTTGAATCCAACTTTTGTTTTTTCAATAGGAAGAGGGTCATTTGACACATCAAACTTATTGGGAATTTCACAAGAAAAACAATGGTGTGCTTGGTTTTAACGTAACTTTATTCTTTCATGAGTTATTTACAAGTTTCTGACCACTTACAAAATGTGTTCAATGTGCTGCCCATTGTGTTGGATTGTCAATGCAACCCTTTTCTCCCACTCTTCACACACTGATAGCAACACCTCAGGAGAAATGCTAGCACAGGCTTCCAGTATCCGTAGTTTCAGGTGCTGCACATCTCGTATCATCTGAAGGCAATCGTCTATGCTGTGAAGATACTAGTGATATTAGTAGACATGGCTGTGATGGATTCTAAGGTCACAGAGTTAAATGCTTGTTGATTGGCTGCTCTGCAGCCTTTCAAAAAGCGCCAAGAAATTGCCGAACACTGAACCCGAACGCAAACTTTTACTGAAATGTTCGGGTTCGGGTCTGAGGTCCAAAAAACGGGTTTCGCTCAACCCTACTTCTAACGTCTTAAAAAAATAAAATGGCATTGTTAAGTAATGTTAAGTAATGAATATTTTATGAGGTATCACTTTCTGTTTTAAATACAGAATAATTCTAATTTCGAAAATTGCGAATTTTCCCAAATTTTTGGTAAATTAGCGATTTTTTTCGTAAAAAGGTGAAATATATTGACTCAAATTCATGAATATCATGAAGTACAATGTGTCACGAGAATACATTCTCAGAATGTCTTGGATAAATACAAGTGTTTCAAAGCTATTACCACATAAAGTGACGCATGTCAGATTTGCTAAATTAGGCCTGGTCAGGAAGGGGGCAAATGGCCCTGTCTGGAACTGGTTAATGTCTTGAAAACTTGACTTGTGGCCTTGAGCATCAATTACAAGCTTGATAACAACATCTCACGCTGTTCACGAGTCAATTTATTGTAGGCTGAGGCATGGCATTCCACTCTTCTTGAAAGGCGACCCTCAGGTCATTGAGGTTCTGGGGTAAAGAATTACAGGCCTCTACACAGCGACTCAGCTGATCCCATAGGTTTTCAATGAGATTCAGGTCTGGAGAAAGTGCAGGCCACTCCATAAGAGGTACCCCAGTCTCCAGCAGCCGTTCCCTAATGATGCGACCTCGATGAGCTGGGGTATTGTCGCCCATGAAGATGAAATTAGGTCTGTGTTGTTCATGGAGAGGCACAGTGACTAAATTCATGATGTTATTTAGGGATGAGCTAAGTCAATTTGCATAAAACTTTGTTAGTACTCTGTATGAAGCGAGCGCTCAGTACAGCATTAGAAGGTATTGACTCCGATGAGCTGAAGTTATTAATTTGTGAAGTCTTGCGAGACTTCGGGTAATAATTTCAAGTAGGGTTGAGCGAACCCGAACTGTAAAGTTCGGGTTCGTACCGAACGTTAGGATTTTTGGACCCCGGACCCGAACCCAAACTTTTCAGTAAAAGTTTGGGTTCAGGTTCGTTGTTCGTCTATTTTATGGCTCTTTTTGAAAGGCTGCAGAGCAGCCAATCAACAAGCGTTTAACTCTGTGCCATTAGAAGCCATCACAGCCATGCCTACTAATGGCATGGCTGTGATTGGCCAGTGCAGCATGTGACCCAGGGAGAGAATAGGATAGAATTTTTAATCTGAAGAGCTTGTTAACTCAGCGATCTACCTATACTATGTTTTGTGGGTGCAGTGCACAATCTTTTTACCCTGCCCTGAGCCCTTTTATGCAAGTTCTGTGCACCAGCACAGCATATGTGCATTTGTGTCAAATAGAAGCTTGAAATACTGCAATTATATTCTGGGTTTAAAAAAATCACCCATTTTTGGCAAGACCCTACATCTGTGGCCTTTGCAGCATTTTGCAAACTGAGATGATGAAAAAATAGGCAGCATTCACCAATGGTTCATTTGCTTTTTTATTTCAAGCAGACAAATGCTTTATGCGGCAAGGTAGCAGTAAGCCAGATTCACATACCAGTGGCGACGGCCATTTCGCGCACGAGTGATCACGCTTCCTCAGGCCACTACAGGTGCACGCCCATACGTGCTGACCTCTTATACCCTGGCGTCAGGTTGCCATGAAAGCACTGCAGTTTTCTGGGATAGAGACTGTCCCACACCCAGTTCAGGGAGGAGACAGACATCGCACCCTTTTGCAAAAAGAAGCAAAGTGAATCACTTGTACAGGAGCAACAGGTCAACTTGGTCTGAAAAAGCGCAATGATTTAAATGCGTTTTTGTAATATTGTATCTCTTTGTTGTAACATGTTGATTAATGATCTCTTGTGTGCACGGCGCCTGATTGTTGTGGATTTCCATAGCAACCTAACGCCGGGGTATAAGAGGTCCGCACGTATGGGCGTGCACCTGTAGTGGCCTGAGGAAGCCCGATCACTCGTGCGCAAAACGGTCATCGCCATTGGTATGTGAATCTGGCTTACTGCTACCATGAAGCATTTGTCTGCTTGAAATAAAGAAGCAAATGAACCATTGGTGAGTGCTGCCTATTTTTTCTTCATCTCAGTTTGCAAGATTTAATGACTTTATCTTTTGGATTGTGCACCACCTCGCTGGTTTTTGTCTGGAGGTATCGAGAAGCTTGTGCAGGCACGTACCAGTGTGAACACGCATCAGCAGTGCCACCTGTGATTCTTTTGCTGTTGATTACTTTGCAGCATTTGTCTGTTTGCAATTTAAGCTTGAAATACTGCAATAAATTTCTGGGTTTTAAAAAACACCCATTTTTGGCAATACCCTGCATCTGGGGCCTATGGCACATTAGTCAGTGTGCAATTTAAGCTTGAAATACAGCAATAATTTTCTGGGTTTTAAAAAACACCCTTTTTTGGCAAAATACACAATTTTATAGCCCTTGCTGCATCTGTGCGTGTAAAATTCAAGCGTTATATACTGCTGTCATATTCTGTTATTAAAAAAACACCCTTTTTGGGCAAAGTACTTAATATTGCAGCCTTTGCTGCATCTGTTATTCTCAAAACAAGCTTTAAATACTGCAATAATGTTCTGGCTTTGAAAAAACACCAATTTTTGGCAATACCCTCCATCTGGGGCCTCTGCCGCATTAATCAGTGTGCAATTTAAGCTAGAAATGTGTGAAATACAAGCATTAGATACTGCCGTCATATTCTGTTATTAAAAAAAAAAAACATTTAGGGCAAAATCCTAATTTTACAGCGTTTGCTGCATCTGTCATTGTTAAATACAAGCTTAAAAAACGTCAATAATTTTCTAAGTTTTAAAAAACATTTTTTTGGGGAAAATACAAAATTTTACAGCCCTTGTTGCATCTGTCAGTGTGAAATACAAGCATTAGATACTGCTGTCATATTCTGTTATTCAAAAAACGAAATTTGCAGCCTTTGCTGCATCTGTCAGTGTGAGATACACGCGTTAGATATTGATGTTCTATTCTGTTATAAAAAAAAAACTATTTTGAGCAAAAAACTTAATTTTGCAGCCTTTGTTGCATCTGTCAGTGTGAGATACACGCGTTAGATACTGCTGTTCTATTCTGTTATTCAAAAAACACCCATTTTGGGTCAAATACTAAATTTGCAGCCTTGGCTGCATCTTTCAGTGTGAGATACAAGCTTGAAATACAGCAATAATATTTTGGGTTTAAAAAAACACGTATTTTGGGCAAAATAATTAATTTTGCAGCCTTTGCTGCATCTGTCAGTGCGAGATACATGCGTGAGATAGTGGTGTTCTATTCTGTTATAAACAAAACACCCATTTTGGGCCAAATACTAAATTTGCGGCCTTGACTGCATCTGTCAGTGTGAGATACACGCGTTAGATACTGCTGTTCTATTCTGTTATCAAAAAAACACCAATTTTGGGCAATATCCTAATTTTAAGAAATATGAGGAGAGTGTCAAATAAGGGACGTGGCCCCGGTCGTGGTGCTGCTGGTGGAGCTCCTGTTGCAGGGAGAAGACGTGGTCGATCTGTGCCAGCTACACGCACAAGTGAAACACCTTCCTCAGGTGCGAGTAGGCGACAGAACCTTCACCGGTATTTTGTCGGGCCTAATGCGGCTCTACGAATGGTGAGGCCAGAACAAGTACAGGCGATTGGGTTGCTGACAGTGCCTCCAGTTCCTTTGCATTGTCTCCCACCCAGTCTCCTGCTGAAAGATCAGAGTTGGCACCTGCAGCAGATGTCCATCAGTCTTCCATCACCCCCTTGCAAATCAGCCAAGCAGTATGAGGCCCAAGTCATGCAGCAGTCTCTTGTGCTTTTTAATGAGTCTGCTAGCAGGATTTCCCAGAGCCATTCACCCAGCCCTGCCCCAGAAGTGGAAGAGATTGAGTGCACCGATGCCCAACCATTTATGTTTCAAGATGAGTACATGGGAGGACCACTGCAGCACGTCTCGGATGATGACGAAACACAGGTGCCAACTGCTGTGGTTTTCGAAAGTGTGCAGACCGACAAGGAGGGCAGGGGTGAAGACTGGGTGGAAGATGATGTGGAGTACAATGAGGTCCTCGACCCCACATGGAATCAAGGTCATGCGAGTGACCTCTGTAGTTCGGAGGAAGAGGCGGTGGTCGCACAGAGCCTTCAGCACAGCAGAAGCGGGAGCAGGGACGCAAAAGCGGAGCTGCCATCCCCTAGACAGTGTGCCTGCTACTGCCCACCGCAGCAAGGGACCGAGCACACCAAAGCCAGCACCAAGGAGTTCCCTGGCGTGGCAGTTCTTCACACAATGTGCTGACGACAAGACACGAGTGGTTTGCACGCTGTGCAATCAGAGCCTGAAGAGAGGCATAAACGTTCTCAACCTGAGCACAACCTGCATGACCAGGCATCTAAGTGCAAAGCATGAGCTGCAGTGGAGTAGACACCTCAAAAACCAAGAAAGGTCTCTGGCTCCTCCTGCTTCCTCTTCTGCTGCAGTCTCGGCCTCTTCACCCAACTCTGGAGTGACAGTGGCAACTGCCACCCCGCAAACAGAGGATCTGCCAGCAACACCACCACCTGGGTCACCAAGCATCTCCACAATGTCCCACGGAAGCATTCAGCTCTCCATCTCCCAAACACTGGAGAGGAAGAGGAAGTACCCCCCTAACCACCCGCGATCCCTGGCCCTGAATGCCAGCATTTCAAAATGACTGTCCTTTGAAATGCTATCATTCCATCTGGTGGAGACTAGAGATGTCCCGAATAGTTTGCCGGCGAATAGTTCCCGGCGAACATAGCTTGTTCGCTTTCGCCGCGGCAGCCGAACATATGCGATGTTCGGTCCGCCCCCTACACATCATCATTGAGCAAACTTTGACCCTGTACCTCACAGTCAGCAGACACATTCCAGCCAATCAGCAGCAGACCCTCCCTCCCAGACCCTCCCACCTCCTGGACAGCATCCATTTTAGATTCATTCAGAAGCTGCATTCTTAGTGAAAGGAGGGACAGAGCTGCTGCTGCTGATTTAATAGGGAAAACATTAGCTAGGGCAGTGTTCTGTGTCCACAGACTCATCTGCTGTAAGGACAGCGTCCTGACAGCACCCCAAAAAGCCCTTTTTAGGGCTGGTACATCAGTCTGCTTTTTTTTATTTTATATATATATATATATATATATATATTGCTGTTGCCTGCCCGTGTGTGAGAGGCTGCAGGCTCACAGACAGTACTGTGTGCACACCATTCATACAGGGTGTCACAGACAGTACCTTGCAGATAAAAAAAAGTCAATTTATTATTTTTATTTTTTATATAATCACAGTTGCCAGACAGTGAGAGGCTGCCGGCTCACAGACTGTACTGTGTGCACACCATTCATACAGGGTGTCACAGAGAGTACCTTGCAGATAAAAAAAAAGTCAATGTATTATTTCTCTGTGATATAATCGCAGTTGCAAGCCAGTGAGAGGCTGCAGGCTCACAGACAGCACTGTGTGCACACCATTTATACCGGGTGTCACAGACAGTACCTTGCAGATAAAAAAAAGTCAATTAATTATTTCTCTGTTATATAATCGCAGTTGCAAGCCAGTGAGTGTCTGGCCCACAGACTGTACTGTGGCCACTGGCTAGGCCACCACTCATACCGTTACAGGGTGTCACTCACAATACCTTGCAGATAAAAAAAAGTCCATTTATTATTTCTCTGTGATATAATCGCAGTTGCAAGCCAGTGAGAGGCTGCAGGCTCACAGACAGTACTGTGTGCATACCATTCATACAGGGTGTCACAGACAGTACCTTGCAGATAAAAAAAAAGTCAATTTATTATTTCTCTGTGATATAATCCCAGTTGCAAGCCAGTGTGTGTCTGGCCCACACAGACTGTACTGTGCCCACTGCCCACCACTTATATAGGGTGGCACAGTACCTTGCACGCATAGTACCACTTATTAAAAAAAAAATGACAGGCAGAGGCAGGCCACCCCGCAGGGGCCGTCGTAGTGCTGTGATTTCCACTGGCCCTGGAATAATGCCCAGTGTTCAGAGGCCACGTACCCTGAACCCGAAAAATTCGGAGAAAATAGTTGACTGGCTTACACAGGACACCCAATCTTCAACAGCTTCCGCTAAGAACCTTGACGCACCATCCTCCTCCAGCTCAGCTTCGGTCACCTGCTCTCAAGTTAACACTCTCCCGCCCCGCCGCCAACACCACCACCACTACCACCACAGCCACCACTGCCGCTTCACTTGAGCCGTCAGAGGAGTTATTTGCACATCAGTTGGATGAAATTAGTGATGCGCAATCATTATTGCCAGAGGATGTAGATAACAGGGATATGTCTCAGTCAGGCAGCATTACACACATGGACGTACAGTGTGATGATGATGATGATGTTGTACCCGCTGCTGCTTCCTTTGCTGAGGTGTCAGAAACAAGTGAAGTGGTTGATGATGATGATGTGTCCGTGGATGCCACGTGGGTGCCTGCTCGAAGAGAAGAAGAAGAGGGGGAAAGTTCAGAAAGGGAGACAGAGAGAAGGAGGAGACGAGTTGGAAGCAGGGGGAGGTTGTCGCAAGGAGCTAGTCGCACAGTCAGACAGCATGTATTGGCACCCGGGGTCAAGCAGACAGCACGCCAATCAACGCATGCTGTTGCCACCACCAGAATGCCGTCATTGCAGAGCTCAGCAATGTGGCATTTTTTTTGTGTGTCTGCCTCTGACAACAGCGATGCCATTTGCAACCTGTGCCAAAATAAACTGAGTCGTGGGAAGTCCAACACCCACCTAGGTACAACTGCTTTGCGAAGGCACATGATCACACATCACAATGGGATCAACACATGAGTACAAGCAGCACACAAACTCAAAGCCACCATCCTCCTCCTGGTCCAGCCACGTCAACCACTGCTGTCCTCCTTGTCCCCTCTCAACCATCCGCCACTCCGCCTCTCGCCTTCAGCAGTTCCTGCTCATCTGCCCACAGTCAGGTGTCTGTCAAGGACATGTTTGAGCGTAAGAAGCCAATGTCACAAAGTCACCCCCTTGCCCAGCGTCTGACAGCTGGCTTGACGGAACTCTTAGCACGCCAGCTTTTACCATACCAGCTGGTGGAGTCTGAGGCCTTCAAAAAATTTGTCGCTATTGGGACACCGCAGTGGAAGGTACCCGGACGAATTTTTTTTTTCAAAAAAGGCAATCCCAAACCTCTACTCAGTTATTGAAAAGGAAGTCATGGCATCTCTGGCATACAGTGTTGGGGCAAGGGTCCATCTGACCACTGATACCTGGTCTGCAAAGCACGGTCAGTGCAGGTATATCCCCTACACTGCGCATTGGTAAACCTGCTGACGTCTGGAATGCGTGACTCTGCAGCGGAGTTGGCTTACTGCCACCTCCTCTACTCCTCCTACTCCATCCTCTTCGATAACCTCCTCGGCTGAGTCCTCTTCTGCTGCGGCGTCTGGCTGCACATCAACTGAATCCCCCCAGCTCCCCAGGGGCTATTCCACATCCCGGATACGACAGTGTCACGGTGTCTTGGGGTTGACTTGCCTTAAAGCAGAGAGCCACACCGGACCAGCACTCCTGTCCGCCCTGAACACACAGGTGGATCAGTGGCTGACCCCGCACCAACTGGAGATCGGCAAAGTGGTGTGTGACAATGGAAGCAATTTGTTGGCGGCATTGAATTTGGGCAAGTTGTCACATGTGCTGTGCATGGCACATGTGTTGAATCTCATCGTACAATGCTTTGTGTCTAAGAACCCAGGCTTACAGGACGTCCTCAAGCAGGCCAGGAAGGTGTGTGGCCATTTCAGGCATTCCTACATGGCCATGGCACACTTTTCAGATATCCAGCGGCGAAACAACATGCCAGTGAGGCGCTTGATTTGCGACAGCCCGACACGTTGGAATTCAGCACTCCTAATGTTCGACCGCCTGCTCCAACAAGAAAAAGCTGTCAACGAGTATTTGTATGACCGGGGTGCTAGGACAGCCTCTGCGGAGCTGGGAATTTTTTTGCCACGTTACTGGACGCTCATGCGCAATGCCTGTAGGCTCATGCGTCCTTTTGAGGAGGTGACAAACCTAGTCAGTCGCACCGAAGGCACCATCAGCGACCTCATCCCATTTGTTTTCTTCCTGCAGCGTGCCCTGCGAAGAGTGCTGGATCAGGGTGTAGAAGAGCGTGAAGAGGAAGAGTTGTGGTCACCATCACCACCAGAAACAGCCTTATCATCATCGCTTGTTGGACCAGCGGCAACGCTGGAAGAGGAGTCAGAGGAGGAATGTGGCTTTGAGGAGGAGGAAGACCAACCTCAGCAGGCATCCCAGGGTGCTCGTTGTTGTCACCTATCTGGGACCCCTGGTGTTGTACGTGGCTGGGGGGAAGAACAGACCATCAATGACATCAGTGAGGACGAGGAACGGGAAATGAGTAGCTCGGCATCCAACCTTGTGCAAATGGGGTCTTTCATGCTGTCATGTCTGTTGAGGGACCCTCATATAAAAAGGATGAAGGAGAACGACCTGTACTGGGTGGCCACGCTACTAGACCCCCGGTATAAGCAGAAAGTGGCGGAAATGTTACCAAATTTCCGAAAGTCGGAAAGGATGCAGCAGTTCAAAACCAAACTAAAAAATATGCTTTACACAGCTTATAAGGGGGATGTCACAGCACAACGGGAATCTAACAGGGGAAGAGGTGAAAGTAATCCTCCTCCTCCCACGAACACGCCGGCAAGGACAGGACGCTTTACAGACGTGTTGCTGATGGCGGACATACGGAGCTTTTTCAGTCCTACACATCGCCACAGCCCTTTGGGATCCAGCCTTAGAGAACGACTCGACCGACAGGTAGCAGACTACCTCGCCTTAACTGCAGATATCGACACTCTGAGGAGCAATGAACCCCTTGACTACTGGGTGTGCAGGCTTGACCTGTGGCCTGAGCTATCCCAATTTGCGATAGAACTTCTGGCCTGCCCCGCTTCAAGTGTCCTGTCAGAAAGGACCTTCAGTGCAGCAGGAGGCATTGTCACTGACAAGAGAAGTCGTCTTGGTCAAAAAAGTGTTGATTACCTCACCTTCATTAAGATAAATGAGGCATGGATCCCGAAGGGACTGACAGTGGGGGATACGTTTGACTAACAAAAGGCCTGATGACATGCCTTGGCCTCAAAATGGCTGCTGTATTTAATGTCTGCATACCGGATGACTTTCGTGAATTCTCCGCCACCAACTAGGGTTCAAGCCGCAATGTTTTAGTCACCTTTCTGCCTGGAAAACATCAATTTTTTCGGCCGCTGCTACAAAAGCGGCTGCAACAATACCGTTATTTTTCAGGCATGTGTACATGCCTAATTTTTCTTGCCTCTGGTGCTGCACTGTGGCTGCAAAAACAAAACAAAAAAAAAGACACATACATGTGTCAATTCCCCTTCGTGATCGTTACCTTGTCTTGGTGAAGGGGCTTGCGTATCACAATATCACAATGAAGCGATCATCACCTCTATGAGTGTGTTGGCAATGTTGCCACACCCCAGATGATAAGGCAGTTCCTTCATTATGATCAGACCAAAAGCGATCGGCTGGATAATTTTTCATAGAAAAAACATTCATTTTCTTTTTTTTTCTTTTTTTTAAAAGTTGTATGGGTTTTTAATACATAAAATAAAAAAATCATAATAAAGTCTCTTAATAGTTTATTAGAAATAATGAGACAATTTAAAAAATCCCCATCAATTCCAATACAAAGCAAGTACATAGCTCAGAACTAAATTATTTCAGGATGTCATAATGGTTCGTTAATTCGACAATGGTTAATCAATTCGACACACGTCCCCGGATAGAAGACGTAACAGGGATTAAACTGATAGGAATAGTACTAGTTTAGACACCACTCATATAGGGTGTCACAGCACATTGCTCTGGGCACGCGCAGTGCCCCAACTTGGGAGTAAGAGGACAGACCAAGCTGCTTTTTCCATCTCCCGCTTCCTAAAATCAATTCAGTTTTATGTATCAGAGTATGGTCTGTCACTGTGAAGGCAGTCGAAGGTACCCGGCCAAAAATCAATTCAATAAATGGACCCCAGATTAGGGACGTAACAGGGATTAAACTGATGAGAATTGTACTACAGAAAATACCACTCATATCGGGTGTGACAGTAAATTGCACGGTGCAGACGCAGTGACCGTGGATTCAAACAAAGGGGAGGGAGCCAGCGTTTTTTTAATCATCTCCCCGTTCGAAAAATCAATTCAATTCACCTTTCGGGGACCCATGGTGTTGTACGTGGCTGGGTGGAGGAAGAAACCTTCAATGACATTAACGGGACATGGCTAGCTTGGTATCCAACCTTGTGCAAATGCGGAGTTTGCGGTTGGGCAAATGGACTGTTTGCGGTTGTTTGCGGTGCATTAAAAGGGGAATTTGGTCTGTCAATGTCTGTGAAGCGGGCGTAACCCTTACACTAGCAAAAGATGGAGCCGGCACTCAAAACACTTGCAGTCACGTGGGGAAAGAATATTACAGTTTATTAATATTGTTATTAAATACACATATGTCTGTCTAGATCAGACGATCACAATAAATATACAATATAGCATAAAAATTTAAAAATGTATAACTTAAAAATTCTATACAAAAACACAAATGCCCTATAATCATGCAAGTGTGGGTATATCAATAGATCGAGCTGTCTGCATCCGTATCTCCCCTGTGGGGGTGATTGGTTAGATCGCAGATAGCTACAATTGAGGCGGTTTCCCCAGCCTGAATGAGGACGATGTCAGTAACAAAGAGCGTAACGTTGTTGCAGAATGTCTCTGTATATCATAGTGTCCAAGTTAATGGTTGCTGCAATGGTGAGTTAGAGGGTATATGTCTCTAATGTGGCATTTGAAACATCCGTCCGGTCTGTGATGTTACTAGTGCCAAATGCGTCCTATATAGTCTCAGCCGTTATATGGGCTGTTGTATCTCAAACGAATACCTCAAACGAATACCTGGGTGAATACCTGTGTGACATAGAATCTTGACAACACATGGCCATGTACTAATACAAGAAAATCTGATTGAGAGCGCACCCAAAAAAGCGCTATTGAAAGAAACACCCTACCCACGTGTGTACCAAGTCCACGCAGGACGAAATCTCGACCAAACCGGAACTGACACTGCCAGAGCGGAGAAACAGCTGATCTGTGGGACGCCACAGCAAGACATTCCCGCATCTCGCATACCGGACGAGACATTGTATCGAGGCACACAGTGAGTAGTAAAAATATCCAAACAGATTGAGACTTTATAAAGACACAAAGTCTCTCCCATTTTGAGATACAACAGCCCATATAACGGCTGAGACTATATAGGACGCATTTGGCACTTGGAACATCACAGACCGGACGGATGTTTCAAATGCCACATTAGAGACATATACCCTCTAACTCACCATTGCAGCAACCATTAACTTGGACACTATGATATACAGAGACATTCTGCAACAACGTTACGCTCTTTGTTACTGACATCGTCCTCATTCAGGCTGGGGAAACCGCCTCAATTGTAGCTATCTGCGATCTAACCAATCACCCCCACAGGGGAGATACGGATGCAGACAGCTCGATCTATTGATATACCCACACTTGCATGATTATAGGGCATTTGTGTTTTTGTATAGAATTTTTAAGTTATACATTTTTAAATTTTTATGCTATATTGTATATTTATTGTGATCGTCTGATCTAGACAGACATATGTGTATTTAATAACAATATTAATAAACTGTAATATTCTTTCCCCACGTGACTGCAAGTGTTTTGAGTGCCGGCTCCATCTTTTGCTAATTTATATTCAGAACTTGGGGTGATTCTTTTGAGCCTGAGCACCAGGCGTGGTCAAACCCAAGTGAGCCAACTGTCTTATCCTTTCAAAGTAACCCTTACACTACCTGATCGATACAACATCATACCTGATCGTATACACACACTGGATATTTTAAACCACGTTGTTCAAAAAAATGTAGGATTGTTAGGTGATTTATGCCCTTTATGGATTAAAACCCAACTCTGCATGTAATTTTCCATGGGAGTTTTGCCATGGATCCCCCTCCGGCATGCCACAGTCCAGGTGTTAGTCCCCTTGAAACAACTTTTCCATCACTACTGTGGCTAGAAAGAGTCCCTGTGGGTTTTAAAATTCGCCTGCCTATTGAAGTCTATGGCGGTTCGCCCGTTCGCGAACATTTGCAAAAATTTGCGTTCGCCGTTCACGAACGGAAAATTTTATGTTCGCGACATCTCTAGTGGAGACGGAGAGTTTGAAAAGCCTTATGGTGGTGGCTGTCCCACAGTGCGTCATGCCCAGCCGTTATTACTTTTCCAGGCGTGCCATCCCTACCCTGCACAACCAAGTAGGGGACAAAATCAGGTGTGCACTGCGCAACGCCATATGTGGCAAGGTCCACATAACTATGGATAGGTGGACCAGTAAGCACGGTCAGGGATGTTATATCTCCATAACAGCACACTGGGTAAATGCAGTGGCGGCTGGGCCTGATAGCAGTTTGGCGCATGTCCTTCCAACACTGAGGATTGAAGGGCGCTTCAGTTTGCCTCCTGTTGCTTCCTCCTCCTACTCCACTTCCTCATCCTCTACCGGCTCCTCATCCGGTCAGTGTAACACCTTCACCACCAACTTCAGCACAGCCAGGAGTAAACGACAGCAGGCAGTTTTAAAACGTATCTGTTTAGGGGAAAAACCCCACACCGCACAGGAGCTATGGATGGGCCTTGAACAACAGACCGATGAGTGGTTGGTTCCAGTGAGCCTCAAGCCCGGCCTGGTGGTGTGCGATAATGGGAGAAATCTCGTAGCAGCAATTGTCCAGCCAGGGAACAGTTCTGGAGGATGACGAGGTGGAGGATGAGGAACAGTGTTCACAGCATGGTGGCACCCAGACCAGCTCATGGCCATCATGGGTGTGTGGCTTGGGGGATACAGAGGACACTGACGATACACCTCCCACAGAGGACAGCTTTTCGTTGCCTCTGGGCAGCCTGGCACACATGAGCGATTACATGCTGCAGTGTCTCTGCAATGACCGCTGAGTTGCCCACATTCTAACTTGTGCTGATTACTGGGTGGCCACGCTGCTGGATTCCCGTTACAAGGACAACGTAGCATTCTTAATTCCGTCACTGGAGCATGATCGTAAGATGCACGAGTACATGCGCACGCTGGTAGACGCACTGCTGGTGGCATTCCCACCTGACAGCGGGGGCACAGTGGAAGCACAAGGCGAAGGCAGAGGAGGAGGAAGAGGTCGCCAACACAGCTGGGGCACCACCAGCACCTCAGAAGGCAGGGTTAGCATGGCCGAAATAGGGAAAAACGTTGTCAGCATGCCACAACAACCAGCACCACCAGCTGATATGGAACGTCTTAGCAGGAAGCATCATTTCAGCAACATGGTGGAGCATTATGTGTGCACACGCCTACATGTACTGAATGACGGGTCTGCCCCCTTCAACTTCTGGGTCTCCAAATTGGGCACATGGCCTGAGATTGCCCTTTACACCTTGGAGATGCTGGCCTGCCCTGCAGCCAGTGTATTTTCTGAACGTGTGCTTAGCATGACTGGAGGGGGTTATCACAAGTTATATTTCCCAATATTTTGGGGTGTACCTTAATAAAAAAGAAAAAAAAGAAATTTAAAGCCAAAAACCAGTGTAGGCTACCTACTCCTCCTTCCACCTACACAGCCACATCCACTGCCTCCTGGAGGTGCTGGCCTGCCCTGCAGCCAGTGTATTGTCTGAATGTGTGTTTAGCATGGCAGGGGGCGTTATCACAGACAAGCGCAGCCGCCTGTCCACAGCCAATGTGGACAAGCTCACGTTTATTAAAATGAACCAGGCATGGATCCCACAGGACTTGTCCGTACCTTGTGCAGAATAGACATGTATACCGGCCTTAACCAGCCATTGTTATACTTCCCACTCTTTTGGAGTGTAGACTAATTAAAAAAATATATATATACATTAAAACCAAAAAACAGTGTTGGCTACCTCGTCCTCCTCCACCGCCGCTTCCACCTACACCGCTACGTCCACCGCCTTCTCAAACTCCTACTCCATATGGACCTCCACCTCATAAATCAAGTTTATTTTTTTTATTTGTACGTATTTTATTTTATGTCATTTCACTAATTTGTCTGTTACCTATTCGGGTGGAATTCACCAATTTTTGGCTGTGATATACCCCTGCTCTACCTAGTAGACAGGTTAAAAAAAATCACAAATTTGTCTGTTACATATTCGGGTGAGATTCATCAATTTTTGGCTGTGATATACCACTGCTTTTCCTAGTAGACAGGTAAAAACAATTTCACTAATTTGTCTGCTACATTTTCAGGTGAATTTCACCAATTTCTGGGTGTGATATACCCCTGCTCTGCCTAGTAGGCAGGTAAAAAAAATCACTAATTTGTCTGTTACATGCTCGGGTGAAATTCACCAATGTTTGGCTGTGATATACTGCTGCTGTACCTAGTAGACAGGTAAAAACATTTCACAAATTTGTCTGTTACATATTCGGGTGAAATTCACCCATTTTTGGCTGTGATATACCTCTGCTATACCTAGTATACAGGTAAACAAATTTCACTAATTTGTCTGTTACATTTTCGGGTGAAATTCACCAATTTTTGGCTGTGATATACTCCTGCTACACCTAGTAGACAGGTAAAAACATTTCACTAATTTGTATTGTGTATTGTCTGAACGTGTGTTTAGCACGGCAGGTGGCATTATCACAGACAAGCGCAGCCGCCTGTCCACAACCAATGTGGACAAGCTCACGTTCATTAAAATGAACCAGGCATGGATCCCACAGGACTTGTCCATATCTTGTGCAGAATAGACATGTATACCGGCTTTAACCAGCCATTGTTATACTACAGCGCAATTGCTCATTGTTGTATTTTGGATATTTCCCACTCTTTTGGAGTGTACCCTAATAAAAAAAATCATTAAAACCAAAGACCAGCTACCTCGTCCTCCTCCACCGCCGCTTCCACCTACACCGCTACATCCACCTACACCGCTACATCCACCGCCTTCTCAAACTCTTACTCCATATGGTGAAATTCACCGATTTTTGGCTGTGATATACCACTGCTATACCTAGTAGACAGGTAAAAAAAATTCACTAGCTGTTACATATTCAGGTGAAGTGGGTAATTGTTGCGCACCCCCTCCTTTCCTTCGATTCTTCCGTTTTAATAGCTTCTCACACATTTCCGCTTGATCATAATTAAATTTCATCCATTGATCTCCCTTGGATGTGCTATCCCTTTCTCACGCTCCCTTTCTGGCGAGGAACCCTGATTCGCCGCTAACCGTGATAAACATGGTAGGCGCAGAAAAGAACATCGAAAGTTGATAAAGCAGATATCCAATTGGATTGTGAACATTACGGGGATGTGCGACATGGTGGGGCAGTATGTGTGCGCACGCCTACACGTACTGACTGATGGGTCTGCCCCCTTCAACTTCTGGGTCTCCAAATTGGGCACATGGCCTGAGCTTGCTCTTTACGCCTTGGAGGTGCTGGCCTGCCCTGCAGCCAGTGTATTTTCTGAACGTGTGTTTAGCATGACTGGAGGGGGTTATCACAGGTTATATTTCCCAATGTTTTGGGGTGTACCTTAATTTTTAAAAAAAGAAAGGAATTTAAAACCAAAAACCAGTGAGGTTGTGCCCTCACCTGTCCTCAATCTGCCTCTGTCCGTTTCTGTTCCCTCAGCCAGAGAAGTATTATATGCTGTGTGCTCAGCCCTACTATACAGTGAGGACGATCGGCTAGAGAAGAGTCAGCAGCTGCTGGCCAGCCAAGATGTGAAGGAGACATCCACCGCTTCCTCCGCTAGGCAAGCAAGTAGTGATGAGGAGAGTTGTGTGGGAGCTGGTGTTGTGAGCGGTGAGGCTCTTGACCGAGAGACCGTTGAGGAGGACATCAGTGATGTGCAGACAGTTCTTGATGATGATGATGATGTAGCTGATCGCATTTGGGAGCCGGGTGAATTAGGGGCTTCATCATCATCGTAAGAAGGGCAGCTTGCCCGTGAGGCAGCGGAGGAGCCAGCAAGTCGCTAGCATGGCCGAGAGTCAGCAGGGTGGCTGCAGTGGGAGGACGGTAGCCCAACGTGCCTGGAGTAGACCACCCGCTTCGCAAGAGCCTACCTGCCCGGAAAGTAGTGCTGCACGGGTTCACGGAAGCAGTGGCGGTAGCAGTCAGTCAGTGCGTAGTGTTGGGGGTAAAATCCTCTACTCAGCGCTGTGGCAGTTTTTTGCTAAGCCGCCGAAGGAGGTGAACATGGCCATATGTAGAATCTGTGGGCAGAAGGTGAAGCGTGGCACCACGGCCCTGCGTCAACATATGCAGTGTCACCATAAAGTGGCCTGGGATACCCGTGGCTCCGATGTGGTGGTCCAGCCTGCCTCAGCAACTGCTGCATCACCCAGTGACACACATCCGGTTTCAGGCAGTCAAGGCTCCACCACCTCAGCCGAAAGGAGCTGTCTGTCCTTCTCATCATCTGCTGGTCCTCATGCTTCTGCTCCTCCTACTCCTACTCCTGGTCAGTCATTCCGTCAGCAATCGATCACCAAAGCGATTGCCAAGACAACAGTATGCGTGCACTTATCCATTTGTGCAGAAGCTGAATGTGCTCTTGTCCAAGTTTCTGGTGCTGCAGTCCCTCCCTTTCCAAGTGGTGGACTCTGCACCTTTCAGAGAACTGATGGCTTGTGCGGAGCAGAGGTGGAGAGTCCCAAGCCTTCATTTCTTTGCCAAAAAGGCAGTACCAGCATTGCACACATGTAAGCGTTGTACTAGGGTGGGCTCCCCAGGATACAGTGAAGTGACGAACAAGGAAAACGACTCTGACACCAGCTCTTGTAGAACAGACTTTGTTTACTGTTATGGGATATCAAACACACTCCCAAATGCAGTGAACATAAAATCAGATTACATACACTCAGCCCAGAGGCTGAGACCCTTGTGTCGCACAGCACGGCACCCTACGATGGTAGCTGGAAAACGCTTGCGCAATTTACCTACTGCGAGCAGAGCTAACTCTGCCTCGCCATACCTGTTATTACCCTGAAGAACAGTAACAATCGTGTGTGTGTGAGATACAGGCTAGCCCGCTGTGCGACACAGCAGATTACAATCTTAACAGACTATACAGTACTATCTCCCTCCCTTTTCCCAACTGTAATATATTAGGCACTAATATATATCACTCCCGATAAACACGCTGGGGTAACTGGAGTTTATGGTGAAGTGCTCTCTGTTCTTTGGAGCGAACCAGAACTTTAACTGATAAGTAGGGATGAGCGAACCCGAACTGTATAGTTCGGGTTCGTACCGAATTTTGGGGTGTCCGTGACACGGACCCGAACCTGAACATTTTTGTAAAAGTCCGTGTTCGGGTTCGGTGTTCGGCGCTTTCTTGGCGCTTTTTGAAAGGCTGCAAAGCAGCCAATCAACAAGCGTCATACTACTTGCCCCAAGAGGCCATCACAGCCTTGCCTACTATTGGCATGGCTGTGATTGGCCAGTGCAGCATGTGACCCAGCCTCTATATAAGCTTGGGTCACGTTGCGCTGCACGTCACTCTGCTGATTCAAGCATAGGGAGAGGTTGCAGCTGCGATGTTAGGGCGAGATTAGGCAGTGATTAACTCCTCCAAAAGACTTCATTCTGTGATCGATCTGCAGCTGTGGATCATTAAAGTGCTAGTATTGACTTGCTCACTTTTTTGAGGTTGCCCAGAGCGTTTTTAGATCACTTTTTTTCTGGGGTGATCGGCGGCCATTTTGTGACTTGTGGTGCGCCAGCACAAGCTATCACCAAGTGTATTTAACCATCAATAGTGTGGTTATTTTGTGCTATATCCTACATCAGCTGCAGGTTGAGCCTGTGTCACCGAAGTGCATTTAACCATCAACAGTCTGGTTATTTTTTGGCCATATACTACATCAGCTGCAGGCTTAGCCTGTGTCACCGAAGTGCATTTAACCATCAACAGTCTGATTATTTTTTGGCCATATACTACATCTGGTGCAGGCTGAGCCTGTGTCACCCAAGTGCATTTAACCATCAACAATGTGGTTATTTTTTGCCCATATACTACATCAGGGGCAAGTTGAGCCTGTCACCCAGCGCCTAAAAAATAGACCTGACATTTCTATTCAACCAAATCTGTACTGTTTTAGCTGGTCAAGTAATTTGTAGTGACCGTAAAAGCACACTTTTTTTTCTGGGTTGAAAAACTATTCCCAAATTTGCCATTCTCCAAATAACTAGTTTCTGGTATTTGAGGCCTACTTGAAATCTATCCCAAAAAGGATATCTTACATTGAAGGTATTGATAGTGTCATTCAGAAAAACCTAAGACACACGCTACCATGCAGATAGAAGTCTGATTCTGAGATTAAACCTTAACCTGTCACACAGCGCAAAAAAAAAACAGGTCTCACATTTCTATTCAAGCAAATCTGTACTGTTTTAGCTGCTCAAGTTATTTGTAGTGACCGTAAAAGCACACTTTTTTTTCTGGGTTGAAAAACTATTCCCAAATTTGCCATTCTCCAAATAACTAGTTTCTGGTATTTGAGGCCTACTTGAAATCTATCCCAAAAAGGATATCTTACATTGAAGGTATTGATAGTGTCATTAAGAAAAACCTAAGACACACGCTACCGTGCAGATAGAAGTCTGATTCTAAGATTAAACCTTAACCTGTCACACAGTGCAAAAAAAAACAGGTCTCACATTTCTATTCAAGCAAATCTGTACTGTTTTAGCTGGTCAAGTTATTTGTAGTGACCGTAAAAGCACACTTTTTTTTCTGGGTTGAAAAACTATTCCCAAATTTGCCATTCTCCAAATAACTAGTTTCTGGTATTTGAGGCCTACTTGAAATCTATCCCAAAAAGGATATCTTACATTGAAGGTACTGATAGTGTCATTCAGAAAAACCTAAGACACACGCTACCGTGCAGATAGAAGTCTGATTCTGAGATTAAACCTTAACCTGTCACACAGTGCAAAAAAAAACAGGTCTCACATTTCTATTCAAGCAAATCTGTACTGTTTTAGCTGGTCAAGTTATTTGTAGCGACCGTAAAAGCCCTTTTTTTTTTCTGGGTTGAAAAACTATTCCCAAATTTGCCATTCTCCAAATAACTAGTTTCTGGTATTTGAGGCCTACTTGAAATCTATCCCAAAAAGGATATCTTACATTGAAGGTATTGATAGTGTCATTCAGAAAAACCTAAGACACACGCTACCGTGCAGATAGAAGTCTGATTCTGAGATTAAACCTTAACCTGTCACACAGTGCAAAAAAAAACAGGTCTCACATTTCTATTCAAGCAAATATGTACTGTTTTAGCTGCTCAAGTTATTTGTAGTGACCGTAAAAGCACACTTTTTTTTCTGGGTTGAAAAACTTCCCAAATTTGCCAGTCTCAAAATTGTGGTGAACGGGAACAATGAGGAAAACATCTAATAAGGGACGCGGACGTGGACATGGACATGGTCGTGGTGGTGTTAGTGGACCCTCTGGTGCTGGGAGAGGACGTGGCCGTTCTGCCACAGCCACACGTCCTAGTGTACCAACTACCTCAGGTCCCAGTAGCCGCCAGAATTTACAGGGATATTTGGTGGGGCCCAATGCCGTTCTAAGGATGGTAAGGCCTGAGCAGGTACAGGCATTAGTCATTTGGGTGGCCGACAGTGCATCCAGCACGTTCACATTATCTCCCACCCAGTCTTCTGCAGAAAGCGCACAGATGGCGCATGAAAACCAAGCCCATCAGTCTGTCACATCACCCCCATGCATATCAGGGAAACTGTCTGAGCCTCAAGTTATGCAGCAGTCTCTTATGCTGTTTGAAGACTCTGCTGCCAGGGTTTCCCAAGGGCATCCACCTAACTCTTCACCAGGGGTGGAAGAGATAGAATGCACTAACGCACAACCACTTATGTTTCCTGATGATGAGGACATGGGAATACCACCTCAGCACGTCTCTGATGATGACGAAACACAGGTGCCAACTGCTGCGTCTTTCTGCAGTGTGCAGACTGAACAGGAGGTCAGGGGTCAAGACTGGGTGGAAGACGATGCAGGGGACGATGAGGTCCTAGACCCCACATGGAATGAAGGTCGTGCCACTGACTTTCACAGTTCGGAGGAAGAGGCAGTGGTGAGACCGAGCCAACAGCGTAGCAAAAGAGGGAGCAGTGGGCAAAATCAGAACACCCGCCGCCAAGAGACTCCGCCTGCTACTGATCGCCGCCATCTGGGACCGAGCACCCCAAAGGCAGCTTCAAGGAGTTCCCTGGCATGGCACTTCTTCAAGCAATGTGCTGACGACAAGACCCGAGTGGTTTGCACGCTGTGCCATCAGAGCCTGAAGCGAGGCATTAACGTTCTGAACCTTAGCACAACCTGCATGACCAGGCACCTGCATGCAAAGCATGAACTGCAGTGGAGTAAACACCTTAAAAACAAGGAAGTCACTCAGGCTCCCCCTGTTGCCTCTTCTGCTGCTGCCGCCTCGGCCGCAGCTGCTGCTGCCGCCGCCTCGGCCTCTTCTGCTGCTGCTGCCGCCGCCTCGGCCTCTTCCTCTGCCTCTGGAGGAACGTTGGCACCTGCCGCCCAGCAAACATGGGATGTACCACCAACACCACCACCTGCGTCACCAAGCATCTCAACCATGTCACACGGCAGCGTTCAGCTCTACATCTCACAAACATTTGAGAGAAAGCGTAAATTACCACCTAGCCACCCTCGATCCCTGGCCCTCAATGCCAGCATTTCTAAACTACTGGCCTATGAAATGCTGTCATTTAGGCTGGTGGACACACTCAGCTTCAAACAGCTCATGTCACTTGCTGTCCCACAGTATGTTGTTCCCAGCCGCCACTACTTCTCCAAGAGAGCCGTGCCTTCCCTGCACAAACAAGTGTCCGATAAAATCAATTGTGCACTGCGCAACGCCATCTGTGGCAAGGTCCACCTAACCACAGATACGTGGACCAGTAAGCACGGCCAGGGACGCTATATCTCCCTAACTGCACACTGGGTAAATGTAGTGGCGGCTGGGCCCCAGGCGGAGAGCTGTTTGGCGCACGTCCTTCCGCCGCCAAGGATCGCAGGGCAACATTCTTTGCCTCCTGTCTCCTCCTCCTCCTACTCAGCTTCCTCCTCCTCTTCTTCCACCTGCTCATCCAGTCAGCCACACACCTTCACCACCAACTTCAGCACAGCACGGGGTAAACGTCAGCAGGCCATTCTGAAACTCATATGTTTGGGGGACAGGCCCCTCACCGCACAGGAGTTGTGGCGGGGTATAGAACAACAGACCGACGAGTGGTTGCTGCCGGTGAGCCTCAAGCCCGGCCTGGTAGTGTGCGATAATGGGCGAAATCTCGTTGCAGCTCTGGGACTAGCCGGTTTGACGCACATCCCTTGCATGTGCTGAATTTGGTGGTGCAGAAGTTCATTCGCAACTACCCCGACATGTCAGAGCTGCTGCATAAAGTGCGGGCCGTCTGTTCGCGCTTCCGGCGTTCACACCCTGCCGCTGCTCGCCTGTCTGCGCTACAGCATAACTTCCGCCTTCCCGCTCACTGCCTCATATGCGACGTACCCACCAGGTGGAACTCCACCTTGCATATGCTGGACAGACTGTGCGAGCAGCAGCAGGCCATAGTGGAGTTTTAGCTGCAGCACGCACGGGTCAGTCGCACTGTGGATCAGACACACTTCACCACCAATGACTGGGCCTCCATGCGAGACCTGTGTGCCCTGTTGCGCTGTTTCGAGTACTCCACCAACATGGCCAGTGGCGATGACGCTGTTATCAGCGTTACAATACCACTTCTTTGTCTCCTTGAGAAAACACTTAGGGCGATGATGGAAGAGGAGGTGGCCCAGGAGGAAGAGGAGGAAGAGGGGTCATTTTTTGCACTTTCAGGCCAGTCTCTTCGAAGTGACTCAGAGGGAGGTTTTTTGCAACACCAGAGGCCAGGTACAAATGTGGCCAGACAGGGCCCACTACTGGAGGACGAGGAGAACGAGGATGAGGAGGAGGTGGAGGAGGATGAGGATGAAGCATGTTCACAGCGGGGTGGCACCCAAAGCAGCTCGGGCCCATCACTGGTGCGTGGCTGGGGGGAAACACAGGACGATGACGATACGCCTCCCACAGAGGACAGCTTGTCCTTAACTCTGGGCAGCATGGCACACATGAGCGACTACATGCTGCAATGCCTGCGCAACGACAGCAGAGTTGCCCACATTTTAACGTGTGCGGACTACTGGGTTGCCTCCCTGCTGGATCCCCGGTACAAAGACAATGTGCCCACCTTACTTCCTACACTGGAGCGTGATAGGAAGATGCGCGAGTACAAGCGCACGTTGGTAGACGCGCTACTGAGAGCATTCCCAAATGTCACAGGGGAACCAGTGGAAGCCCAAGGCGAAGGCAGAGGAGGAGCAAGAGGTCGCCAACGCAGCTGTGTCACGCCCAGCTCCTCTGAGGGCAGGGTTAGCATGGCAGAGATGTGGAAAAGTTTTGTCAACACGCCACAGCTAAGTGCACCACCACCTGATACGGAACGTGTTAGCAGGAGGCAACATTTCACTAACATGGTGGAACAGTACCTGTGCACACCCCTCCACGTACTGACTGATGGTTCGGCCCCATTCAACTTCTGGGTCTCCAAATTGTCCACGTGGCCAGAGCTAGCCTTTTATGCCTTGGAGGTGCTGGCCTGCCCGGCGGCCAGCGTTTTGTCTGAACGTGTATTCAGCACGGCAGGGGGCGTCATTACAGACAAACGCAGCCGCCTGTCTACAGCCAATCTGGACAAGCTGACGTTCATAAAAATTAACCAGGCATGGATCCCACAGGACCTGTCCATCCCTTGTGCAGATTAGATATTAACTACCTCCCCTTAACAATATATTATTCTACTCCAGGGCACTTCCTCATTCAATACTATTTTTAATTTCATTTTACCATTATATTGCGTGGCAACCCAAAGTTGAATGAATCTCTCCTCTGTCTGGGTGCCGGGGCCTAAATGTGTGACAGTGGCCTGTTCCAGTGATGGGTGACATAAAGCCTGATTCTCTGCTATGACGTGAAGACTGATTCTGCGCTGACATAAGGCCAGATTCTCTGTTACGGGACCTCTCTCCTCTGCCTGGGTGCCGGGGCCTAAATGTGTGACAGTGGCCTGTTCCAGTGGTGGGTGACGTGATGCCTGATTCTCTGCTATGACATGAAGACAGATTCTGTGCTGACATAAGGCCAGAATCTCTGTTACAGGACCTCTCTCCTCTGTCTGAGTGCCGGGGCCTAAATGTGTGACAGTGGCCTGTTCCAGTGGTGGGTGACGTGAAGCCTGATTCTCTGCTATGACATGAAGACTGATTCTGTGCTGACATAAGGCCAGATTCTCTGTTACGGGACCTCTCTCCTCTGCCTGGGTGCCTGGGCCTAAATGTGTGACAGTGGCCTGTTCCAGTGGTGGGTGACGTGATGCCTGATTCTCTGCTATGACATGAAGACAGATTCTGTGCTGACATAAGGCCAGATTCTCTGTTACGGGACCTCTCTCCTCTGCCTGGGTGCCTGGGCCTAAATGTGTGACAGTGGCCTGTTCCAGTGGTGGGTGATGTGATGCCTGATTCTCTGCTATGACATGAAGACAGATTCTGTGCTGACATAAGGCCAGATTCTCTGTTGCAGGACCTCTCACCTCTGCCTGGGTGCCGGGGCCTAAATGTGTGACAGTGGCCTGTTCCAGCGGTGGGTGACGTGATGCCTGATTCTCTGCTATGACATGAAGACAGATTCTGTGCTGACATAAGGCCAGATTCTCTGTTACGGGACCTCTCTCCTCTGCCTGGGTGCCTGGGCCTAAATGTGTGACAGTGGCCTGTTCCAGTGGTGGGTGACGTGATGCCTGATTCTCTGCTATGACATGAAGACAGATTCTGTGCTGACATAAGGCCAGATTCTCTGTTACGGGACCTCTCTCCTCTGCCTGGGTGCCTGGGCCTAAATGTGTGACAGTAGCCTGTTCCAGTGGTGGGTGACGTGAAGCCTGATTCTCTGCTATGACATGAAGACTGATTCTGCGCTGACATAAGGCCAGATTCTCTGTTACGGGACCTCTCTCCTCTGCCTGGGGGCCTGGGCCTAAATGTGTGACAGTGGCCTGTTCCAGTGGTGGGTGACGTGATGCCTGATTCTCTGCTATGACATGAAGACAGATTCTGTGCTGACATAAGGCCAGATTCTCTGTTACGGGACCTCTCTCCTCTGCCTGGGTGCCTGGGCCTAAATGTGTGACAGTGGCCTGTTCCAGTGGTGGGTGACGTGATGCCTGATTCTCTGCTATGACATGAAGACAGATTCTGTGCTGACATAAGGCCAGATTCTCTGTTACGGGACCTCTCTCCTCTGCCTGGGTGCCTGGGCCTAAATGTGTGACAGTGGCCTGTTCCAGTGGTGGGTGATGTGATGCCTGATTCTCTGCTATGACATGAAGACAGATTCTGTGCTGACATAAGGCCAGATTCTCTGTTGCAGGACCTCTCTCCTCTGCCTGGGTGCCTGGGCCTAAATGTGTGACAGTGGCCTGTTCCAGTGGTGGGTGACGTGATGCCTGATTCTCTGCTATGACATGAAGACAGATTCTGTGCTGACATAAGGCCAGATTCTCTGTTACAGGACCTCTCTCTGTCTGGGTGCCGGGGCCTAAATGTGTGACAGTGGCCTGTTCCAGTGGTGGGTGACGTGAAGCCTGATTCTCTGCTATGACATGAAGACTGATTCTGCGCTGACATAAGGCCAGATTCTCTGTTACGGGACCTCTCTCCTCTGCCTGGGTGCCTGGGCCTAAATGTGTGACAGTGGCCTGTTCCAGTGGTGGGTGACGTGAAGCCTGATTCTCTGCTATGACATGAAGACTGATTCTGCGCTGACATAAGGCCAGATTCTCTGTTACGGGACCTCTCTCCTCTGCCTGGGGGCCTGGGCCTAAATGTGTGACAGTGGCCTGTTCCAGTGGTGGGTGACGTGATGCCTGATTCTCTGCTATGACATGAAGACAGATTCTGTGCTGACATAAGGCCAGATTCTCTGTTACGGGACCTCTCTCCTCTGCCTGGGTGCCTGGGCCTAAATGTGTGACAGTGGCCTGTTCCAGTGGTGGGTGACGTGATGCCTGATTCTCTGCTATGACATGAAGACAGATTCTGTGCTGACATAAGGCCAGATTCTCTGTTACGGGACCTCTCTCCTCTGCCTGGGTGCCTGGGCCTAAATGTGTGACAGTGGCCTGTTCCAGTGGTGGGTGACGTGATGCCTGATTCTCTGCTATGACATGAAGACTGATTCTGCGCTGACATAAGGCCAGATTCTCTGTTACGGGACCTCTCTCCTCTGCCTGGGTGCCTGGGCCTAAATGTGTGACAGTGGCCCGTTCCAGTGGTGGGTGATGTGATGCCTGATTCTCTGCTATGACATGAAGACTGATTCTGCGCTGACATAAGGCCAGATTCTCTGTTACGGGACCTCTCTCCTCTGCTTGGGTGCCTGGGCCTAAATGTGTGACAGTGGCCTGTTCCAGTGGTGGGTGACGTGATGCCTGATTCTCTGCTATGACATGAAGACTTATTCTGTGCTGACATGAAGCCAGATTCTCTGTTACGGGACCTCTCTCCTCTGCCTGGGTGCCTGGGCCTAAATGTGTGACAGTGGCCTGTTCCAGTGGTGGGTGACGTGAAGCCTGATTCTCTGCTATGACATGAAGACTGATTCTGTGCTGACATGAAGCCAGATTCTCTGCTATGGCATGAAGAGACTGATTCTGTGCTGACATGAAGCCAGATTCTTTGCTATGGCATGAAGAGACTGATTCTCTGCTGACGTGAAGCCAGATTCTCTGCTATGGGACCTCTGTCCAATTGATATTGGGTCATTTTTATTTTTTTTATTTTTATTTTAATTCATTTCCCTATCCACATTTGTTTGCAGGGGATTTACCTACATTTTGCAGCCCTCTGGCTCTTTCCTGGGCTGTTTTACAGCCTTTTTAGTACCCAAAAGTTCGGATCCCCATTGACTTCAATGGGGTTCGGGTTCGGGACGAAATTCGGGTCGGGTTCGGATCCCGAACCCGAACATTTCCGGGAAGTTCGGCCGAACTTCTCGAACCCGAACATCCAGGTGTTCGCTCAACTCTACTGATAAGTCCTTGTGATAAACAAGCAGCAATTCTTGGTAGCCTGCCACTCTGCAACACTAACTAACTACCATCCGGTTTGATATCAGCCTCTAGTATTTAGACGCCAATCTTTTATTGAGGTGCGTGCACTCTCTATCTTACCGACCCGGGTCTGCTCTGTCTCCACTGATGACTGCAAACTGAGCAAAGGCTGATCCAACACACGTGCAGTACCGCAGGGTCCATTACTTTGCTCTTCAGCTATCATCAGTGATCCTGGCAGCTGTACTCCTTCTCCTGGACAAGATTCGGGTCCTTGACACGATCAGCTTCATTTGGCTGCAGTCCTGGTCGCTTAAGGGTGATTCCATGCTTGGATGTTAATGGATTTCTTCTCTCACACACTTTCCAGTCTGCAACTAAGCTGGACTCCAGCTTTCTTCCTCTAGACCACGGGTGTCAAACACAAGGCCCGCGGGCCGAATCCGGCCCGCCAGACCTCGTCATGTGGCCCGCGCAGCCGCCGCCGATATGCGGCAGGCGAGCGAGCTGGCGGCGGCGGCTGGGCACAGGGAGATGAGCGCTTCCATTGTGGAAGCGCTCATCTCCAGTCATCTGTATCGCCGTCCTCAGGACAGCGATACAGATGCCTGCCTGTGCTGCGGTAGGGGAGGGAGAGGCGTGACCCTTTCCCTTCCTCTGATAGGCTGCCGGCCTAGTGCCTGCAGCCTATCAAAGGCCGGAGCAGGCGACGCGATGACGTCATCGCGCTGCCTGAGCCATACAGCGTGGGACACAGGCCAGAAGAGGCCTGCATCGCATCACTGACATGGAGGTAAGTATGTGTTTTTTTTAATTATTTTTATTATGTACAATACTTTTACTGGCGGGGGCTGTTATTACTGGCAAAGGGGGGGGCTGTTTGTTATTACTGGCAAAGGGGGGGCTGTTATTACTGGCGGGGGCTGTTATTACAGGTGAAGGGGGGGCTGTTATTACTGGCAAAGGGGGGGCTGTTATTACTGGCAAAGGGGGGGATGTTATTACTGGCAAAGGGGGGGCTGTTTGTTATTACTGGCAAAGGGGGAGCTGTTTGTTATTACTGGCAAAGGGGGGGCTGTTATTACTGGCAACGGGGGGGCTGTTATTACTGGCAACGGGGGGGCTGTTATTACTGGCAAAGGGGGGGCTGTTATTACTGGCAAAGGGGGGTCTGTTATTACTGGCAAAGGGGGGGCTGTTTGTTATTACTGGCAAAGGGGGGGCTGTTATTACTGGCGGGGGCTGTTATTACTGGCAAAGGGGGGGGCTGTTATTACTGGCAAAGGGGGGGCTGTTATTACTGGCAAAGGGGGCTGTTATTACTGGCAAAGGGAGGGCTGTTTGTTATTACTGGCAAAGGGGGGGCTGTTTGTTATTACTGGCAAAGGGGGGGGCTGTTATTACTGGCAAAGGGGGCTGTTATTACTGGCACAGAGGGGCTGTTATTACTGGGGGCTGTTATTACTGACACAGAGGGGCTCTTATTACTGGGGGCTGTTATTACTGACACAGAGGGGCTCTTATTACTGGGGGCTGTTAGTACTGACACAGAGGGGCTGTTATTACTGAGGGCTGTTATTACTGGCACAGAGGGGCTGTTATTACTGGGGGCTGTTATTACTGACACAGAGGGGCTGTTATTACTGACACAGAGGGGCTCTTATTACTGGAGGCTGTTATTACTGACACAGAGGGGCTCTTATTACTGGGGGCTGTTATTACTGGCACAGAGGGGCTGTTATTACTGGGGGCTGTTATTACTGGCACAGAGGGGCTGTTATTACTGGGGGCTGTTATTACTGGGGGCTTCTATTACTGGCAAAGGGGGGGCTGTTATTACTGGCAAAGAGGGCTGTTATTACTGGCGGGGGCTGTTATTACTGGCACAGAGGGGCTGTTATTACTGGGGGCTGTTATTACTGGGGGCTGCTATTATCTCCAAATACTTATTATGAAATCTTTCTCATTAGGATAAAACACCTCATCAGCTCCACCGAGCCCCTGGCCAAAGTGTGGAAGTGGCATCCGAGATCCCCAAGGGCCAAGCCAAGTAACTGTAAGTTTTCCGGCCCTTTGAGGGTGACCAAACTGCTGATGCGGCCCCCGATGAATTTGAGTTTGACACCCCTGCTCTAGACCAAGCATGGCCAACCTGCGGCTCTCCAGCTGTTGTAAAACTACAATTCCCACCATGCCCTGCTGCAGGCTGATAGCTGTAGGCAGTCTAAGCATACTGGAAGTTGTAGTTTTGCAACCGCTGGAGAGCCTCAGATTGGCCATGCCTGCTCTAGACACTAGACACACAGCTCCACCTCCTATGAATATTTAAATCTGATCAGTCTGTTTAGCTGTGTGAAGAAACAGCGGTCTCTTGTGGCCAAACAGCAAAATAACAGTGTTCATGCAATAAGAGCTGTTTCACAATCTCACACACATGTAGAACAGAAGGTGGGCCAGTTCTTGAGCCTGTCGGTGTCTGCCAAAGTGCAAGGCAGCGCCGACGTGTGGATCGGTAACTACAGTCAGGGACAATACATGTCATTTACGGCCAACTGGGTGAATGTGGTTCCTGCACAGCCACACCAGCAACTTGGCCAGGTGACGCCGTTTCTGCCTTCACGTTGTCACGCAGTTGGTCCTGCGACAATGTCTGCCTCTGCCTCCTCATCCTCCACCATGTCCTCAGCCTCCACTGCAGGGACAATTCACAGTGCAGGACAACTCAAAATCTGAACCATGGTGACTGACAACGGGATGAACATGGTGTCGGCGCTGCATCATTGAGGGCTGAGCCATGCGCCCTGCATGGCGTATGTGTTCAATCTGGTTGTCAAGCGGTTCCTGAAGTCTTTCACCCATCTGCCAGAAATCCTAAAAATGGGCAGGAAACTTTGCATGCACTTCAGCCACTCGTATACCGCAAAGCACACCCTCCTTGAGCTGCAGCGGCAGAACGGCATCCCCCAACACAGGCTGATAAGCGACATTTCCACCCGTTGGAATTCCACCCTCCATATGTTGGACCGAGTATACGAACAGAAAAAGGCCATAAACTATTTCTTGATGATCCAAGTATTCCTCTGTGTGACTTCGATGTCAGACAATGGCAGCTCATGCATGACACCTGCCGTTTGCTCAGGCCATTTGAGGAGGCCACGTTATTTGTCAGTCAATAGGACTACGGGAGGAACAATGTCATTCCACTGTTTCATGTCCTAGAACAGATGCTGGTAAATCTATCTGGTCAGGGGACTGGAGACGTGGCGCCTATATCTTATTGCCACATGAGCCCTGTGGGGGCTGAACTGGAGGAGGAGGACATTGGAGCACAAGCAATGTGTAGTGAAATGGGTGATTTTTACACACAGGTGACAGGAGAGGAGAAGCAGCCAGGGGAGATATAGGGCGATGAGGAAGATGAGGCAAAGGACCCAGACACACCATGGCAGTATGCAGTGGAGATGGAGGCAGGGAGTCCCTCTGAGTCACTTGCACAAATGGCCCGATGCATGTTCACTTGCTTGTTTAGTGACAGCCGAATCACCATTCAGCAGAGGGATGACTTCTGGCTCTCCACCATGTTGGACTCTCTCTACCAGTCCTATGTAGTCAGTTGGCCGCTGCCTATCTGCACCATCGTCCATCCTCTCGCAGGTCTGACCGGGGGTTCCCTCTGCATTCACATTCCTCTGCCATGGCTGCTGGTTTAGGGTGGGGGGGGTGAGGTAGGAGCAGTTACAGCTCCATCAGCAGCAACTTGAGTCTAGAGTTGCTGATGAGTAGCTTTCTTCACCCGCCTAGTGAAAAAACTACTCACCAGCAGCAGCAACAGCTAGACCTGGAGCAGGACCTGAACCAGCAGGTGGTGGCATACTTGGACAGTACCCTGCCACCCCACACTGGACTACTGGGCAGCCAAACTGGATTTGTGGCCGCTACTAGCAGAGTTTGCCATGGAAAAGCTGTCCTGCCCGCCCATCAGAGCGGGTGTTTAGGGCGGCGGGGGCCATAGTTCCCCCAAAAAGAACTCGCCTTTCCACCCAAAATTTGGAGAGACTGACCTTTGTCAAGATGAATCAGGCATGGATCAGCTAGGATTTCCACCCACCAATACATTAAACTATATCATCCATGGTGCCACACCAACACTTTGACAAAACAAACCTGTTTCTTCTGGCTACTAGTGATGAGCGCAAATATTCGAAAAGCAAATTTTTATCGCAAATATCGACACTTTGAGAATTTGCGAATATTTCGAATATAGTGCTATATATTCATAATGACGAATATTCTTTTTTTTTAAAAAACACAGTACACATCAGCTGATCATCCCTCCCTTCTTCTAGCTTGTGGGCCAATGAGAAGGCTTTGTTGCAGCTTAGCAACATCCCTAGTAACCAATAGAAAAGTTGCCTACCCCTTACTATATAAGGACCTCCCCAGCAGCTATTTTCTAAAGTTCATTGCAGTTATGAAAGAGACAGCAGTGTCATTAGACAGTTAACTTATATATATAATTCAGATAGTTAGGGGGAGATAGTCAGTGTAGGTTAGTGCAGGGTGTTAGGCAGTGTAATAGGTTCTGCTGTCCATACATACATGCTACAGACATAGTACTGTTATGTCACAAGTTGCACGTTTTGCGAAAAAATATGCGCATCAATAATTGCTGAAAATTCGCAAGCGCAAATATATTGGAGCACTCTATCTGCATATAAATATATTCTAATGTTCTGCCGTGCCAACCATTTTCTCCAGTTTCAGGAAACCTATACCAGCTTGAAAAATGTAGCATAAGTGACCCACGCCGGTATTTCGTGCGCATTACGCGACTAATACATTGCCAATTTTCACAATCAAGATTATAATCTCGAATTCCCGATTTCAAGAATATATGATGAATATTCTACAAAATATTTGCGAAATATCGCAAATTTGAATATTGCCCCTGCCGCTCATCACTTCTGGCTACCTGCCTCAGTTACTATTCTGATGCTGCCATCCGCCTGATGCCACACATCTGATGCCAAGTGCTCCTTCTTTCACTCACTATCTTCAGCTGGTACTCGTATTGCCACCCACCTCCCCACTCTGTCACGGGTCACTCTGTTGTCTCCTGATGCTGCTGCCACGGCCACACTATGTCACCTTGCTACTCTGTGGTCTCCTGATGCTGCTGCCACCTCCACACTCTGTCACTGGGTCACTCTGTGGTCACCTGATGCTGCTGCCACCTCCACACTATGTCACCTTTCCACTCTGTGGTCCCCTGATGTTGCTGTCACCTCCATACTATGTCTCCTTGCCACTCTGTGGCCTCCTGATGCTGACGCCACCTCCACACTCTGTCATTGTGCCACTCTGTGGCCTCCTGATGCTGCCACCACCTCCACACTCTGTCATTGTGCTGCTCTGTGGCCTCCTGATGCTGCCGCCACCTCCACACTGTCATTGTGTCACTCTTTGGCCTCCTCCTGATGCTGCCGCTACTTCCACACTGTCATTGGGCCACTCTGTGGTCTCCTCATGCTGCTTCCACCTCACCACTATGTCATAGAGCCACTCTGTGGACTTCTCATGCTGTTCCCACCCTTCCCACTTCATGACTGGGCTACTATTTTGCCTTTCGGCCTGGCTGACATCATCATTTATTTGACCCTTCTTCTAATCTGTCAGAAGAAAGGAAAAATGAGACTCGCAACTGATCCTGTCTGTGTAGCAGCTGTAAGGCCTGTATGATCCCATCTAGATATTGTCTTCTATATACCCCTGGGACCTAATAATCATATATATACATACGTATAGAGTATGCCATAATATAGCCCATTATGACGCTACCAACTGTTATATATAGGTCTCAACAGGGTTGATTTTGTTCATATTTATCCTCATATCATATTAGATATCTAGGTAGTCGTGATGTCACTAACAGAATACTTTAATATACCATGCATGTTACCTAATCCCACACCCACGAGGCCACCCACCTCCCCTCCCTATTTAATATCCATAGAAAAGGCTATTGTCACCTTTCCCTATAACCTCCAAAACAATCCATCCTCATTCTATATCATTACACTCTATCCTTTTATCATAACCTTCATTCTAGACTAACGTCATTTCCCTTACAGATCGCATCCCATTCCCCTCCTACCATATTCCACTACCCCATACTATATAGATCGAATCACATGCAGTGGGATATAATGTTTATCTAGCTCTACCCACAGTGGAACGCATAATTATACTAACTCCGCCCATATGACACCGCATGGAACACATGAATAACTCCACACTTTACTACATCCGGTCATGTGACCGGAATCACCGTGCCCCACAGTTCTAGCCGAGACCTCCGCCCTTTGGAACGCACACATGCGTTCCACGCAGCGCATGACTTCCGGTCAGATGACCGTAATCACCGGATAGCAAGCTATTTAAACAGCGTTTTAAACCACTAACACTTCTGCATCCAGCGCCCAGCAAACCTTTATCCAGTACACAGGTAGCTAACTACTTCTAATCCTCTTTTCACAGGTAGCCTTGATGAAACCACATTGACCTATCATGCTGCCACTGTGTCATTATGTTTATCTATGTTTATCTCTGTATATCCTAATGTTTGTATGATACTCCCCATGGGATCTACAGTCTAGTCTCCTAGTATGCCATAACTGTGAATGTCCACATGCTCATATGACATCCCCCATGGGATGTATAGCCGGTTTTTCAGTAGTTGATATTTATGAATACCCACATGTCTCATATTACCCATGGGATTTATAACCTGTTTTCCCCATATGTTGTACCTTTGAATATCCACATGTTCATATGACATCCCCCATGGGGTCTATAGCCTATTCTTTCAGTACGTTCTCTCAATATGGTGTACTTTCTGGGACGCCCTCCCAACATGCGATGTTTTTTGTGCAATTAAAGGGAATCTGTCACCTGCTTTAACCATTTTTAAGCTGGCACCATCGCTATGTGGACTAAAGTACCTTTTTTCCAGCAGTCTTCTTTTTACTTGATTTCGTTTTGTAGTTTTAATATAAAAGCGCTTTTTATGATATGCTAATTAGGGTCCAAGGAGCCCAGAGGGGCGTTTTTTCCACTCTCCGGAGCCCAGTGACGCCCCCCTGCAGTGCCCAGCCCGCCTTAATTTGAATTCCAAGAATGCCTCCTGATCATCAAATAACCTCCCACAGCCCGGCAAATGGTTCCGCCCCCTCCCCACGTCATGGTCTACCTTATAGAAATGCCCCGTCCTTCTTCCTGTCTGCGGCCAGAAAACTCGCGTAGGCACAGTACCGCCTGCGGCCTGCGCGATCATCAACGTCCTGAGGGCAACAGCGCTCAGGTCACATCACTGGGCTCGGCGCATGCCCAGTGAGACTTTTGAGGCTGTTGCCCTCAGGAGGTTGATGATCACACAGGCGCAGGCCGCAGGCAGGAGTTTTCTGGCCGCAGACAGGAAGAAGGACGGGGCATTTCTATAAGGTAGACTATGACGTGGGGAGGGGGCGGAACCATTTGCCGGGCTGTGGGAGGTTATTTGATGATCAGGAGGCATTCTTGGAATTCAAATTAAGGCGGGTTGGGCACTGCAGGGGGGCGTCACTGGGCTCCGGAGAGTGGAAAAAACGCCCCTCTGGGCTCCTTGGACCCTAATTAGCATATCATAAAAAGCGCTTTTATATTAAAACTACAAAACTAAATCAAGTAAAAAGAAGACTGCTGGAAAAAAGGTACTTTAGTCCACATAGCGATGGTGCCAGCTTAAAAATGGTTAAAGCAGGTGACAGATTCCCTTTAACATAGATGATACTACAGCGATCTATATAATCATGCTTCAAATTCCTATGAATCATGTTTTTTCCCCTCTTTCATCACTTGCCCCCCATTATACTTCCTCCTGTTCACATCCAAATAATCATGTTTGACAAATTATATCCGATTACTATGAATATATGAATTTTCCATGAATTTGTACCTATACGTCTCCACCCACCCCTGGACACTTATCCACTCTGCTGCTATAACTTTACGAAATTTTGCTAGTAAATTATTCATTGTCTTGTTATGTTATATTGTTAATTATGTGACTTCATGCTCTGCCATCCATGTAAAAACACTATAAATATGTATTTAATACTGTTCCAGATAACATGACCACTGATGAAGGTCCACCGTGACCGAAACGTCTGGTCAGAGATAATCTGTTATTCCTTAATTTACCACGGGCATATGGATGATGCAGAAAAATGAAAAAATAAAAAAACATATTTGAATTGCAAAACTTCCAGACTGAGTGCCTCAAATTTTTATCACTCGTAAGGCCTGTATGGTCCCATCAGAATTGCTTTGTGATTCGGTAGCCAAAAGCAAAAGTGGGTTCAAAACACAGAAGACAAGCAAATGTTCCATTCACGTGTCATCTCTGTTTTGGATTCACTCCTGTTTTTTTTGGCATTAGCAATACTGATGGAGTACTGACCAAATGCTGACCGGGTGAAGGCGGATGCTCAACAGACAGGATCCGTTTTTTGGGGGTTATTTTTCTGACAATCAGAGGAAGGGCAAAAACAGTTACGTCAACACAAACTTACTGCTGACGCCCTCACCACTCTGTCGGGGGGCTCTACTTGTATAAGCGTTTCAAAGAACAGGTTCTGTAGATATCTATTTGGAATCAGCTGACGACGGTGTAAAAGGAGTGCGCTTCTTCTTGGCCTGAAAGACTGAGTTCATACTCAAATTATTTGGTCAGTTTTGGCCCCGTGACTGCCCAAATAAGTTAAGTGTGCTGTGATTCTAAGAGCGACGCCTGTCATCTGCATGTCATACGGACTCACAGTATTATTTCAATACCAAAGCAGACTCCCTATGCGTGTTACTGCAAGGCCAATTGTTCTACACCACTATAAAGGCTCTCTGCAGCTAGGAAATAGCCGTTTTTTAACGCGATTCGCTGCAAATATATTCGTATCACACCAAAAAAAATTGAAAAATTCGGGGAACTGGCCAATAATAAGCCTATAATCAGAATATACTTACAATGGTTAGAAGAGGACATGGCATACTGAATCTTCATCCTAAAGTTCTGTCTCAGTGACCCATCATTGTTTTGAATTGTCCCTGGATGAAACATTGCTTGTAATTGCTGTTACCCAAGTAATAAAACAGTTCTAGTTATTTGATCATGTTCCATGGGCATTGAATGAGCCATTTGATATATGTAATGTCTTCACAAAGCTTAGCACCTCTATGTAAGGCTGCTTCATGGATAAGCAGGGTCAGGTTAATACTACCAAAGCCTCTGGGCACACAAGCTTTGGAAACTTCGATTGCAAATTACATGTGGCCTGTTTCAAGTGACATTTTTATAAGAGCAGCTGGTTTAATCATTTAGTTTTGAGTCTGGTGATAGTCCCAGGTTTAAAAGATCTTTCTATGGAAACGTTCATTAATATTTATAAATTGCATTAAATTTGAGCAAAGGCCCCAAATCATCACTTTTTGTATAATATACTAGCATAAGGACCCGGCTTTGCACGGGTATATTTAATCAATTTCATTTAATGTTTGTGTATGTCGTTAAAAGATATTGACAATATCCTCCATAATGGTGACCTCTTTAAAATGGGAGCTCCACAGCAGCCCATCCCCTTAACTTTGACCTTCACAGCAGCCTGCCCCTTTAACAGTCAGTTTCACAGCACTCCACTCCTTGACAGTGACCTCCTCATGGGCCCGCCCCCTTAACAGTGACCTCCACAGTACCCAGCTGCCTTAACAGTGACCTCACTGTACCCTGCTGCCTTAACAGTGACCTCCACAGCAGTTGCCCCTCTAATAGTGGCCCCTTCCCCCTTAACAGTGACCTCCACAGTGCCCGCCCCTTTAACAGTGACCTCCACAGAGCAGAATATTTTTTGTGGCACAACCCCTTTAAGTTAATTTGACCAGTTCCTGCATATTAGACCATCACTTTGCTATTTAACACAATAGCTTTAATTCCAAGTTATAATCAAACGCATTTTACATCATGCTGTGCTAAAATATTTTTGTTTGTCTTTGTACCAAGAGAAGTGAAAAGCTATATTGTTATAAACACCATTGCCAAACATAGGACACAGAATAGATGCATCCACTCTTTATAGGTGTCCTCCAACAAAAACAAAAAATGGAAACAACGTGTATGGAAATATATGTTTCTGTCCATCGGTATATCACGGTGTGGGCTTTTTGCAGCAACCAAATCAACACTCGCAAATAGAGTTCAGACTGTGATTAAAGAAATTCTCTCCATCTCTCCTAGCAGGAAGTCATAGCATGATTTCAAGCACCTATCAGCTGCTGAATTGCAGTAAAACAGCTGCACATAAATTAAGCTGTTACTGTATATGTTGCTGAAAGCAGTGGCGACTCTAGGAACAATATACATGGGGGGCACATAAGATAACACAGTCAAAAATGGGGGGGGGCACTAATAATTTTCACCACTTAATCATACTACTTTAAACAAACAAAATAAGTATATATAAATAAGATTACAAAGTACGAGAGTATTGCGGTATGCATACCTTTTTATTGCACAAACCTAATTAATACATAAAAGAGAAGCTTTCAAAAGTTTTCCTTTCTTCTTCGTTATTGCATTTAGACCTGAGAAAGAGAGAAACACTCTCGAAAACTTTTCTTTATAGTTTAAAGCAGTTTCAGAAAACACCAGGGCTGTGTAAATAATCCCATATGTTAACCACCTCAGCCCCCAGTGCTTAAACACCCTGAAAGACCAGGCCACTTTTTACACTTCTGACCTATACTACTTTCACCGTTTATTGCTCGGTCATGCAACTTACCACCCAAATGAATTTTACCTCCTTTTCTTCTCACTAATAGAGCTTTCATTTGGTGGTATTTCATTGCTGCTGACATTTTTACTTTTTTTGTTATTAATCGAAATTTAACGATTTTTTTGCAAAAAAATGACATTTTTCACTTTCAGTTGTAAAATTTTGCAAAAAAAACGACATCCATATAGAAATTTTGCTCTAAATTTATAGTTCTACATGTCTTTGATAAAAAAAAAATGTTTGGGTAAAAAAAAAAATGGTTTGGGTAAAAGTTATAGCGTTTACAAACTATGGTACAAAAATGTGAATTTCCGCTTTTTGAAGCAGCTCTGACTTTCTGAGCACCTGTCATGTTTCCTGAGGTTCTACAATGCCCAGACAGTACAAACACCCCACAAATGACCCCATTTCTGAAAGTACACACCCTAAGGTATTCGCTGATGGGCATAGTGAGTTCATAGAACTTTTTATTTTTTGTCACAAGTTAGCGGAAAATGATGATTTTTTTTTATTTATTTTTTTTTCTTACAAAGTCTCATATTCCACTAACTTGTGACAAAAAATAAAAAGTTCTATGAACTCACTATGCCCATCAGCGAATACCTTGGGGTCTCTTCTTTCCAAAATGGGGTCACTTGTGGGGTAGTTATACTGCCCTGGCATTCTAGGGGCCCAAATGTGTGGTAAGGAGTTTGAAATCAAATTCAGTGAAAAATGACCTGTGAAATCCGAAAGGTGCTCTTTGGAATATGGGCCCCTTTGCCCACCTAGGCTGCAAAAAAGTGTCACACATCTGGTATCCCCGTACTCAGGAGAAGTTGAGGAATGTGTTTTGGGGCGTCTTTTTACATATACCCATGCTGGGTGAGATAAATATCTTGGTCAAATGACAACTTTGTATAAAAAAATGGGAAAAGTTGTCTTTTGCCAAGATATTTCTCTCACCCAGCATGGGTATATATAAAATGACACCCCAAAACACATTCCCCACCTTCTCCTGAGTACGGAGATACCAGATGTGTGACACTTTTTTGCAGCCTAGGTGGGCAAAGGGGCCCATATTCCAAAGAGCACCTTTCGGATTTCACTCGTCATTTTTTACTGAATTTGATTTCAAACTCCTTACCACACATTTTGGCCCCTAGAATGCCAGGGCAGTATAACTACCCCACAAGTGACCCCATTTTGGAAAGAAGACACCCCAAGGTATTCCGTGAGGGGCATGGCGAGTTCCTAGAATTTTTTATTTTTTGTCACAAGTTAGCGGAAAATGATGATTTTTTTTTTTTTTTTTTTTTCATACAAAGTCTCATATTCCACTAACTTGTGACAAAAAATAAAAACTTCCATGAACTCACTATGCCCATCAGCGAATACCTTGGGGTCTCTTCTTTCCAAAATGGGGTCACTTGTGGGGTAGTTATACTGCCCTGGCATTCTAGGGGCCCAAATGTGTGGTAAGGAGTTTGAAATCAAATTCAGTGAAAAATGACCTGTGAAATCCGAAAGGTGCTCTTTGGAATATGGGCCCCTTTGCCCACCTAGGCTGCAAAAAAGTGTCACACATCTGGTATCCCCGTACTCAGGAGAAGTTGAGGAATGTGTTTTGGGGCGTCTTTTTACATATACCCATGCTGGGTGAGATAAATATCTTGGTCAAATGACAACTTTGTATAAAAAAATGGGAAAAGTTGTCTTTTGCCAAGATATTTCTCTCACCCAGCATGGGTATATATAAAATGACACCCCAAAACACATTCCCCACCTTCTCCTGAGTACGGAGATACCAGATGTGTGACACTTTTTTGCAGCCTAGGTGGGCAAAGGGGCCCATATTCCAAAGAGCACCTTTCGGATTTCACTCGTCATTTTTTACTGAATTTGATTTCAAACTCCTTACCACACATTTTGGCCCCTAGAATGCCAGGGCAGTATAACTACCCCACAAGTGACCCCATTTTGGAAAGAAGACACCCCAAGGTATTCCGTGAGGGGCATGGCGAGTTCCTAGAATTTTTTATTTTTTGTCACAAGTTAGCGGAAAATGATGATTTTTTTTTTTTTTTTTTTTTTTCATACAAAGTCTCATATTCCACTAACTTGTGACAAAAAATAAAAACTTCCATGAACTCACTATGCCCATCAGCGAATACCTTGGGGTCTCTTCTTTCCAAAATGGGGTCACTTGTGGGGTAGTTATACTGCCCTGGCATTCTAGGGGCCCAAATGTGTGGTAAGGAGTTTGAAATCAAATTCAGTGAAAAATGACCTGTGAAATCCGAAAGGTGCTCTTTGGAATATGGGCCCCTTTGCCCACCTAGGCTGCAAAAAAGTGTCACACATCTGGTATCCCCGTACTCAGGAGAAGTTGAGGAATGTGTTTTGGGGTGTCTTTTTACATATACCCATGCTGGGTGAGATAAATATCTTGGTCAAATGACAACTTTGTATAAAAAAATGGGAAAAGTTGTATTTTGCCAAGATATTTCTCTCACCCAGCATGGGTATATATAAAATGACACCCCAAAACACATTCCCCACCTTCTCCTGAGTACGGAGATACCAGATGTGTGACACTTTTTTGCAGCCTAGGTGGGCAAAGGGGCCCATATTCCAAAGAGCACCTTTCGGATTTCACTCGTCATTTTTTACTGAATTTGATTTCAAACTCCTTACCACACATTTGGGCCCCTAGAATGCCAGGGCAGTATAACTACCCCACAAGTGACCCCATTTTGGAAAGAAGAGACCCCAAGGTATTCGCTGATGGGCATAGTGAGTTCATGGAAAAAATTTTTTTTTGTCACAAGTTAGTGGAATAGGAGACTTTGTATGAAAAAAAAAAATAATAAAAAAAATCATCATTTTCCACTAACTTGTGACAAAAAATAAAAAATTCTAGGAACTTGCCATGCCCCTCACGGAATACCTTGGGGTGTCTTCTTTCCAAAATGGGGTCACTTGTGGGGTAGTTATACTGCCCTGGCATTTTCCAGGGGCCCTAATGTCTGGTAAGTAGGTAAATGACCTGTGAAATCTGAAAGGTGCTCTTTGGAATGTGGGCCCCTTTGCCCACCTAGGCTGCAAAAAAGTGTCACACATCTGGTATCTCCGTACTCAGGAGAAGGTGGGGAATGTGTTTTGGGGTGTCATTTTACATATACCCATGCTGGGTGAGAGAAATATCTTGGCAAAAGACAACTTTTCCCATTTTTTTTATACAAAGTTGGCATTTGACCAAGATATTTATCTCACCCAGCATGTGTATATGTAAAATGACACCCCAAAACATATTCCCCAACTTCTGCTGAATACGGAGATACCACATGTGTGACACTTTTTTGCAGCCTAGGTGGGCAAAGGGGCCCAAATTCCTTTTAGGAGGGCATTTTTAGACATTTGGATACCAGACTTCTTCTCACGCTTTGGGGCCCCTAAAATGCCAGGGCAGTATAAATACCCCACATGTGACCCCATTTTGGAAAGAAGACACCCCAAGGTATTCAATGAGGGGCATGGCGAGTTCATTGAAAAAAAAAAATTTTGGCACAAGTTAGCGGAAATTGATTTTTTTGATTTTGTTCTCACAAAGTCTCCCTTTCCGCTAACTTGGGACAAAAATTTCAATCTTTCATGGACTCAATATGCCCCTCAGCGAATACCTTGGGGTGTCTTCTTTCCAAAATGGTGTTATTTGTGGGGTGTTTGTACTGCCCTGGCATTTGAGGGTCTCCGCAATCATTACATGTATGCCCAGCATTAGGAGTTTCTGCTATTCTCCCTATATTGAGCATACGGGTAATGAGATTTTTTTTTTCCGTTCAGCCTCTGGGCTGAAAGAAAAAAATGAACGGCACAGATTTCTTCATTCGCATCGATCAATGTGGATGAAAAAATCTCTGCCAAAAAAAGAAAAAGGAGGGGAAAGGCGTCTGCCAGGACATAGGAGCTCCGCCCAACATCCATACCCACTTCAGCTCGTATGCCCTGGCAAACCAGATTTCTCCATTCACATCAATCGATGTGGATGAATAAATCATTGCCGGGATTTTTTTTTTTTATATATACAAAGTGTTTGCCAAAGTATATGAACACCGCCACCTCCTCAGCTCATATGCCTCGGCAAACATATCTTTTACTGCAGAGGAGAAATCTCGTCTTGCAGCGCCGCATACACCGACTTGCGTGTAATCTGACAGCAGCGCAATGCTTCTGTCCGAATGCACATCAGTGCTGCAGCTAGTCGATCGGTTGGTCCACCTGGAAGGTAAAAAAAACAAAACAAAAAAGAAAAAACCAGGCCGCAAAGCAATAACTTTATTAACTTTAGAACAGAACATATTAACTTTTTTAAACTTTTTTAACTTTTTTACTTACCGGTAATTTTTTTTTTGTTTAGTTTTTTTTACCTTTATAGAACAAACCTCTCCTTCCCCATGGGACAATGTGCAAAGCGCAAATCGCCCAAAGATGTGGCGAAGTACGTTATGCACTTTATCCCAGGTGAAAGGAGAGGTTTGCAGCAGCTGTGAGTGAATGGGCCCTAATAGCCCTGTGTGCCTGTCCTGTGAGATGCAATCCCTATGCTAGGTGTACCTGTGTGTGGTACTTCCGGAAACACTCTCCATAGCATAGGGCAGGGTGGTCAGCACAGTCAGGACAGAAATAGCGGGTGTCACGCCTTATTCCACTCCTGCTACAGACACGACATCTTTTTCGGGGTGACGGTTGGGTTGAGGTACCAGGAACGACACTGGGGAAATGTCGCTCGTGTAGACGGCTAACTACACTGGGGGATGGGGCCACGGAACCTCCTGGGTAAAGGAGGTTCTCGATGATCTCTTCCTGGAATTTGAGGAAGGATCGTGTTCTCCCAGCCTTACTGTAGAGAACAAAACTATTGTACAGCGCCAATTGAATTAAATATACAGACACCTTCTTATACCAGCGTCTGGTTCTGCGGGAAACTAAATACGGAGACAACATCTGGTCATTGAAGTCCACCCCTCCCATGAGCGCATTATAGTCGTGGACACAGAGGGGCTTTTCAATGACACGGGTTGCTCGCTCAATTTGGATTGTCGTGTCTGCGTGAATGGAGGAGAGCATGTAAACGTCACGCTTGTCTCTCCATTTCACCGCGAGCAGTTCTTCGTTACACAAGGCAGCCCTCTCCCCCCTTGCAAGACGGGTGGTTACAAGCCGTTGGGGGAAGCCCACGCGACTAGTTCGCGCGGTGCCACAGGCGCAAATCCGTTCTAGAAACAAATGCCTAAAGAGGGCCACACTTGTGTAAAAATTGTCCACATAAAGATGGTACCCCTTGCCGAATAAGGGTGACACCAAGTCCCAGACTGTCTTCCCACTGCTCCCCAGGTAGTCAGGGCAACCGACCGGCTCCAGGGTCTGATCTTTTCCCTCATAGACACGAAATTTGTGGGTATAGCCTGTGGCCCTTTCACAGAGCTTATACAATTTGACCCCATACCGGGCACGCTTGCTTGGGACGTACTGTTTGAAGCCAAGGCGCCCGGTAAAATGTATTAGGGACTCGTCTACGCAGATGTTTTGCTCGGGGGTATACAAATCTGCAAATTTCTGGTTGAAATGGTCTATGAGGGGCCGAATTTTGTGGAGCCGGTCAAAAGCTGGGTGGCCTCTGGGACGGGAGGTGGTGTTGTCGCTAAAATGCAGGAAACGGAGGATGGCCTCAAATCGTGCCCTGGACATAGCAGCAGAGAACATGGGCATGTGATGAATTGGGTGCGTTGACCAATATGACCGCAATTCATGCTTTTTTGTCAGGCCCATGTTGAGGAGAAGGCCCAAAAAAATTTTAATTTCGGAAACTTGGACTGGTTTCCACCGGAAAGGCTGGGCATAAAAGCTTCCCGGGTTGGCGGATATAAATTGTGTGGCATACTGGTTGGTCTCTGCCACGACTAAGTCCAAGAGCTCCGCAGTCAAGAACAGCTCAAAAAATCCCAGGGCCGAACCGATTTGAGCCGTCTCAACCCGAACTCCAGACTGGGCGGTGAAAGGGGGAACTACAGGTGCGGCTGAAGTTGGTGACTGCCAATCAGGGTTTGCCAGCACCTCAGGGACTCTAGGGGCTCTACGGGCCTGTCTGTGCGGTGGCTGCGACGGGGTAACTAGTGCACGTGCCACCGTACCAGCTTCAACTGCCCTTCTGGTGCTCGCCACGTCACCATGTTGTACGGCAGTGCTGGTACTAGGTCCAGGGAGGGCTGCGCTGCTGGTGTATGCCTCACCACGTGATCCGGCAGCGACAGCCCCACTCTGCTGCTCTTGAAGCGGATCCTGCGTAACCTGTGGTCTAGCGACACGGGGCCTGGTACGCCTGGTGCTATCAGGGACCTCCACCTCCTCGTCCGAACTTTGGGTCAGAGAGCCACTGCTTTCCACAGTTTACACTGATCACTTTTTTTCCTTTCACTGGTGATTGACAGGGGCGATCAAAGGGGTGATCAAAGGGTTAATTGGGGTGCAGGGGGGTGATCAGGGGCTACAGTGTAGTGTTGGTGCTACTCACAGTGATGTCTGCTTCTCTGCTGGATCCAACCGACGAAAAGGACCAGCAGAGGAGCAGAGAAGCCATATAACAGATCATATTTACTAATATGATCTGTTATATGGCTTGTGATTGGATTTTTTAAAAATCGCCAGCCTGCCAGCCAATGATCGTTGCTGGCAGGCTGGTGACGAACTTGTTCTTTAACTTTTGCCGGCCCGCGATGCGCATGCGCGGGCCGGCTTGGAGCGAAATCTCGCGTCTCGCGAGATGACGCGTATATGCGTGACTGTGCGCAGCGCTGCCACCTCCGGAACGCGAATCTGCGTTAGGCGGTCCGGAGGTGGTTAAACATGTCACTAAAGAAGACCAATGAACAGACGCTCACAGGCTTATTTACAAAAGGGTGAAGAGTTTGGAGAAACGATGTTTCCTGATGTTAAATCCCCAAGCCGCATTCTTTTCTGCCTCTGCAGGCCCTGCTAGTATGAAATACACCGGCAGCCAATGGCAGTGCTGCCCTCTCCCTCCCAGCCAATAGCAGCTGAGGTGGGCGGTTGAAGGACAGTGATACAGATGACTATGGAGATGAGCACTATCACAATGGAAGCGCTCATCTCCCTGTCACCTGCCGCTGCCCTCCTCATCACCAGTGGCATGCGGGGCTCAAGAGGCAGCTGCCTTGGGCCCCCCAGGAGCAACTGGGCCCGGGGCAGCTGCCCCTTTTGCCTCGCGTTAAAAACGGCCCTGGACAGATCACCGCTGTACTAGGGGTGGTCAGTATTTTAATGGAGAATCAGCGGAGGGCACGCGGGTGGGCAAGGAATAACCTAGAGGGGGCAATTGCCCCCCCTTGCCCCCTTGTAGCGACGCCTATGCTGACAAGGGACTCTGTCAGCTCAAAAACACACTAAAAAACTAGAGTAAGGCTAGTTTTTACATCTGCGGAAGGGTGATCTGGCTGCCAGATCTGGTAGAGAATGATGGTTTCTATCCAGGTAGCTGCTAGATCTCTGCCAGATGGCATTATAATCAATGGGTTCTGGCAGAGAGACAACAGTATCCGGCAGTGTCAGATCCGGAGAACTTCAGCAAGCTGTCCCCTACTGAAACAGCCTGCTGGAGCCCCTACCGGAGATATGAAACTAGCCTAAACGTTGTATAGTATAAGTAATGCAGAGTCCAATTATGTACTCATTTGCATTCCGACACTATGCTCCTACAAGCCGGCAGTAAAGTACAATAAGAGGACTCCTCTTTGAGTCCTCTCCATTATGTGTATGAGCTCAGGAGTCCTCTCAGTACATTTTACGGCTGGCTTTTTGGAGCAAAGCGTCAGAAGGCAAGTGAGTATGAAGATAAAAATTACATAACCTGACTTGGCATCACTTACATTATAAAAATTCCCTTTAATGCTAATCCTTGCCTCCAGACTAAAGAAACTTTGTCGGCTGTGTAGTACTGTTGTGATAAGGAACGTGTTTATATCCACAAAGGGCAGGGCTTCATATAATCAAAAAAGTATTTACAGTTTATTTGTGTCTCACAAATCAAATTTCTTTGTGAAATTCTGGCGAAGGAGCCGAATTGTATTTTTCATAACTTCACTCATCACTAATTATAGTGCTGTTTACAAATCTATCTTCAGTAAGCTCCTATTATTGGCGATTGTGAGAACAGGCAGCAAGAATTTAAAGGGATACTTCCATCAAAAAGGGGTATTCTTTTAATCTCAGTAGTGGTAATTTGGCTAAAACATGTCTCAAAATAGGGGCTTTGAACTTCTGGAGCTTATTTGCACAAAAATTGTGCAGATTATTGCATTTTTACATTACTCATGGCAATTTTGAAAAATGAGTGGGAAATTGGTCATGTTTATGACAAAAAAAGTTGCATTCTCAGTCCAGTAGGGAGTTGGTGTAGAAAAAGTGGAGTAGAATTTCTAGCCAACAGTGTTAGTTTTAAAGATGCGCCAAATTTAACAAACAATTTGCAACACTCGAATTTGGCTCAAAATATGCCAATGCAGATTCAAGCAAAACTGACCTTAAATCTTACTCCCCCAATATGCATATAAAACTGCCCCCAATATGCATATAAAATAAATCTTTTTAGACTTTTTGGCTGTTTTTTTTTGGCTGTACTATGCAATTGAAAATGAAATATAAATTATTGTCTTTCTGTAGCAGCCAACACAATTGATCCAGTAGGGAACAGCCTGCTGTAGTTCTCAGGATCTCCTATATGTAATGTAATCCACTGTCAATTTACTGCTGCTGGGAGGGGAAGAAATTATCTGCAAGGTAATCATCATGATAATAGTAGTTGTAGGTTTGGGATAACAGAATGACACAGAAGAGCATTACATTTATTAGTGTAATTTGTGATGCTCTAATTGAGTCACTACTAAATTTTTTATTTTTCCATTCACATAGCCATATGAGGGCTCATTTTTTGCAGGACAAGTTGTACTTTCTAATGCCACCATTGAATATGGCATACAATGTAGTGGAAAGTGGAAGAAAAATTCCAAATGAGGTGGAATTGGGAAAAAATATGCAATTCTGCCACAGTTTTACGGGTTTTGTCCATACAGTGTTCCCTATGTGGCAAAACTGACCTGCGCTCTTCATTCTCTGGGTCTGTACAATTGCAACAATACTACATATGTGTAGGTTTTTTGTGCTTTTAAAAAAAAATTCTGTCACTAGTGTATGTTGCCATAAAACCGGAGACAGACTCCTTTTAGTGATGTGGTTGTGTGACATTAAGCAGGCATTTTGAGCTCTGCATCAGTAAAAAGAAGCTTTGATAGATATAAAAAAATATATATTTAGCACATGAGGTGTGCGGAGGTTTTCAGATTAAGGGCTCATTCAGACGGCCGTATGCTGTCCGCAAAAATACTGAATGCTATCCGTTTTTTTGCGGATCCGCAAAAAAAATGAAACATGTCCTATACTTGTCCGTGAAAATCAGGACATGGCCCCATTGAAGTCTATGGGTCCGCAAAAATACTGAATGCTATCCGTTTTTTTGCAGATCCGTTTTTTTGCGGATCCGCAAAAAAACGGATAGCATTCAGTATTTTTGCGGACAGCATACGGCCGTCTGAATGAGCCCTAAAGCAGAGAATAATATGACATTCTCTAAAATGACTCATTTAACACAGTAGCTATATTTTCTTACTAAATTGGTCAGTGATAAACAATGGACGCTACATGATTGTCACCAGCAGTCCAACCCCTCAGTGTTTTCAGATGTTCAGGCTTTTTGAGGACATCAATGTATATTTTTCATATTTCTTTCCCTAAAGTTCTCGAACTGCTGATTACATTGTTATCACAGTCAATAGAACATGGCAGCTTATTTTGTCATATGCATTTTTCATACAATGAAAGTTAAACATTTTCTCCTACCATTAAAATTCCTGACTTTCACTCTCTTTTTACTCCCAAATGAATGGGTTCAGGTTGTGTCTGACAGATTCAGTGTTAGCCAACCAGTGCGATGAACTATAGTACTAAACACATGCTGCAAAGCCCACAACAGTCCCTTAAATCCTATGGCCTGTTTCTCTATCTCTTGATATATATAAAGAAACAAAAGACACAGAAGCGCAATGTGGGAAAACCATACAGATAATAGGCACTAAATCCCCAATTCTAGACGCTCACCAGCAAAAGACTTGGTAGTAGTGAAAGATATACAGGGTCCAGTCCAAACGTCCACTTGATTTGCCATTCCTTCCCACTGGATACTCTGGACAGAAACCAGATTGCAAGAACCAAGTAATAAGTAGAAATAAAAATGGGCACTACTATGTGAACAAGTAGTTTATTAAAAAAAACTGTGACAACTAGATAAAAGGAAGTAACGTGTTTCGGAGGAGGCCCCCTTCCTCATCAGACACATAATGCAGGAAAATCACAGACCTTTAAAGGACGGACCCAGGAAATGAAAGCAGCCCTGCAACCTCACTCTAATATATAGGGGCAGTATAGAGGCGAAGTACATAGTTCTTGAATCAAACAGCAGTGTTTATTCACACATTGGTGTATAACAAAATGTAGATAAGTTGTATCACAAAACGCAGGTGGCTTGGTGTTTGTTCACACACAAGGAAAGTCCATAAACAATAAAAGTCACCCTTTCTCCTGGGTGTTAACTCACATCCTGTTAGCAGTTCAGCCTCATCAAGTCCATAGGTGGCCTGTTCGCCTTTTAGAGGGGCCTGAGTTCTCCAGCCCAGCTCAAATCTTAAATCCCAGCACAGCCCTCAGTTTAAAGCACACAGACTCCTGAGCTCCACTGTCAGATGGAAGTAAATCCACCACACCTGGCAGTGCTGGCTGGTTTTTATGCCTGGCAAAACCCGGCCTTGAACATGGGGAGTAGTCACCCACCCAGCACTTTGACTACTCCCAGTAAGAGCTGTCCCGGATCAGCTATGACAGCCATGCTGATTGCAAATCTCAAGGTGTCAATTAGCAGTAGCTGCTGCTGCCACATAAAATACCGGCTCTTACTTTACCGAGGCCAGGAACCTCGGTGACACATACCTCCCATTCACGATGATTCCAGGTACCTTCTTACAATATATATATATTTATAAATATATATATATATATATAGCAGTGATGTGTACAGTATAAGTACTGGAAGGTGTGTATATCCCACCCAGATACCTCAACTGTGTGAGATAAATAAGATCCAGAAAGCTGTGGGGGTTTCAGCAAAGCATAGTTTGCTGAGACTGTGTTGTCTGCATTTTGTTCTGGGCTGGATTTTATTTGGACTGGTGGATAGGTTTGGTAGTGGGATCTGCCAGTCCACACCCTTCCAGTGTATGTGTTGGCTTTTACCTGAGGTCATCGAAGGTAAGGCCTGCTGTAATCAAGAAGGGATAAAACCAACCCTCTGTGTGTCAGTCTGGGAAGAGAAGACTTGGAAACAGAAACCTAGAGAAGCTCTGGGTGGTCTCAGTCAGGAGGGCTGAGGGGCCACGAGGCTACGTGTAGCCGGATCTCTTCCCTATCTGGACTTGTGTTCAGTGAGCGAATCTGCTAATGGCTGGAGCCTAAGCCCCTTTGTATAAGCTGTGCTTAGAGGTGATTCAGGGAAAAGTACTGTGTATTAGTTAGAGCCCAGACGGGCAGGTGTTTATTTTGATGCTTATGTTTATGCGGGTGCTGAAGTGCCAAAATAAAGCACCAGTTTGGACATTAAATACTGTTTTCTGCGAAGAAGTCTGTGATTGTGACCCGCTACCCCCTGAGAGAGAATGATCCCTTACAATATATATATTGTAAGAAGGTACAAGGAATCATCGTGGATAATAGGTACACGTCACAGAGGTTCCTGGCCTTGGTGGAGTAAGAGCTGTTTTTGATGTGTCAGCAGCAGTTGCTTTTTGACACCTTGATACTTAGTATGGCTATAATAGCTGATCCGGGACAGCTCTTACTGGGAGTAGTCAAAGTGCTGGGTGGGTTACTACTCCCCATGTTCCAGGCTGGGTTTTGCCAGGTATAAAAACCAGAGAGCACTGCCAGGTGGAGAGGATTACCTCTGTCTGACAGTGGAGCTCAGGAGGTCTGTGTGCTGTAATCAATGGGGAGGAGTATTCTGTTGTCTTCCTAAGCCACAAGCTCACCCCAGCCAAGACCAGGTACAATATAGTGGAGAGAGAGTGCCTGGCTATCAAGTGGGCACTCGAGTCTCTCTGCTATTATTTGTTGGGGAGAACATTGCCCCTGTTGACTGACCACTCCCCTCTCAATTGGATGAGCCAGGCCAAAGAAAGAAATGCCCGAGTCACCAGGTGGTTCCTGTCCTTACAAAACTTTCTCCATAGAACACAGGGCAGGCTGGTTTCAAGGAAATGCGGATGCCCTGTTCCGAGTATACTGTATGGCATGTGTTCACCCCCTCGGGGTTGAACAAAGGGAGGAGGTATGTAAGAAGGTACAAGGAATCATCGTGGATGATAGGTACATGTCACCGAGGTTCCTGGCCTCGGTGGAGTAAGAGCCGTTTTTGATGTGTCAGCACAGTTGCTGTTTGACACCTTGATACTTAGTATGGCTATAATAGCTGATCCGGGACAACTCTTACTGGGAGTAGTCAAAGTGCTGGGTGGGTTACTACTCCCCATGTTCCAGGCCGGGTTTTGCCAGGTATAAAAACCAGAGAGCACTGCCAGGTGGAGAGGATTACCTCTGTCTGACAGTGGAGCTCAGGAGGTCTGTGTGCTGTGATCTGAGGGCTGTATTAATATTTGCTGTTTGAGCCAGGCTGGAGGGCTCAGACCCCTGTGAGGTCAAACAGGCCACCTAACGCCTGCCTGTGGACTTGATAAGGCAGAACTTCCAAAAGGGTGTGAAGTAACACCCAGGATAAAAGGTGACTGTTTTGTATACAAACATTTCATGTGTGTGAACAATCACTAAGCAACTTGCGTTTTTTTTTTGCTTTCATGTATGAATAAACATGTTTTGAAAGAAGAACTTGTACTTTGCCTCTGTGCTGCACCCGCTAAGCCTAACTGATAGAGTGAATCCCCACATTTGGTGGAGGATGCGGGCAAGCGCAGTGAGGCTGGCGTGACCACCGATATATTTTTTGGTTTGCATTTTTGGGCATAGTTGTATGTCGTACATCAAACCAGCGGTATTACAAGTTGTACCCCACGACAAAAGGGAGGCTGTCGTGAAGGCCCTCGTGAAAGCTAATCTACAGCAGTGAGAGATCAACCTGCACCAATGGGAGGCTAATAAGCAGCAGCAAGAGACCAACCAGTTGCTGCTACAACACGTGATGGCTTTGCAGACAGCAGGAGCAACCCCAAGCATCCACGAGGCCTGAAAAAAGCTGTAGGGGTGACCGCCACCTCGGTGGAAGAGGGGGAGATAACCCTGCGAAGGGTAATGGTGGGAGACATGGGGGATTTGCCACCAGGACCTGAGTTGATAGACCTCAACGTCTCCGGGGAGAATTTCGGTACAGCCCAAAGCTGAGACCCAACCCTATCACGGGCTTTGGAGAATGTGGTAATAGTTGATGGGGTACCCCAACAAACTGAGGCCGAGTCGATATTTCCCCGTTTTGTGGTCAACCAGAATATGCTATATCGGGTAAAGCAGCTGCGGGGTGAACCCATTGAACAGTTGGTGGTGCCCCGGGTTTATCAAAAACTCGTGTTAGTGTTAGCCCATCAGCATGTTCTCGGGGGTCATCTGTGACTGCAGAAGACACAGGACCGGATACTACAACAGTTTTACTGGTCCAGAGTGCTTAGAGAGATGGATGACTTTTGTAAGTCATGCCCAACCTGCCAAACAACTAGCCCTCAGCACCTGTTCCACAGTCCCTTAGTGCCTCTCCCGATTATCGAGACTCCATTTGAAAGAATCGCTATGGATCTTGTAGGTCCAGTACCGAAGTCCGCTAGAGGGCACCAACATATCTTGGTAATCCTAGACTACGCCACTCAGTATCCGAAGGCGGTGCCACTGCGACATACATCAGCCAAACTCATAGCAAAGGAGTTAATGGAGATCTTCTCCGGAGTGGGGCTACCTAAAGAGGTTCTGACTGACCAGGGGACCCCTTTTATGTCCAAAGTCATGCAGGAACTCCGTAAGTTTCTGAACATCAAGCAGATATGGACATCCGTCTATCACCCGCAAACTGATGGCCTAGTAGAAAGGTTTGATAAAACGTTAAAAACCATATTAAAACGAGTAGTGTCTAAGGATGGGAAGGACTGGGACCTCCTTCTGTCCTATCTTATGTTTGCAGTGCTACAAGTGCCCCAGGCCTCTACTGGGTTCTCACCCTTCGAACTTCTATATGGCAGACATCCACGTGGTCTGTTGGATATAGCCAAAGTGGCGTGGGAGCAACAACCCACACCATATAAAAGCGTTTTTGAATATGTTACCCAGATGCAGGAATGTATGGAAACTGTGTTGCCGCTGGTAAAGGAACAAATGGAGGCAGCTCAGCGAGCTCAAAGTCAGGTGTATAATCAGCAGGCTCAGGTGCGGATCTTTAACCCGGGAGATTGGGTTTTGATTCTGGTACCAACAGTGGACAGTAAGTTACTGGCTAGGTGTCAGGGACCCTACAAGGTACTCGAGGTTGGAGAAGTAAACTACAAGGTACACCAGCCAGGGTGGCGGAAACCGGAGCAGGTGTACCATGTGAATTTGCTCAAACCTTGGAAAGATAGGGAGACCAGTACTGATGATAGCCCGCAGCCGAGTTTTCTTGGAGGAGAGGTTCTGGCCCCTCAGTCTGATGTAAGGGCAGCGGTTGCCACAGTGAAGATTGCTGACAGCCTCTCCTCTAAACAGACTCAGGAGGCCAGGGAGTTTGTCAGCAGGAACACGGACTTGTTCTGAGACCTCCCTGGATGCACTTCCATAATCCAGCATGACATTGTCACTGAGCCTGAGGCCAAAATCCGGTTGAAAACATACCGGGTACCTGAGGCTCAGCGACAAGCCATCTCGGAGGAAGTACAGCTAATGCTGCAACTAGACTTCATTGAGGAGCCCAAAAGTGAGTGGGCCAGTCCGATAGTCTTAATACCAAAGCCGGACGGGTCGTTACGATTCTGTAATGATTTCCGGAAACGACACAAAATCTACAAGTTCGATGCGTATCCCATGCCCCGGGTAGATGAGCTGATCGAGAGGTGAGGACAAGCCCGGTATTTTTCTGTTTTGGACCTCACCAAAGGGTACTGGCAGGTACCCCTAACGGAGGCTGCCAAACAGAAAATGGCCTTCATCACACCGGAGGCGCTATACCAGTATAAGGTGTTACCCTTTGGTCTGCATGGCGCCCCCGCCACTTTCCAAAGGCTAATGGACATTGTGCTGCGACCAAATCATCGGTACGCTTTGGCTTACATGGATGATATTGTCATCCATAGTACCGACTGGGAAAGTCACCTACCCAAAGTGCAGGCTGTAGTAGACTCACTTCGAAAAGCTGGACTAACCGCTAACCCAAAAAAATGCGCGATAGGGTTAGAGGAGACAAAATACCTGGGGTATGTCATTGGGCACTGAGTGATCAAACCCCAAGTAAACAAAATAGAGGTGATAAAAAATTGGCCCCGAACTGTCACCACTAAACAAGTAAAGTAATTCCTAGGAATGATAGGCTATTACATGAGATTTATTACCCACTTTGATACTGTAGCCGCGCCATTGACAGGGTTATTGAAGGGACGCAAGCCAGTGATGGTTCACTGGAATGACCAGGCGGAAGAGGCTTTCTCCGCTTTGAAGTCGGCCCTTTGTGGGTCCCCAGTTTTGGTGAGCGAGAATTCATAATACAGACGGACGCCTCTGAAGTAGGCCTCGGTTCTGTACTGTCTCAGGAAGTCAATGGGGAGGAGTATTCCATTGTCTTCCTAAGCCGCAAGCTCACGCCAGCCAAGACCAGGTACAATATAGTGGAGAGAGAGTGCCTGGCTATCAAGTGGGCACTCGAGTCTCTCTGCTATTATTTGTTGGGGAGAACATTGCCCCTGTTGACTGACCACTCCCCTCTCAAGTGGATGAGCCAGGCCAAAGAAAGAAATGCCCGAGTCACCAGGTGGTTCCATGCCTTACAAAACTTTAAGTTCTCCATAGAACACAAGGCAGGCTGGTTTCAAGGAAATGCGGATGCCCTGTCCCAAGTATACTGTATGGCATGTGTTCACCCCCTCGGGGTTGAACAAAGGGAGGAGGTATGTAAGAAGGTACAAGGAATCATCGTGGATGATAGGTACATGTCACCGAGGTTCCTGGCCTCGGTGGAGTAAGAGCCGTTTTTGATGTGTCAGCACAGTTGCTGTTTGACACCTTGATACTTAGTATGGCTATAATAGCTGATCCGAGACAACTCTTACTGGGAGTAGTCAAAGTGCTGGGTGGGTTACTACAACGCATGTTCCAGGCCGGGTTTTGCCAGGTATAAAAACCAGCCAGCACTGCCAGGTGGAGAGGATTACCTCCGTCTGACAGTGGAGCTCAGGAGGTCTGTGTGCTGTGATCTGAGGGCTGTGTTGGGATCTGCGGCTTGCGCCAGGCTGGAGGGCTCAGACCCCTGTGAGGTCGAACAGGCTGCCTAACACCTGCCTGTGGACTTGACAAGGCAGAACTTCCAACAGGGTGTGAATTAACACCCAGAATAAAAGGTGACTGTTTTGTATATTAACTTTTCATGTGTGTGAAGGATCACCAAGCAACTTGCATTTTTGTTTTGCTTTCATGTATGAATAAACACTGATGTTTTGAACCAAGAACTTGTACTTTGCCTCTGTGCTGCACCCGCTAATCCTAACTACCAGAGCGAATCCCCACAATATATACACTGAACAAAAATATAAACGCAACACTTTCGGTTTTGCTCTCATTTTGTATGAGCTGAACTCAAAGATCTGAAACATTTTCTACATACACAAAAGACCCATTACTCTCAAATATTGTTCGCAAATCTGTCTAAATCTGTGTTAGTGAGCACTTCTCCTTTGCTGAGATAATCCATCCCACCTCACAGGTGTGGCATATCAAGGTGCTGATTAGACAGCATGAATATTGCACAGGTGTGCCTTAGACTGCACACAATAAAAGGCCACTCGAAAATGTGCAGTTTGATAACACAGCACAATGCCACAGATGTTGCAACGTTTGTGGGAGTGTGCAATTGGCATGCTGACTGCAGGAATGTCTACCAGAGCTGTTGTCCATGCAATGAATGTTCATTTCTCTACCTTAAGCCATCTGTTTTTATTTTTTACAAGATTCATCTGACAGGGTAGATCATGTGCTATTTTTATAAAGCAGGTTGTTACAGACGCAATATTATTAAATATTTCTACTTTATTTCTTTGTTTCAGTTTTACATAATAAAGCATTTAAAAAAATATATGTTTTTGTGTCTCCATTTTGTGAACGCCATATTTTATTTATTTTTCTGCCGTTCGTCTTGTGCAGAGGCTCCTTTTTTGCATGATAAGTTGATGTTTTTATTGGTACCATTTTTGGGTACATATGATTTTTTGATCATTCTTTATTACACTTTATGGCGCAAGGTGACCAAAAAATTGGTTGTTTTAGCACAGTTTTTATTTATAATTTTTTTTTGCGTTCATCTGAGGGGTTATGTCATGTGACATTTTTATATAGCAGGTTGTTACGGACACGGCAATACCTAATATGTATACTTTTTCTTATTTATTTAAGTTTTACACAATAATAGCATTTTTGAAACCAAAAATATAAAAATATGATGCTTTAGTGTCTCCATAGTCTGAGAGCCATAGCTTTTATATTTTTTGACCGATTTTCTTATGTAGAGTCTCATTTTTTGCGGGATGAGGTGACGGTTTGATCGGTACTATTTTGGGGGGCCTTTTTGATCGCTTGGTGTTGCAATTTTTGTGATGTAAGGTGAAAAAAAATAGCTTTCTTTTGGCAGTTTCTTTTTTTTATTTTTTTATTACGGTGTTCACCTAAGGGGTTAGGTCATGTGATATTTTTATAGAGCTTGCTGTTACGGATGCGGTGATACCTAATATGTATACTTTTTTTTATTTATTTCACTTTAACACAATAATAGCATTTTTTAAACAAAAAAATTCTGTTTTAATGTCTCCCTGTTCTGAGAGCTATAGTTTTGTTTTGTTTTTGAGCGATTTTCTTATATAGGGGCTCATTTTTTGAGGGATGAGGTGACGGTTTTATTGGTACTTTTTTTGTGGGACATACTCCTTTTTGATCACTTGGAGTTGCACTTTTTGTGATGTAAGGTGACAAAAAGGGCTTTTTTTGACAGTTTTTATTTTTAATTTTTTTATGGTATTTATCGGACTATTTTTTTTTCTGGTATTATGTGATATATTTATAGAGCCAGTTGTTACAGACGGGGCAATACCAAATATGTCTATTTATTTATTTTTTTCCTATTTTTAACATTTTATTTTTTTGTACTAAATTGGGGAATTTTTTTTTTTTACATGTGAAACCTATTTTTTATTTTTTTTTACACTTTGCGTCTCCCATAAGGTCATACAAGACCTCTGGGGGACATTTAACTTAACTTTTTTTTTTTTTTTTTCACTAACATAGTAGCCTTAGTTACAGGGGAAATACAGCCCCAAGAGAGTGCAGGGCTGATCGAGGTCTATGGAAGCGCATTACGTTGAGCGCTGTGTATACAGTAATCTAGAAGGCAAGGAGACCTGGGAAGGCCACTTGCACGGCAGCTGCACGATTAGCATGCAGCTGCCATCTCTGAATGGATGTTCCAGAAAGTTCATTCAGAGATAAACATCCACCCATAGGATGTTTATATCCTATGCGCGGATGTGAAGTGGTTAAATATGTAGTATTAAACCTAAATTTGCAGTTCTTAGCATATACTGTAGATTTTGCACGACAATGAGCTTCAATGTGCAGTCATCAGTGTAAATTCATCTCTTTTAGCAAAATAAAAACAATTTGACTTTGATTGCAGGTATTTTCTTATCAAAAGTAAAGCTTTCAGAAGAAATCTAATACTAATAGTAGGTTAGTGGCTTGTAACTATATTATGTAATGTATGTGACTATATTATGTAATCCATACAATACCTGCAAGCCTCTGCCAGTGACTTTCATTGTACAAAAATGTAGGTTTTCTTTTTTGATAAACAAATATCCTTTAGAGAAAAAAAAATTAAAAAAACTATGGGCCAGATTTATCATTACTCTGACAGCTCACTCCACTTTCACATATGGCTAAAGTCAATTTTAGCTAAGTCAGATTTATGATCGGCCCTTTAAGACTGTGATAAATGTGGTTTGACGATAGCCGTTTATCCGTCAGTAGCGGCTTTGCAAAAGTCGCACGAAAATGTCACATGTTTTTTTTAAGTCGCATAAAATAAGCATGGTCTGCACTGGAGTGATTTTGCGCATTTGTTTGCGACTTTTTAGCGACTTTTTAAATTGTTGCAATAGTAAATCTGTCTAGAGATTCATTTACATAAGAAAATACGCCCACATTAATAAAACTGGCGAGCATAGCGCAGAGCCAATAAAAGTCGCAAATTTTTGCGCAGTTTAAGCGATTGCGCAAAAATTTGCGACTTTTTCACTCCATTATTCTGACTTGAGATAATAATAAATATGGCCCTATGGGTTTATCTGTAAAATAACAAACAAAACTCTTAAGGCATAGATTTGGCTCATATACACCTTGGAGTATGTCACAGGATACCTTTGGATAACTTTTTTGTACTACCCAAACATTCAGATTTGGCATATAAACTTGCTGTGTATGTAATGATAGTATACAAATTTGAACTTGCTAAAGGTATTACACATTTCTGTATAACAGAGGTAAAATACATTCTATATATCTACAGTATCAGAACTACCAGATTTGATCAATTTAAATCCTTTTATACATGTTTAAAAAAAAAATAATTTTTTTTTTTTTTTTAAGCACGTGGTTTGAAATGATCATGCTCTCACCAATTGTGTCACATTTTTTACAGAAATCATCAAGAAGTCTTTTGTTGGCAATTTACATTCCTGGAAGACATTTTTAAAGATTGACAGTGTCAATGGTATTATTGATGAATGCAGTAGGGAAAGATTTCCTAATGAAAATGCATCAGAATTCTGCTGTATATGCAATGTGTCACGTGTATCAAAGGAGTTGTCACACAGTTTTTAAAATCTTCTGGGGAGCTTATAAAAGTAAGAAATAAATTCACTTGCTAAAGGTCCCTCCCTTCCAGTGCCATAGTCCAGGACTGGAATTGATGATGTCCAATGTTCAAGTGACCACATGCACAAATGCTCGCTCATCAAGTGAAGGCATCTCTCAAGCGGTCATCTTAATCACTGTTTCTCGGCAGCAGATTGTGCTGTTTAAACAGTGATCTGCTGCCCAGAAACAATGATTCTCTATGGGGACGAGCAAACGCATCAGTGATCCCTTGTCGCCATACAGCAGAGTGATTGCTGCATGTAAGACTAGTTTCACATTAGCGCTAAAATCGTCCAGCAGGGGAACAGCCTCATCACATAGCTGGATACTACCTTTCCTCGCCAGAGTCCATTGACTACAATGGGACTTGGCAGGCATCAGGCCTGTTTACAGCATTAGTGACGGGATTCGGCCAGACAAAAAAAAAACACAAAACAAATTCTTTCTCTACAATTCGACATCTGCTGTAACCTTTATGCAGTCAGATTGATAAAGGATGAACATGGTAAGAGAAGATGAGATTGTACATAAGACTGATTTGTTCGACAACATTTATACGATGACAGTTTTCTTGATTACTGTACATTCCCCTAGAGAAGAACGAGACACTCAACAAAGATATGGCCCAATTTGCATTTCTGCGTCAAGAAATGGCTGCCTACTCTGTTTCATTGCCTTTCAAAGCAAACACTTTTATTAGAAGGATGGATAAACCTCCAAGGTTTATAAGTAGTTGTAACAACAGAGGCATTAAAATAAATATATAAAAAAAAAACATTTACAAGATTCAAAATGGAAAATAAGTCGGCATTGGAAATTTTGGAACAATACATAAGCCTTTAATGTACACAAGTAACACTGCTTTTATTGTTGGCAAGTATGAACTTTTCGATATGCGAACATTTCTTTAAAGCTCATCTGTGAGTCTAGAATATTATACTACGACCTGTTTTAACGGCATTAGAACTATAAAGTAAGGATTATGATTTTTTTTAAAAACACACAAAATAAAATATGTCATGTTGAGGCGAAAAGCATTAACAAACAGATCCTACTGATTTCAGAGAATATTACAGAGCAAGTGTACCAGGAAGAAGTATACACCAGACTACTTCAAAACGGCAAGTTCTATTGTAGGAGTATTGATACAAGCCCCAACAAGGTCTACATAAGCCATGAGCTAGTTGGCATATTATATAAAAACCATGATTTCGGTACAGCACTGGTGAAGGCCTGGCAACTGCTGACTTGCACTTGCCCACTTTAGCATAACACCAGGTACCTGTAAAATTCACCATTCTACGTGCAGGTAACGAAATGCATTGGTGCTTGCCCTTACTTCTAGGATAGTCATCGCTATAACCTGGAAAGCAGAAGGAGCTAGAAATTCCCAAATTTCTCGCTTTCCTACACTTTGCAGCATTATCTTTTTTTTTTTTTACTTATTAATTAAACCATTTATATGTATATTTATTCACACTGTAAAATTGCTTTTAATATTTAATTATCTTCTATTTAAATCTATAGGTCCAATGAGCTTACTTTAGATTCTAGTATTCGAAGAATGTAAATGACTATAAAACTATCCATAGAAAAAGGACCCTTAAGAGATTTTACATTCATTTTTTTTTATCATTTTATTTTATATATAAACTTTCTGAAACACTTTTACATAAATTAACTCCTCTGAGACTAATATTTGATGTACAGTAAATTGTAATTCCTATAAAAATCCATAAACAACTTGTTTCACATAATTTACAAAAAAAAGAAAGAAAACAAACAGATTCCTTTGCTCAAACTTGCAGAGAATTCTACTTGCAATATTTTTTTGTTGTTGAAGGCAAACCATGTTAGCATTGTAAAATCTGTATTTAAAGTCACATGGTAGCATAAGTCACTTGTGCCAATTATTGTCCTTGCCTCTTTTATAAAGCAGCACGGAAAAAGCAGTCGAGTTGTCTATAAACAGTAATTTTGATCCACATTTCAAAATTAACAATGATATATACCACATCCTATGCAGAGAGAAAGAGAAATCGAGAAACTACTTCTGGTAAGCAAAGGTCAACATTTCAATAATATTCAGAAACACTGTACAGATATTCGGTTTGATTCTTTTTTTTTTCTTTTAATACAGTGCCTGGATGAACGTAGATAGAGCCTACTGCAAAATCTATAGGCTTTACTCTCCAGTCCAAGTGCAGTGATATGCATATGTAAACATGTTATCTTAAAGCAGATCACCTTTAAGGTCATTCATAAAAACATAGGGGTGGGTGCCAACAGCATTTTCTTTCCCCAAGAAGGCTCTTAAATTGAGAGTCCAGTACAGATTGTGCTACAGAGAGGATATTTGAGCCAATATAGAGTCTAAGCTCAAATAACTATGCAGCAAAACAGTTTCCGTCTCCCTTTCTGCAGGAAGCACAAGTGTCATGTCTCTTTGGCAGCCTCAGCAAGGCCGTTGTGTTACCTTTTTCCAATCTCGCTTTGTCTGAGAAACTGTATATTGTAAGAGCTGTCTGCTAATTCAGGGTATTGCTCCACAGAGAGTACATAGTACCCATCATATCCTTGTACTTTGCCAGCACTCAGCAGTTGTCTTTTCTCTCCTTCAGTCCACAACCTCGCACCCTCTTCACCATCTCTTACTCTCTGCTGTTCCCTGGCCCAGGCATGGGAAAGAGCTCTTTGTCTTGCTTGCTCTAGGATTCGAGCCTTCTCCTCATCAAGCGTCATGCCATAACGTACATGCAAAGCCAGGGCACCATACTGCATTTCCACATCAGCAAACCTGCGAGTTCTTCCATTTACTACTGTGGTAGACTGGGAGACTGTCACATTGATGCCATTTTCTAAGGTTTTCCGCCCACTGGTCAACCTTAAGGTGGCCAGGTCACTTTCTGGAGTGGTGGTTTTAATGAAATAGTGGGTGTCTCTCCCTTCTATGGTAAAATGTAGATTCTCTAGGTAGAAGGCAGAGTTGAGAACTGCCGCAACCTTGATGCAGTCCTCATTTGCAATATTGAGAACGTTAGTGATGACTTTGCCTTCATTGACAGCCAGCATGACTCCTTTTCCGATCAGTGATTTCACAGTAGCAAACCATAACCATGATTTCTCCTCTCTGGTTTTATGTCTACTTATTTGAATCTCTGGGATTTTACCCAGTGATAGGAAAGCCTTTGCCTGTCTTGAAACTTGCTGTTGTACCCCAGAAAGAGGCTGAAAGAAAAATAGTTAAGTATAAATTATTTATTTGGAAACATAAAATGTCATATAAAAGCATTACATTTTGGACATGTTATTTTTTGTTTTCTTTCTTCACAAATCCCAATAAACTGTCACTGCTATGTACTTTATGGTAATTTACGGTCAATAGGACTGAGAAATTAGAATTTTCCTGCTGTGCATTTGTTTCTACTTATATTAGGAACGTCTTTACAATACAATGAATAAATGATGGTAAAGGACACACATTCATCTTTATAAGCTTGTATACCAATGATAAATACTGACTATGAAGTCAATTTATTGTAACAAGGAACAACTTCTATCCCCAAAATATGGCTTAAACATGGGCTTCATTCAAGATAGTGGATTATCCATGGAATGCTAATTCATATTTTGCATAGATTTAAAGTCAAAGGGTATGCTGATGATTTACAAGTGCATACTTAAAGAGTTTGCCATTAAAAGGAAGGAGGAAAGATTGCAGAAATGAACTATACTAATACATGAGAGTTAGTGAAGACAGCAGCATCCTGGCCACACATGAACTACTGGGAGGGACACATCCACATGAGAAAACTGTGAAACTAAGATCAGGTTACAAATTAAATATCGGGGGGTCTGAGAATTAATAAATAAACAGAGATTGCAACCTGAAACTTAGTATATAGTCGTATACTCACTAAATTATATAAGAATAACAATTTAAATCTGTTTAAAGGACATGTTTTCATAAACACAAATTTAATGTTCCAGAACTTGAAAGCTACTCTTTTCATCTCTCTTTTTTTATAATTGTATTTTATTTTCAAGCCATGTTACACGTAGTAATAATAATATATTCCAACTACATCCAAATAAGTAAAAAACAGTTTGGGAGAGGAGAGGAGAAAGGAAGTGATAAAAAAAATATATATATATCTCAAACACAAAATTGAATCTAATCCTTTTTCATCTCCGATACCAATCTGAGCCTAGAAGAAAATATTCTAAACTTTGGGATGTAGGGACATTGTGACCCCTTTGTAAATGTATCACTTGGTAGCTCTTTCACTTCTCTGCACCTTAATCTAGGCCTGCATATTTACAGTAAATTATCCTTTACATTTGGAAGCATGATTTAACTGTATAAGGTTAAGTTCTCCCTTCAGGTAAACCGTACTCACTGTTTTATTAGCATAGGACATATCATTGATTATGTTTTCCATCCTCCATAGAGGATAGTTTAACAAGGGAACATATTGTGGTGTCACTTGTTAGTTCATATACAGGATAGAATAAAACCTGGATAATAACATTAGTGATGCCATTTAATCCTGCTAAAATAGTATACAACATTTGAGCCACCATGTGAACTGGAGTGAACTGTATATAACAGTGCTAGTTATAGAATTTGGATCATGATTCCATGCTTGTTCATGGTATTTGGATATCATCATTTTTGGTATGGTTAATCAGTATATTGACTACATTTGTGGTTACAGTAGGTCATCATAATATATAAACCGAATTGGGCACTAGGTAGAACATTTAATAAAGACAGTTATAAGATGCTCACAGTAATGTGCTTTAGTGGATCATATAGTATAAAAGCAATGTTCCCTACACCTATTATGGTGCCTCCCAGTCTGATTAGTCACATGGTCATGATGGTGAATCCTTTCAGCACACAAGTGATGTTCTTCTTGACCAGTCAGAAGGCGCCAAAATTGGCCTACTGTGCTCTTTGGAATTGCACTCCGTGAAGCACATTACCATAAGGGTCTTATAGATGCCCTTTCTATAAGGAAAACAGATTCACCTATAGAAGATTTACCCTCTCAATTATATGATCTTATTCTCACATTCACAGAAGTGCTCTGATGTGATGATAATAAAGTTATGCTACTGTTCATATGAAATGAAGCTACACGTATGCTTTATATGTATGCTAACAAGACAACTTTCATTTTGTATTATTATTGTTGTGCCTTTAACAAAAGAAATCCTGAAAAATAAAAGAATTTACAAGGAAAACAGATTAATCAAATTTTAGGAATAGAATGTATAGTCTGATGAAATGTACACACCCTACAAATTATTCCGTGCAGTGTCCTTTATATATCAGTTCAGAATGCATGGAGTTAAAGTTGTCTGAATTAATATATCGCACTGGGGGAATTTTCACATTTGTTTTATTGTCAAAGTTTGATGGATAGTTCCCTCTGTCCCTATTGCTAGTAGCCTGAAGCTAATGAAAAGCCTAGCAAAGTATTAATGCCAGTCACTTTCCTCTCAGTCATTAACACATAATGCATGTATCTGTTCCCCAATTAAACTGACTGTCATCTGGAATTCTGCAATTAAGTTTAACACCAATATTTCATCTTTCCGACAAGTAAAATTAAAGCCACCACTGTTCCCCATTGGCATTCTGCTTCTATACTAGCCAACATGCCATTTTCCTACTTCCAGACCAAAGTATTACATTAAAATGGTGTTAGAATTTCTGAGGATGTAATTTTGTAAAAAAAAAAAAAAAAACACAAGTAGCAAGAACTGCGTATGTTTATACATAATATATAAGCATAAAGTAAGCAGCTCTTAAGGTGGCAAATGAACATTTCATTACCATATTACTGAGGGCTTTAGTATAGTATATAGAAGCATGTAATCCATTTAAAGGAGAACAAGATTCATATTCAATGAAATTTCAGATTATTTTTATTTTGCATTATTTATATGTGTGTTTCAGAAATGTGGTGCTGAACAAGAGCTATGTAGAATATGTGGAAGGCTTACATATCCAAGGCTAAATCAAAGTTGGGTTTATTTTCAAGTTATTTCTTTAGAAATGTTTATGCATAATTTTGTAAGAGGTGAATGGCTATTAATAAATTTTATGTAAATAATATCAGCAGGCATAGATTTGTACCAAATTTATGCCATTTACTTGCTTTTGTATTGATATATATTTCTAAAAGTTTAAGACACACGTCCTCCCTGGGAAGCCAAAAAAGTGCTGCAAAATTCACCCATAGTGTCCATTACTATTGTCTGTAGTGTGATCCAGACATACTCAAAAGCATTATGAACCTAACCAGAGGGGGTAACATAGAAGTCCTTCCAAAATGCAAAAGGGCCCCAACTGTGACAGCAACAATACGAAACATATTCCTTTCTTATACAAGGGGAATTTTTGTTGATATGAGAAGAGTAGTAGAGATAGGATGTCAGTGGCTACCATCTATGTACTCATTCCCCAACATCTACTAGGATTTATAGTTTCATAGGAAGCCAATTAAGTGAATTTTAGTGTATTTTTGGAGTATGTGAAGAAATCTACCTGGAGGAGGTTATATGACAGAACATACAAAGTATATGTAGATGTGGTCTTTGGTCAGATTTGAACCAAGGGTCTCAGCTCTGCTCATGCATAGTACTGGAGCCCTTATATGGGGTAGAGAGATATTTCTGACCAGTTCATCTCATTCCTGACTGAAGGTAAAGGAACTGGAAAAATAACTGGTCCAATATATAAAACATAATAACTATGCCCTGTAAGTAGGAATCAAGTCAGACATGATGTTCACCCTCAATTTTATTATTCTCACTCTACATTTTGTTTTAAAGCATTCAGATTTGTCCTTTCACTGCATTTCTTCTCAGCTTATGATGGCAGGAAAATAAATCTTTTTAATAGACACTCTGGGCATTTGTTAGTTGGCTTGACTGGCTTTCAATTACACACTGGCCGATTTGCTCTGCATTGAACATCCCAATTCTGACAGTTTTGTATTTGCTGCCTCAGATTGTTAATATGATCAGTGAGCAGTATCAATTTTATTTTTTATTTTTTTCATTAGGATACAACATCATTCTAAATCCAGTTAAAAACAGTGGATTTGTCAGCTAAAAGAACAATTTAAAAGGGAAATCTGGTCAAAATGATCTTGTTACTATGTCATAGATACATGTGAGAAGATTACACTGGAAACATCTGTGATCACCACTTATTTCTAAAAACCCTTTGCTTGGAATGTTATATTAGATCTCCAGTAACATATCCCTGGGTTGTGCCATAGGGGTTTGGATGTTCTATAGAACTATTTAATTGTGAAAATCAGTAGTGGTTTGAGAGAAAATCTTACATATATCTATAACCTAACCGAAGATTGGTTCAGACTGGAACAGAAAAGCAGCAGGATTTCAAAGGGAGTCATTAGACTCATTTTCACATAGTAAACCATTGCTACAGATTGTGGTAATGCCATTCCACTGAAAAAGAAGTTGGAATCCATACGCTTATGAAGCCCCAAGTACCTAGAGAGGATTTTCCTTAACTCAAAGTGCCTAAGCCCTCTGTTTACAACCGATCCTCTTGTTCCTTAATATCATTTCCCTCTCCTCCTGACATTGCTCATTTCCATCTCAAAATCTCATGGAGGCACAGACTACACCTGCCCCACATGCTCATTAAAATACCTACTTTAGGCAATAGCATCACAGTATGTAATGTACATCTGTAGCCGAGATGGGTGGTAAAGAATGAGAGGACATTTAAGAGCACGGGGGAGGAGCTGTGATTAGATACAAGCAGAGGCCTTGGGCATGTTGAATGTTGAAAATGCTCATGTTGGCACGTTGAGCATCATTAGCATATAAATTCTGTATAGGGTTGACAGGGTTGGTTTGGGAAGGAAAGTATATTTCTAACCAGCTCTTAATAGGTTAGCCTGGTGACTACTCTCCACAAAGGTGCAGGTTGAGTAAAAGCTCACCTTGTCTGTGTCCAGGGAGAGGACTATGGTGGAGAAGCAGATGTGTGTGAAGGCTGCTGTAAGTTGTATGCCAGCTGCTGGGTAAAAACGAACCATGTGACTGACGGAGCTAAGCCCTAATATGATAAGAGACCACATTTCGCATTTCTGGGACTTTTAATTGCTTGGTAGTAAGCCTCTGTACATTACAAGTCTGTCTATGCTGAAGAGAAGCTTGATTTGGTTTGCTGTACATCAGTATGTGCTGAAAGAAAGCTGCTGAGGCTTGCTTTGAAATAAAACTGTACACTACATGTGTTTCTTTGCTTGGACTAAAACCCCAAACTTCTTTTCTGAGGAATAGAAATGTAATAAGGGTACATATAATGGTGTGTATGTGGACTGCAGTCCAATGGCTAAAGATTTACTATGAAAACGAGGTGACAGACTCCCTTTACTTCACTATTGACTTAAAGGCTTTTACTATTGATGACCTATCCTCAGGAAAGGTCATCAATATCAGATCGACGGAAGTCCGACATCCCCGCTGGTCAGCTCTATGAGGAGACGGTGCGCACAGGTTATCAATATTAAAAGCCGGGACAACCCCTTTAACAAGTTCTCTGAACACTAGACTTGTCATTGAAAGTGGCATATTCTAGTCCTAGGTGGGAGCTCTACATTCCAAATGCGATCCTACAATTAAACATGTGAGGAGAAACTTACTGGTATATCATCCCATTGCTGACTCTTCATAAGTTCATAAGATGACTCTGTTAAATCAAGTTTAGGGTGTTGAAAGCCAGGAATGGAATTGTGTAGATAAAACCCAAATGTCATCAGCCAGCTGTTTATATCTACAGAAGAACAAAAAACACATTAATCACGAGGTAAAAAATATCAAATACAAATTCTCATGAAATGTCAGTTGATTTATCACTGCATTTTCAGTCTACTAGAGCAAAGAGAAGAAACCAAAATGAACCCTGATGCAATGTACTCAGCAATAATGATGTCATGATCAGAATCACCAAGGCTGCAAGCAGGAGAGGTAATGACCACATGGACAGCAATATTCATGTACGGTATATTGAGAAATAGAAATAAAGCACTGTATCATTATCTATTAGAGCATAACTAAATGTAATGTAGTAATTTTGCAAATTAACCGTCATATGCCCCACTTCAGTGTCTTGCAGCAGCTTTGTTTAAATCGGAGAAACTGTCTAAGGTGTTAATAAGCTATCGCATGTGATCATACGCATGTCACTTTTTCTGTATACACCATTAAGAAAACACATATAGCCGTGTCATTTCTTTGACAACACAATCTACTTTTGGACTCATCAAAAGGAATGGTAAATTGGCATTTTCTACAGGCGAGGTACCGGCGGAGGCTCAGGTGGCGCTAGCTTGCTGCTGCTTTTCTCATCTGCCTAAGGTTAAATAACCTGTGATAAACCTCTAGTCAATGGAATGGGAAGTCGCTTGTTTCCAATACACCTTTGTCAGGAGGAGGGCATCTCATTTCTATGGTTAATAGAGAGCATTTTCCCCACTGCGGTGTGAATTAAAGGAATTCTTCACGAAGGCAACATTCTAGAAGACCTGACTGCCAAGCCTCTTGGAAATTCTCATTTAAACAGCATTTTATTCAATTATCCTCCCTTCACAGCAATACAGAGAAAGGGAAAAATCACTTCTGGAAGTAACAAAGCTCTGCATAACTTGTGAAGAGGGGAAAAATGAAATGTCAGTTGCTTGTATTAGAACGGTTTTAGCTTAAAGGGAACCTGTCATCACCTTTATGCTGCCCATACTAGCAGCAGAATAAAGTAGAGACAGGTGAGTTGATTTCAGCCGTCTGTATTTATAAGTTAAAAGTAAGTGGTTTCCGAGAACCAACATCACAAACGTTGCAGACTGGGCCTGAAAAAGAGTCACGGACACCTGAGAAGAGTCCTGGTTATTCATAAATTCCTGCTCTCCGGCCCACCTGCTGATAATTGAAAGTCTTCTACCTAGTTTTCTTTCTTTCTCTCTCGGAGAGAACTGCCAATAATCAGTAGATGGGCAGGAGAGCAGGAGACTATGAATAACCATGACTCTTCTCAGGTAGATTTGACTCTTTTTAAGGCCTGGGCTACAATGATTATGATGCTGGTTCTCAGCAAGCACTTACTTTTAGCTGATGTGTGACACACCGCTGTAATCAACATTTCTGTCACTATTTTATACTGCCCTTAGTACAATCAGCATAAAGTTGACGACAGGTTCCCTTTAAGGATCAATTCAAAGCATCAGCAAAAGTAGAGTTCTATTCTGACCAGGGTTCCTTGAACCAGCATCTCAACAGGAGCTGCAATAAGGTATTAGGCCAGTTCAGCACCATGTGCAATCAGCTCTAAGTGGGAATTACCATCTTATAGGACTGCCGTAACACCATAATAAAGAAGCTATAAGTGCTATTTAGAACCTACAGCTAATATTCACCCTCTGCATAACATGAACTAAAATAAGATCTTGTGCTGGTGTGAGGACGACATTCTTCCGCTATGACTGAACTTACTCAAGAATTTTCTTATAAAAGATTATTCATGAGCATGATGGATGCTAGAACCATGATGTTAAATGAAAGCTAGCTGAGCCACTATTATTTGCATTATAAGAGAAGACAATTATCTGCAGACACATTGTAGCTGTTCCCCAGAAATCTAGGAGAAAACCCTCATACATCATTTAAATAGCTGCCTGGGGCAAACTATCTGAGGGGTTAGATTTTGGCAATCAAACGGCATCAAACTAGCAGTCATTAATCTAGAAGACACCTAAATCTTATTAGTCTACAGGAAATATATAGGTGCTAATTACCGGTTTTTGAACCGTACGCCAGACTGAGAGCTGTGTTTCATTACAAGTCCTGCACTGTGAAATACTGCATTATACAAGGAGACCAGGCAATCATTGGCTGACAATCCCAAGTGATAGTGTAAAATATCTTAACAAATATTGAAATGGTTGCAGTTCTATTACCAAAGAATTATGTCACTCTGTGAAATCAATTATTTAATTCACTTGGATTTATATAGCTCATTACAAGAAATGTCAACCACCAAAGAGAATGTCTTGCACCAAGGGAGCCACAGTCTATAATCTACCACAGAATGTGGTGAATTGCAAAAAGGCTGAGTGCTTCAAAAAGGGCTGGATTTATCATTGGGTATATTAGGATCTGTGTCTAGAGGTCAAGGAGGTTAAAAGATATCATTTATTCCATAGATTTATTGTCCCTACTGTAGTCTCTCGAATGAATGCAAACTATATGCCCTGCATATGACTTACCAGAGAGTAGGTCTCAATGTGAAAAGTGAGTAAAGGGACCTTTACACGGGCCGAGAATCCCAAAGATAGTTGCTAACGAGCGTTTATAAGAACGCTCGTTATCGATTATCTGGTGGTGTAAATGTACTGCTGATTACTCTATGAAAGAGCAAAATGCTCTTTTATTGGGTAATAGATCATTTGTGCCCACACAAAAATTATCATTCCCGATTCTTGTTATCAGTGGGGCTTTAGTGGTAGGACCCCCACAGATCTAATAGTTATCCCTTATCCTATGGAAAGGTGGGCAACTTCATATAATCAAAATACCACTTTAAAAAGGTGAACCGCTTTCTTTTCTTAATATCAAAACACTGTGAATTTATTTTCTAAAGCACAACATGCAATTTTGTTAAAAATTGGGGATTTACTTCAATTTTCAGTTAATCAAATGTCTAAAAGATGTAGAGATCCATTAGTTTTTGCATACAATTTTGTAAAAATCTGATATTTTATTACCTGTATACTCCTTGATGTCATACAGTTTACTGACAGGATTGTTGTTTTTAAACATGTATAAATTAAAGGGTGCTGGGTCTTTGCCAATTTTCTTCCATATTTCTATATCAGGTGTGGTCCAACGTCCAGCCAATATATCATAGTCTCTTTGACCAAAGTGTACTAGTTTTGTGAGTGGATCATAAAGACCTCCATGGAATCCTATCACTAACTGAAAATCTGGGTTAGAGTCAAAATATATCTCACCAAAAGCAGTGTACTGGACATGTTTCAGCATGAGACCATTGCTACTGAAAATAGCCAGAGGGGTGCCATTGTTATCTGAGGCAATGTAGAATTCTTCACCACTACTTATTTCCATGGCAAAAAGATGTCCTTGTAGATCATAATATAGGCATGTTATTTCAGAACTAGAATGGTTATATACATGAGTTATTCTTGAGGGATAATTAAGATCAGCATAAAAAAATTGTAGATGTTTCCCAAGACTGGTCTTGCTGGATATTCTGCGACCAAGACCATCATAGCGATATATAACAGTCCACCCACTGCCTTTGCTGTACACTCTAGTGAGGAGACCTTTGGAGCTGTACTCAAAGATCTCAGTGCCTCTTTGACGGAGGAAGCCATCTTCATCTAAGCGATACTGAACATCACCTAGTCTTGTTATCCTATCTCTTAAATCATAACGCAGAGGAGTTAATCTGCCACTGTTGCTGGGGTTCAGCAAATGGAGGTTACCATTGAGATCATAATTGTATCTCCACATAATCTTCTCATTGAGTAGAACAGTTTGAAGTTGACCATCTCCATCGTACTCATAAGCATATTTAGTGGTGTTAGCAAAAGGTCCAATTTTAATTTCCCGTTTTGTAACTCTCCCCATGCTGTCATACTGTACAGTAAGTCTATACATTTCTGACCTCAGTACATCATATCGTACTTCTCTTACCCGCCCATGGGCATCAAAGTGCTTTGTGTAAGTCATCACAGCAGTGGAAATAACTTTGATCACCTCATAATGGAGAACACCAAACTTTCCAAACTGATCCATTTTGCCAGATACATCATCAAACTGATATAATTCAATGGGCAAAGGGGTTTCGTTGATCACACCCTGCATGCTAGTAACTCTGAAGTTATTGTCATAACTGTAGTCAAAGCGCGCATTAACCATGCCATCTTCACTGAAGCGGAATATCTGCCGATCTACCAAGGGGCCAACCTGCCGGTATCGAATGGTGCAAATAAATCCATCTCCCTGAAGGTTTACTGTTTTCAGGACACCGGCAGTCTCATCATATGTAAAGCTGACTCTTGTGCTATCATAAAGAACTTCTGAGACTTTTGTTTGCCTCTTGTACTTATACAGAACCCTCCTTCCTGTTCCCAAGAAAGCCGTTTGGAGTAGTAGTCCCTCTTCATTGTAATCCATTATAACAGAAGCATTACTTTCTGGGGGGTTATATATGTTTCGGTAATAGCCAATGGAGCGAATGGTTTGCATAGTGTGTCTGGCAACGCTGGGCATTGTGATAGCTGAAAGCCTGTCCAGTAAGTCGTATTCAAATATATATTGCCGTTGACTGTGCAGCAGCAGGACCATCGTCTGGAAAAAAAATAAAAAATCTCCATGATGAATTAAATAAACATACAGAATAATAAGTACTGATTTAGTGCAAAATATCATTAGGCTTTTTGCTTGAGAAAATAATTCCCTCTTTTAATTGAATCATCCTTGACCCTACATGTTGTTTGTAATTCTCTGCTTAATTTACTGGTTGCTTTATTGTATCGTTTCCTGCAATTAGTAGCAAGAGATTTATAATCTGTTGGTTGTTTTGATTGCGCCATTCTTTTGTCAAGCAGAAACAGCCAGGAAGCAGATTGTCAATGGTTATGGGCAAGTCATATGTAATAACTGAGGCAGAAGTGATTTTGGTAATGGTGGCAGTGTTTCAACAGGACGCAGAGAATGCACTGACTGTTTAATTAGACCTAACTAGGTTCACATATATTTTCATAATGGTGACATTCCTAACCAAGTATTCATCCAATACATCTTCATAGTATTATTTGTACTAGAAAAAAGAATCTTTCATCAATTATGATCCGACTTCGAAGAAATGCTGCTCTATGTATAGAGAAGGAGTAGAATCTAACACATTTCGTTCAGTTAGTTTTAAGCCTCCCTCCTCCTGCTATGGACATCAGGCCAAGCACTATAATGGCATCTCTTGACCAGAAGCAGGTTGCAGCTGTTTCTTTTTTTAAATCCTAAACTATGTTTCACGCTGACAATAGGCAGAGTCATAACTATAATCCCTCTGTTCGTGCAGTCATCGGGTATTTAAGTTCAAGTATAGTTTTGTTAATTTTGCTGCCATCATGCAGATACCTATTGGAACGTTCTCCTGCCTTTTTGTGCCATTTGGAGCAGTCAGCTATGATGCTTCCACCAACAGTTGAGTTTGGCCCATTTTGTCATTTTAATAGTGTGCCTTTTGCTCTGCTTGGGGAATTATGTTAAGTTGTGACAGATTGCAGAGTTTTGGAAACACAAGGACATAGCCAGTGTATGTTAATGGCTGTCAACAGAATGAGAAAAACTGGTTGCCTGAATCATGCCGTACTGCTAAAATAATACTTTATATTGCTTTCAGCTACTTTGTTGTTTGCTCTGTCGCCACTTCAATCGTAATATTCCCTAAATGGCTTTGCAAAAGTCTACTTAAAGTCAAATACTATTAGCATGGCAAATGGGGATACTTTAATTTCATTTTTTCCACTTAGCCAGGCATATTTTTCTCTGCTGTGCTATACAAAAGAAGCCCTTCAAGAACAAGCCTGTATAATTTTGATATATAAAATGAGAAGAATTGCTCTGGGTGTTCTGCAATCATGGCATAAAGTATGCATGAAGTATAAGTTTAATAATGCCGGAACTCCTGCTTGCACATACATTAGGAAAGTTTTTATTTTATTTAACTGCACCAAAAAAACAACAATAAAAGGATAAAATCACCCCCGCATTGTTCTATCTACTTAACTACAACTAAGGTTATAGCTTGATCTTCAATGCCAATTGCTACAATATACGGTATATAGTTATACAGTTAGCAAACTCTGAGAAGTTAACTTAATGAGCTCCGTTTTATGGCACGTACAGTGGGAGAGATGGATCAAAACTTGTACAAATAGAAAAATAGGAATTCGCCTTAGCAACCAATCAGATTCCTGCTTTTATTTTCCAAGGACTTATGAAGAAAAAAATTGAGATCTGGAGTCTGATTGGTTCCTGTGAGCAGTTCCTCCCCACTTTTCTCATACTGGAAATTTGAGAAATGGTTCCTATGAGAATTTTCTCCACCTTTCTTTTGTATTAGCTTTAGTAAATTTTCAGTAGTAGGTGTACGTGGTGGTAAACCCATATTTTACCTACATATAATATAATTTCCTTAGCTGAAGCAATATACAATAAAAAAGAATAATTGGCTTTAGTGGTGTGAACCTTACCTTTTCCAGGTAAGTATAGCTCCATGTCTTGCCATCAGCAAATGACCTGGATACAATCCTGCCCTGTCCATCATAGTCGACTCTCTCGCTAGTGGCACCACGTTGAATGCTAGCAATTTGGCCAGTGGATGAATATGTGACATTAACCGACATGAAGTTGGTGCCTGGGAGCCACAGGGTGGGATGACCTGCACTGTCATAACTAATTTTCAACGTGAATTTTCGATGGTCATCATAGATCTTCTCTGTCTTCATGGTTCGATCATAGTCAACTGAAAGGAGGTTTCTGCCATTTACCTTTATAAAACAAACGAGAGGATTCAATAAATCAAAGAGTGAAGCACCAAGCAGTTATTACTGCACAAACTACCAGCTTTTTGTTTAGACACCATTTACAATGATTGATTTCCTTTGCCAGTAAATTAATTTAGCAACTACTTGGTATAAGTGTAGGCATTAGACTAACTGCTGTTTTAAAAGGTTTCATTAAGCACAGAGACAGCTTGGCATTTGTTCAACCTCTTCTAAATTGAGGTCTTTGGAATTTAGTCATCTGTTAAAAAAGACTAACGTGCATTAATTGAAAAGTTTTCTAAGCACGTGTCTCTTGTATGTAGGTATATGTAGCCAGTGCTTCTGCTGACAAAAATACGACTTGCTGAAATAGAACAGAAACATCTGAAGAACTACTAACCGCCGTCTTCATCTAACTGTATTCCCATCAATGACAGGAGACAGAGATAAACTATCCTGGAGTCTAGAATTGTGCAGAATGAAAAATAACTTGTCACACAGTATTGATGCTGTGATATTCCTCAAATATTGTGATTTACAATTAAATGCATAAGCAATTTGTTTTTCTTAGAAAAGCACTTTAAACCTATTAATGTGTGGGTTTGTTTGTCATCTTTTGCTGGAGAAGGGGGTTTAATGATTATATTAGTCTCTCAAGGTCAACAGTCTTATAGCATATTATAATTGCAGTCATTCACTTGTCTGAATAGCAGTTCTTCCTTTTCTTTTACAAAAGCTAAAAAACACATATATGATGATTTTGTTTTGGAGTATTACGCCTTCTTTTCTCGCAGATTGTTTGACACGTATTAATCAAATGTACCATCGGGATAGCAGAGAAATTAGCCAAACCGCTGTAATAGGGCTCCAACAGGGAAACATGAGGCTTTTTGTGTACCTCCCTATACTTTTGTTCTAGTTCTGATCAATGGTCAGGTAGGTTGATACACTGCTCCAAATTAGATAGATACGTGCATGCACAGCGAGAGAAATAGCACTGACACTCTAGATAAGGTCAAAGCATAACTCTAATTTATTAGGTTGGAGCTTCACATTATATACCCTCCATATTAGTGGGAGGAGTGGGCTCACATGATTCGTCTTTTAGCAAGAAGGAATGTAAACAGGAAATAAGTTTAAGCCATATGTATGATAGACTCAGAGGAATTCCTGACAGTTTCTAGTCTTTGCTGCAAATAGTTTCAATCATAGAATGCATACTGGGGGTTGTCTCTCGGACAGACACCATTTTGTAAGTGACAAGCAAGTGTCCATTATATTACATAACAGTCCCTAAACAGATCTTTATACACCATGTTCCGATTTATTATGCAAATTGAATCTAAGTGTCATAAAGATGTTATTTTTTGTTTTCCAATTAAACTTGTGCATGGTATTGTGTCTCAGGGCTCATTGGATTACTGACATCAATCTCAAACACTTGTGATAAATAGTTGGCCAGGTGAGACCAATTAATGGAAAACTACTTAAGAAGGATGTCCCACATTATTAATCAGGCCACAGGTTTTACGCAATATGGGAAACAAAAAGGATCTCTCTGCTCAAAATAGTCCAATAGTCCAATGCCTTGGGCAAGGTATGAAAACATTAGATATTTCATGAATACTTTAGCGTGATCATCGTAATGTGAAGAGGTTTGTGGCTGATTCAGAGCACAGATGGGTTTTTGCAGATAAAAGCATAATGAGGGAGGTTTCTGCCAGACAAATTCATCTGATTAAGAGAGCAGCTGCTAAAATGCCATGCAACCATGGATAGTCCAGGTGGGTGGAAAAGTGGATGACCACCATGTCCCAACAAGCCTGTGATATTAATAAGGAGGTCGTGGAGTCATGTTTTGGGCCAGAATCATGGGGAGAGCACTGGTAGGCCACCTTAGGGGCCTTGAAGGTGTTAAAATGACCTTGCCAAAGTATATCGAGTTTCTAACTGACGACTTTCTTCCATGGTACAAAAAGAAGAACCATACCTTCCATAGGAAATTCATCTTCATGCATGATAAGGCACCATCTCATGCTGCAAAGAATACCTCTGAGTCATTGGCTGCTATGGGCATAAAAGGAGAGAAACTCATGGTGTGGCCACCATCCTCCCCTGACCCTAACCTTATCGAGAACCTTTGGAGTATCCTCAAGCAAAAGATTTATGAGGGTGGGAGGCAGATCACATCAAAACAGCAGCTCTGGGAGGCTATTATGACATCCTGCAAAGAAATTCAAGCAGCAACTCTCCAAAAGAATCACAAGTTCAATGGATGCAAGAATTGTGAAGGTGATATCAAAGAAGGGGTCCTATGTTAACATGTAACTTGGCCTGTTAAGATGTTTTTGATGGAAATAGCTCTTGATTTCAGTAATTGCAACCTTTTAATGCTGCAAATTCAACAAATGACCATTTTCATTAGTTTACAACCTATAAAATGTTTTGAAACTCTGTTGTGCATAAACGTTTGGAACAGTGCATTTTGAGTTTTTTTCATTTGCAAACAAATTCTTTTATCATTGGGAGATTTGTAAAGGTTGATGAGTTGAAAATGATACTGACTGTCATTTGCATCAACCATTTAGGAAAATCAGAGAAAAATATAATTTGCATAATAATTTGGAATGTGAAGTAGAAGCCATGCCATGATGATCCATCTGACTCTATGCACCAGATTTATCACAGTGACTGATACTGGAAAGGTGGTTAGATTAGACAAATCTCATGTGCACTGTGCTTTTTTCTTAGGTGCAGAAATTGAGCTGCTGTACGGCTTTTGCGTCTACAGCATGTCAACTGTTGTTGCGTTTTTCTCGTGCAAATTTCATCCTTTTCAATAGAAGAGTGAGATCTGCTAAAAATCTGCCTTAAATCTGTACCAAAAAGGCTACAAAAACGCTATAAATACTGTGCATTTTTTGTATGGTGTTGGTATGGATTTCATGTGGATTTTCTGCTCATAAATCTGCATCGTGTGCAGGTGCCTTAAAATATTTACTGAAAATACAAAAATGCAGCAGCACTTCTTAGAGCACTCTGCAAGTTCGGGTTTCATCAGCTCTGCTCAGCTTTTCCAACATGTGGAGTACGGATACATAGAAAGTATTTGGGATCTGTACTCCATACACAGAGCCAATGAAATTCAAATGTGCAGGGCACTCTGAAAAGTGCAGTTGCACTGTCATGGTTTAGGTTCCCTTTCAGAAACGTGATGCAAAGCATATACACCAATTTTGTGGCACAAATTACGCCAAAATTCTGGCACAATCTGATTAATTCAATATCCCTCTATATGTATGGAGGTACTGTGTGATCCAATAGAAGCATTACTGGAGTCAGTGGACATACAAGTTACCAGTAGATTCATCTGCTACTTACAATTTTAAAGCAAAATTATTGGATTCTTCCTAGTATTTTGCATAATTCTATTTGATATACAGTAATTATTCTAGATCATATACATTAAACAGTATAGACCCACCAAAATGTAAGCATTTATCAGCAACAATTCAATGTCTATGGCCATAAGTATATAACCTAAGCATTATGCACAAACAATGAATATTCTCATTGATGCCTATTTGTTGAACATGCTCACAGTATTTAGTCTGGATTCTCATGGAAACACTCTAAAGTAAGACATTATGAGGAAGTATGGTATTGAATACCAGGAGAGTAGCTATAGGAGGCACAGAGTCCCCAATGTTTCATTAGAAGACAGTGGTATTATAGATTGTGCATAGTAGGTTGGAGCCCAGTTACAGACTCTGCATTGAGATTCAGGAGTTGAAATTACCGCTCTGTCTACCACTACAATGTATGTCTTACTGGCATATAAATTGTGTACATATGCTATTGTTTTGCAAAGATACATTTGCACTGATACTTTCTACAGTTTGGAAAGGATAAGAAATGGCTAAGCTATTAGAATTTTTTTTATATCAGCTTTACAATTTGCATCGTAATTAGCTTAGGTTGGCACTTGATTTTCACACTGAATTATTTTATTGTATTATAATATTTAGAGAGTAGAAAAACATTTCTTCAAATAATTAACATTTTTGCAAATCATTCGGGCTTAAATTAATCTTTTTCGAATATTTTCCTTATATTAAATCCTGTTGACAACTGCCTTTATTGCTTACTATTTATTTGCTAATTATGTCATTCTTTAGAAAAAACAAAAATCTAAAAGTTTTTTTTTTCTAATGAATTTTGCTAGATGACAATACTTTCCAATTAGCTGGCCATTGTATGGGATTTATTCAATTGGCCAAAAACCCAATCTAAAAATCCAATCAAGGAAATACATTGTGACATTTAGCATCACTCAACAATCTGATTATACCCGAGATTGGAGACCAGGGGACTACATAATTATTTTGATTACTTTGCAATGAATTCCCAATACTGCATATGAAATGTTTGAGGGTACAAATGGTGAAATAAACAATATGGGTTTAATATTTAGGCTTACTCTGAGCTTTCGACCAAACACATTGACTTTCCCTTGTACTTGTTCTTTTCGGAACCTCCACTCCACCAAGTTGTGCCCATTCTCTCCTGGAAGAGTCATATTTCTTTTCGTAACGGTTGGGTTGGCAGGCCCTGCTAAGATATGGGGCTCCGTTTGGAAATGCAAATCCATTCCATTACCATAGATAATTCTGATGGAACCATCATAGCCAACCTGGTAGCTGTTCCTTAGTTGGTCTGGAAGACGAAGAATGATAGATTTTCAAGTATACAAGAAATAAAGTCATGTTGCATAAAAGAGTGTTAATGTATGGAAGACTAACTAATGCTCAGCACAAACAATTCCACAAATTCTAAATAAGTTCAAATGGAACAGAATGGATAGCAAAGAAATTATGCTTAAAGGGGTTATCTCATTTCAGCAAATACAATTTCTTATGTAGAGAATACAAGGCACTTACTAATGTATTGTTATTATCCATATTGCCTCCTTTGCTGGCTTCATTCATTTTTCCATCACATTATACACTGCTTGTTTCCATGGTTACGACCACCCTGCAATCCATCAACAGTGGCGGTTCTTACACACTATAGCAAAAACACCAGCCTATGTGCGCACCCACGGTACCGGCACCAGAGAGGCTGGCACTTTTTCCTATAGTGTGCAGCCACCACTCTGGATTGCATGGTGGTCTTAACCTTGGAAACGAGCAGTGTATAATGTGATGGAAAAGTTTATCCAGCCAGCAAAGAAGGCAATATGGATAATAACAATACATTAGCAAGTGCCTTACATTAACTTTCTCTACATGATAAATGCCACTTGCTGAAGTGACACAACCCCTTTAAAGGGGTTGTCCGGGTTCGGTGATTATTAGTAAATTGGCTGTTTTTCACTAACAGCCTACATATATGTGGGTTCTACCTTTATTTCTTTATTCTGATGCCCGCATTCCTTAGACAGGATTTGCGGACCGGAAGTGTTATTTTTTTGTTCAGCTGGTGACTCCTTACTGGTGTGCTAAGCCTCGTCTTCCGCTTAGCAAAGAGCCCAGTGATGTCACCGGCACAGATTGGCGTTCTGGAGCACTCAAGGAGGCTGTTTTGTAGGAGGAAACTGGCATCGCTGGAGAACGCCCCTCTGTGCCGTTTACATCAGAGGGGCCTTATTCTGGGCTGTAGGTGGTTGATTTGGAGGCAGGGAAGGCTGTTGTTTAGCATAGTGCACGCCTCTCATCTGCATGTACACTCAATGGGGCCGCATGATTTCTGCATATTCAAGTGCTTTAGGCACGCCTCACGTATCCTGTAGGCACGCCTCCCATGGTTGGGATTGAGACGTCAATCTACAGAGTCGCACTGCCTTGAGGGACCCATAAGGCAGTGCGGCAGGAAATGACATAGAGGGAGCGCTGCAATGTAAACAATCTCGAGCGCAGCTTCGGGGACCCGGAGGAGTGAAAAAAAAACTGGGAACCTTCAGGGGGACCTTACAGATACATTTAACGGTGAATACTAATGTTAGTTAAAAAGACTGTGATCCCGGACAACCCCTTTAAAGGGGTTGTCCGGGATTGGGGACATTGTTGTAAGGGTACAACAAGCACATAAATATTACATACATTCCTGTCCTACCTTTGCCAGAGTTTTCTGATGCACTGTATTTCTTTAATAAATTCTCAGCCGGAAGTTCCGATTTTCAAAGATTCAGTGACGTACCGACTCCTTACTGGTGTGCTAAGCCTCTTCCTTCCGCTTAGCAAGGAGCCCGGTGACGTCACCAGCACACAGGATCGTTCTGCAGCTAGCAAGGAGGCTGTCAGTAGGAGGGAAATGTCGGAGCAAACCACGCCCCTCTGTGACATCACCGGGCACAGAGGGCGTTAGTCTGGGAGGAAGGAGGCAGTATTGGAGGAGAGAACTCGCCTCACTAAGGAACGCCCCCCTCTGCCGATGATGTCACCGGCCATAGAGGAGTGTTATTAGGAGTAGAAGGAGGTTCTATTGGAGGCAGCAAACTATGCTATTTAGCATAGTGCACGCCCCCCATGGTCATTTGCAATGAATGGGATGTGCTACAGTATAGGTGCTAACCACGCCTCCCATGTCCCTACATGCCAGTCAGATCGCTCCCTGACACTATTGTCTTTTATGCGATGCTAGCAGAGAGCAGATACATGGAAGCAGGGAGGGATCTAGTTTGTAGGCTTAGAAAAAAGTGGTTTTAGGGGAGGAATACTGATGAGGAGTATGAGTGGCAGGAGGCGGAATACTGATTAGGGGGAGTGGAAAGGCTTGTAAGATCCAGCTGCAGAGTCACACAGCCTTGTGGGACCCATAAGGCAGTGTGGCCGGAAATGACATAGCACAGGAGCTGCTATGTAAACAATACTGACAGCAGTATTAGAGACTCATAGGAGCAAAGAGGATGAAAAAAAAAATACACAGAGCATCAGAATGACTTTACTGCGTAATATCAAGGTGATTATTAACGTTTTTAAAAATTACTTTGATCCCGGACAACCCCTTTAAGTGTTCAGTGGCTTTCATAAAGCTTTTATTTCTTGACCCTTACTTGCTTGCTTACCACTAATAATAGTGAGTCCTTCTGAAATTACTTTACATTTCAAGGGCTTCTGTCACCCCCCAAAAGTCATTTTTCATTTTTGGGCTAATTAAAATCCTTATAGTGCGATTATTCAATATATAGTGATCTTACCTTTTTCTGTTGTTTAGTTTCTTTAAAAACCGCACTTTTATAATATGTTAATTACCTTGCTACCAGCAAGTAGGTAGCCGCCGCATTCTCCTTTCAAAAAAACGCCCCCTCGTCCTGTTGATTGACAGGGCCAGCGAGCGCTCTCCTCCTCCGGATGGCCCTGTATGCAATTCAAATCCCGCGCCTGCGCCTTACGTGTCTTCATTCGGCACAGGCGCTCTGAGAGAAGGACGCTCGCTTCCTCAGCACTCCCTCAGTGCGCCTGCGCCGATGACATCACCTCTAAACCCGAAAGAGGAAGTGCTGAGAAAGCGAGCGTCCTTATCTCAGAGCGCCTGCGCCGAATGAAGACACGTAAGGCGCAGGCGCGGGATTTGAATTGCAGACAGGGCCAGCCGGAGGAGGAGAGCGCTCGCTGGCCCTGTCAATCAACAGGAGGAGGAGGCATTTTTTTGAAAGGAGGATGCGGCGGCCACCAGCAAGTAGACGCCCTACTTGCTGGTAGCAAGGTAATTAACATATTATAAAAGTGTGGTTTTTAAAGAAACTAAATAACAGAAAAAGGTAAGATCACTATATATTAAATAATCGCACTATAAGGATTTTAATTAGCCCAAAAATGAAAAATGACTTTTGGGGGGTGACAGAAGCCCTTTAATGTTTGAAATGCACTTACCTTGAACCATGGTATAAAATGAATCAATTGAAGATAAATTGGAAATAATGCTGACATCTTCCTCTCTGCTAGATGACTCTATATCCACTGTGATGGCTTTGTCCATTTCTCCATGGAGATTTGTGACAACACCCGTTGGGAACGTAACATTGGTAAGACGTCCTTCACTGTTGTAGCTAAAATCAAGAAATTCTGCAAATTAATGCCTTTAATAGAAGAATTAAACCAAATTCCAAAAACAGCTGGATTTCAATTCAACAAGACCATACAAAAAAAAAAACCACATTGGAAGAAGATATTTTTTATGGAACGCTGTCCTGCAGGAATCTTACAGAGGATATGGCATGAAAAATGTCTATTAAGGCATGGTCCCTTAGTAAGTTGCAGGAAGGTGACTGTTGTGGAAATTTTATTATGCAGACATTTTACTTTAGGATGTGTGTGTGTTTTCATAAATTGTCATCTGTCTCGCTGTGTCTGATTTGGCCAGGGAGCGCTCTAGCAGAGGGTACTTTGGCTGAATCGGGACCAAATGGCAAAACTGTCAGTATGAAAATCTTCCCGTGGGCTTGGAGACATATCTGCCTTTAAGACATGCATATCTGCCTTGTCGGTATACTAGTATCGTATACTGACAATAGCCGTAGCAATGCCTCGCAGATAATTTCAAACCTATGGGAACCAGTAGAATGATCTTTATTAGATACTGATCACCTTTGAGCAGTATTGAATGAGGTCCATGCTGACAGTGATGGGGGGTGGGCGGCCATCTGGCTGATCAGACAATGGACATGACTCATCCTTCCTTATACAGGAATGGGGCGTGTGCATTGTCTGCCCAGCCACATTGATTGCCCCGCCCTGTCCTTTGACATCACTTCCTGTATCCTTGTCTTGGGCCAGCCCCTTTTACACCTTTTGTTAGTAAATAAAGGTGAGCAGACTGAGAAGGGCGGGGAGAGTTGCTCAGAATTTTCTATCAAGATGGTAACATTGGTGTCTCTATCTGACTGGGGCTGAGAGAAGGGATTCACCTTTTTCCTTACACAAACTTTGATGCGAGAGGAATACAACTATTAATATTTACCACAACAGTGACACATTCAAAGCCGCATGTTAAAGGTCAAATAGTATAACATTATTGTCAAAATAAATTCCATATCATAGAATGCAGAGACTACTGAGCGAAATTAATACATGAAAAACTGTCTCATATCTATGCTTGACGTCTAAAATATCATCACTGAGTTTCATCTAACAACCAGAAGATCTATGACAGTCAGATTAATAAGGATAGAAAAATGGTACACGTCAGCACCAATACACACTGTCATCCTAAAACTAACCATTTGCAAGGCTGCAACACGTTCCAAAAAGTCCATTCAATGTCATTAAAAGGTATAATACTATCACTGATGCAGTACTTGGCACACACAGCTACGGCTATAAATGAACAAACTGGGCAGAAAAAATAAAAAGTCTATGACACAGTAGCCGGGCTTAGATGGAAATCTTTATGCCATAGGTGACATGTTGTTCTACCCTGCCTTTTTACTATTTGTTTTATGAGACACTTCTGTTAAGGGCTCCTTTATTATTACGGAGCAGCGCTCATTCTCTTTTATATTCTACACAAAGTACAGTTTAATTATGATTAGCAGTGGTATTAACACAAATGTGGTTTAGACAAGGACCAACACATCCAATGACTGCTAAAGTAATGAGCAGGCTTCTTAAAGGAGTCCTATGGGTTTATTATACCTAAGGTTTATTGATACTTTGAAACATGTCCTTCACTGATATAGTTCATGGCTACAAATGCACATACTGACTTTCATGCCAAGATCCACTCTCAGGGAATTAATGCTGCAGATATTAGACAACATGAGCATATGCAGAGCTCCATTCAATAAACCATATCCATAAAAACACAGAGAACTTCTTTAAATCATTTTCCTCTTTACTGTTTATAAGCGAATATCCTCTCTTGAATTCTGTATGTTGTGTTAATCTAAATAGGTGGTGATTAATTCCATAAAGGTAATTCCACGCGAGTTCCATAGGGACTTCAATATGCAGTAGTCAGATCCTTCAAGGGGCTTGAGGCTGCCAAAGCAATTGAGCATCTCTCTTGATCTGGGCGTAGGGGATCCATTCTGTCCCTGGGAGTGCAAACCTCTCAGATGATCTGATCGCAATTAACCACGGCATCAGAGGGGTTAAAAGTCTGTGGTCAGCATTATTGACCATCATGGACTTTGCCTCCTTATCTCTGCTCTCTGACATTATAAACACTCATTATAGCTCAGTGCTTATCTTACTGATAAGAATGTAGCTTAAATAAGTGTTGATGACCTCTCTGTAGTTTAGACATAAGGGTTATTAGATGACCAGCACAAAGTGAAAGTACCAGTCACACTGCTAGAAAAACAGTTAACCCTTTGTGACAGAACAGCTCAACATTCTTAATAAAGGCCGATCGAAAATATGATTCTTATCCAAAAATGAATAAAATGCAATCATAAACAAAAATTGCCTCCAAATGTGTACATGGCCTTTAAAGACCTGATCCACCGTACCTGTATGGCAGATGTCGGGAAGGGGTTGAATAGGAAATTCTCATTCTTTTCTCTTCTTTACTTTCTGATGCATAATAATCATGAGATGAATAGCATCATCCATATCACCTTGCCTATTGGAGATAGACTAAATAAACTTATGTTCAGTTTTCTAAAACTGTTGCTTAGGTTGCCATGAAAGGAGCCTCCGTGCTTATTTTTGGTTCAAATTCTCTTTAAAATTTAAGACTATTTATTTGTGACCCAAACAGGGTAAATAGATTTATCTTGTGTGCATATGGACAAGCACTTTATAAATGACCTCTTTACTGTGTTACTTATTAAGGTTTTCTGGCCACTTCTCCTTTGCCAGGAAATCCAGTAATGGAATTCCAGTAGATTAAAAAGATGGCGGCTGTCCTTGAATGAGGGGGTCATAAAAATGCAATAAATTACATGGAGGCTTTTTTGGTGGTGAGCATGGAACATGCTAGGGAGTGGTAATTTAATATCTGCTCAGTACATTTTCTACACCTAAATCAAGGAGAATAATTAGAAGGTGATGGAGGCTGCAATGACATCACATCCAGGAATAATGAGAGAATGGGACCACGTCTGCCCCAGGCAATGAATGATAAGTTACTATTGGTAAAATAACCTGATTTTATATGTAATAGATGAATAAATGCCCCCAACAAGCGCATGTGGATATTGTGTTCACAGTGATAGTCGTGGGTAAATAGAACTTGTTGGAGCTTTAGGCGATATGATGGTTCATTACTCTATTTGGCTTAACTAGAAATAATCAGCATTCAACAAATCATCAGCTTAGCTAAACATGAAAGATAATAAACTAGCACTTAACCTTAAAATATTAAAATATTAAAATATAAATTAAAAATATGGTACAAAATCCTCATCTGCTAAAAAAAATTTAAGAATTTTCAAATGTGCTAAATTTAATCTTTATCCTTGCAGACCATTTTGTTTAGCTCCTGACTTATTACGCATAATATTGTTGTTAGGGGCAGTGATAGGGGAGTGTCTATGTAACTAGCTGGGTAGGAGGAGCTATAAACTCGCTGGGGGTTGTTAGGGGCAGTGATAGGGGAGTGTCTATGTAACTGGCTTGTGGGAGGAGATATAAACTAGCTGGGTGTTGTTTGGGGCAGTGATAGGGGAGTGTCTATGTAACCAGCTGGGTGGGAGGAGCTATAAACTAGCTGGGTGTTGTTTGGGGCAGTGATAGGGTAGTGTCTATGTAACTGGCTGGGTGGGGGGAGCTATAAACTAGCTGGGTGTTGTTTGGGGCAGTGATAGGGGAGTGTCTATGTAACTAGCTGGGTGGGAGGAGCTATAAACTAGCTGGGTGTTGTTTGGGGCAGTGATAGGGTAGTGTCTATGTAACTGGCTGGGTGGGAGGAGCTATAAACTAGCTGGGGTTTGTTAGGGGCAGTGATAGGGTAGTGTCTATGTAATCAACTGGGTGGGAGGAGTTATAAACTAGCTGGGGGTTGTTAGGGGCAGTGATAGGGGAGTGTCTATGTTATCAACTGGGTGGGAGGAGTTATAAACTAGCTGGGGGTTGTTAGGGGCAGTGATAGGGGAGTGTCTATGTTATCAACTGGGTGGGAGGAGCTATAAACTAGTTGGGTGTTGTTAGGGGCAGTGTCTATGTAACTAGTTGGATGGGAGGAGCTATAAACTAGCTGTGTGTTGTTAGGGGCAATGATAGGGGCAATGATAGGGAGTATCTATGTACCTAGCTGGTGGGAGGAGCTAAACCTTTTTAATTCAATTTTTTTGGTATGCATCACTAATCCCTATGAGGCAATTCAAGTTCATGATAAAAACTGCAGTCATTTTGGAATCACTATTCTCTAGGGCAGTGATGGCAAACCTTTTAGAGACCGAGTGCCCAAACTGCAACCCAAAACCCACTTATTTATTGCAAAGTGCCAACACGGCAATGTAACCTGAATACTACAGTCCCATATAGTATATCTTCCATGTTCATTTAGTTATAATAGCCTGCCTACATTCAATGCACTGCCTTCCATAGTGCTCCCTGTGCTGATGAATGGCAGGAAAAGTCTAAGGCATAGTGGTACACCATAGACTTTTTCCAGGGTGCGGGTGCCCACAGAGAGGGCTCTGAGTGCCGCCTCTAGCACCCATGTCAGAGGTTCACCACCACTGCTCTAGGGTATGTTCCTACGTGGCATAAACACTACGGGGCAGATTTATCATACAGCAGCGGCATACACTGGTCTGTGAAAAACGGTCATACTGCCGTATGCTGGGCCTAATTTATAATGAGGCATACGTCACCTCCTAAATTAGGTGCAGCATTCAGCAGTCTGTGAGTCTATACTAATATCTCAGTGTACTTTTAAAACAGAAAAGTCGGCATAAAAGATTATAAATTTGGAGGCTGCTGGCCTCGCCTCTTCCCTGCTTTCACCATGCCCCTTTTTTCGGAAAGTGGTGAAGCCAGTGGAGAAATGCCACTTGCGCAGGAAATTTTGCACAAGTGGCATTGAAAAATTGCAAACACATAGTTTGCGACTTTTTCACGCCAGTTTTCTGGCATACAAACAATGATAAATCTGCCCCCTATAGATTTGCATGTAGCAGTGTTTCATAGTAGAAGTAAAGTGGATAAGATTTAAAAATTGCTGTGGAGAGTGTGGCACCAGAATCTGTGCATAACACGCGGTGAGGTTTTTAAATCTGCAGCATGTAAATGTATATGATAGCAAAGCCATAGTGCTTCTGCAATAAAGTCCACAGCAAATTCTGCACAATGGCCAGATCAGCTGTGGACAATCCGCAGTAGACTCACCCCACAGAAATATACCCTTGTAGTTAAATTAACATAAAGCAGAAAGATTGTAATTCCCTTCTTTTTTTCCTATTACATGAAACACTACATTGTGGAGGAGTAGTGGTTCTGAGGATGTGGTAACACTGCTTAAGGGGGAATCAAATTCCCCACAGAAGTTGTCCCTGGCCCCATCAGAGATAGTTAATGGGACTACTACCAGAATTCTTCTTGCTCATACCATATATAATAGAATGATATTGACTGATATTTAGATGACTAGTCTCCAGAAAATGTGAATTACATGTGGTTGCCATATTTTCTGATGACTTTTTTAAGCTTTATATAGAGAAAAAACATTTAATTGTATTTTAGGAAATGTACATCCATACCATAGCTACACCTTGCCATACAAAATCCCAATTCTCAGGGTAGATCCTAAGGTAACCTTGATTTCTGGAAGGGTATGGTCACAAACCAGGAGTCAATTCACAAAAGCCAAAACCAGGAGTGAATTAAAAAAAGAGGAGAAGTCGTATCTGTTCTTTATACTTTCTCGCCTTCTACAATATGATCCACTCCTGGTTTTGGCTTCCTAAACTGTATCTGGAAACCTGACGGTGTGGCCATACCCTAATAATAGAGGGCTACCATTTGATTTAATGTAATCAGCTCATTAGTACCTAGGGCCACCTGTTTACCTTATATTACATCAATGCCAACTTTATCAGAAAAAAAAGAAGAAAACAGAAAATAGAAATGAGATGAACACAAATTATATGGTAAGAAGCATCAATCTAGAGCAAATTAATCAAAGCTTGTGAGCCAATGAAACAAAAATATAATGACAGCCTTCCAGCTACAGGGCCTACAATTATTTAGAAACTATTCAAATGCATATTTTAAAAGGATAAAAGCTATGAAAAGCTGAAATAACCATTAGCGCACTGAAAATCTCAATATTAGCTGATATTTTAGCTTTACAATAGTCCCTGAACACCAATTCAATGACAGCAGCACAAGAAAAGCAGCGGATTTACTAATCCATTCTAATATTTAGACAGTGTAAACTTAGGGGGTAATGTATCAAGTCTGCCTCTTTTTTCAGTGAAGTAGGCATTTGCACTAAATTTATGCATATTTGAATTTTTAGTCCGGTTTGTGCCATGCCCTTCAGTTTCCATTTAATCAGATTTACTATTGTAATGTTTTGCAAAAAGTCGCAATCATTAGGTATATTGCACAAAAAATGACGTGCAACATTTTGTAAATTTGTCTCAAAAATTACTTCAAACCAAGCAGACGGAGTAAAAAGGAGTAAAAAGTTCAAATAAGCAAAAAGTTATTTATTGATACATTACTCCCTTAGGCTAGACAATCTAAAAATGCTCCAAATTTCTCAAACTGTCTGATAATAGATGATAAATTTGGTGCATCTTTAGACTGTCTAGCCTAACTTTATACCATGTACTAGCTTACTTTTAACCAGAATTTCATGATAATATTTTGGTGTAATTTTCAAACATGTTACCACATATTAAATCTTACTCCTTTCCCATTAAGCCAAACCTCTTGTCAAGTGAGGAGCAAAAAAGTGTATAAAATTTGAATTGTCAATAAAAATAATAAAGCATCCTAATGGTAAAATAATACAGAACAAAAACATTATGATGCCTTGTTCAAGCCTGAACTCAATTCTGGCAATTCTATATTGTGGACCCATAGGCACCATATAAAGATATTTGGAGTGCCGTAGTTGGCATTGTATTCTTTCCCAAAACTGCTTCTAGAAAATAATATTATAATAATTCTTATAATAATGGCAGATGGAATCTCACGGGGTACTATAGGTATTGTAAATACATAAATACAGTATATACTATAAAATAGCAAACACTACAAAATATAATAAAAAAGTATATAAAATAATAACAAGGTTAATGATGATGATTAATAATTATGAAATAATATCAACATAATAAATAATAATAAGAATAATAATAACAACAACATTGCTGGTCCTTTAACAGTTATATGGATGCATGCTTGTAATATTATTTAAGAGACAAATGTGTTGAGTTTTTCTTTTAGCCTCTTTTAACAACACATTGCAGGGATGTGACAGTTTTACAAGGTAATAGGAGGGTGAATTCAGAATAGCCAATGTTATTTCCAGATATTACATTGCTTCACTTATTATTGCAGAAGGTCAAGGTCACACAAGCTCCTTCCTATTATGCCTACATGGCAAAGTACGACATTTACACTGCTGAATGCCTCAGCTAGCAATAGGTTTAATAAGTTCATAGCAGATGCTATTGTGTGTTACCCATGCAAATGGCCATCTGAGTCAGAGTAGATACTGTAAGTCTATTTTCAGGGTTTGGGGGCTTTCTACAGTTTAGAAACCCCTGTGAGATGCAGACTGATAAAATGTGCTATTACATGATATGTTATCTAGCATTTTGTGGCGTGGATGTGCAATGCTGCCTGTTATACAAAGTACTATTTTTCCTTATAAATAGGGATGACCCAATTTATTCTAAACAAATCAAATTTGTTACGATTTACCCTAAAAATCTGGATTGTAGCTAAGTAGAAAATTTTTAGATCTGTTTCAGACGAATTGTTCAAAAATGGTGTCCACCAATGTACAAGTCAGGTGACGTCATCAGCCATCAAAAAAAGAGATAACTTTTGGACTATTTTTTAATAAATAAAAAAACATTCAACATTACAGTGTGTCTAAGAAGTGAAGTAACTAGGGGGACATTACAGCAGAATGGGGGGAGGGAGGCATATTCAATAGTAAAAATATGTAATTCTCAGGGAAGGCACGGACAGCTAAAATGTATAAATATCTCCTTTTTTCTGGCTTGGTGACAGGTCCCCTTTAACAGCAAGTGTATAAATGTCTAAATTACAATTTATTGAATGTTTTCTTACAAATATATATATATATATATATATATATATATATATATACACAGTACAGACCAAAAGTTTGGACACACCTTCTCATTCAAAGAGTTTTCTTTATTTTCATGACTATGAAGGCATTAAAACTATGAATTAACACATGTGGAATTATATACATAACAAACAAGTGTGAAACAACTGAAAATATGTCATATTCTAGGTTCTTCAAAGTAGCCACCTTTTGCTTTGATTACTGCTTTGCACACTCTTGGCATTCTCTTGATGAGCTTTAAGATGTACTCCCCTGAAATGGTCTTCCAACAGTCTTGAAGGAGTTCCTAGAGATGCTTAGCACTTGTTGGCCCTTTTGCCTTCACTCTGCGGTCCAGCTCACCCCAAACCATCTTGATTGGGTTCAGGTCCGGTGACTGTGGAGGCCAGGTCATCTGGCGCAGCACCCCATCACTCTCCTTCATGGTCAAATAGCCCTTACTTTCAAAGTTTTCCCAATTTTTCGGCTGACTGACTGACCTTCATTTCTTAAAGTAATGATGGCTACTCGTTTTTCTTTACTTAGCTGCTTTTTTCTTGCCATAATACACATTCTAACAGTCTATTCAGTAGGACTATCAGCTGTGTATCCACCTGACTTCTCAATGCAACTGATGGTCCCAACCCCATTTATAAGGCAAGAAATCCCACTTATTAAACCTGACAGGGCACACCTGTGAAGTGGAAACCATTTCAGGGGACTACCTCTTGAAGCTCATCAAGAGAATACCAAAAGTGTGAAAAGCAGTAATCAAAGCAAAAGGTGGCTACTTTGAAGAACCTAGAATATGACATATTTTCAGTTGTTTCACACTTGTTATGTATATAATTCCACATGTGTTAATTCATAGTTTTGATGCCTTCAGTCATGAAAATAAAGAAAACTCTTTGAATGAGAAGGTGTGTCCAAACTTTTGGTCTGTACTATATACACTGCTCAAATAAATAAAGGGAACACAAAAATAACACATCCTAGATCAGAATTAATTAAATATTCTTCTGAAATACTTTGTTCTTTACATAGTTGAATGTGCTGACAACAAAATCACACAAAAATAAAAAAATGGAAATCAAATTTTTCAACCCATGGAGGTCTGGATTTGGAGTCCCACTCAAAATTAAAGTGGAAAAACACACTACAGGCTGATCCAACTTTGATGTAATGTCCTTAAAACAAGTCAAAATAAAGCTCAGTAGTGTGTGTGACCTCCACGTGCCTGTATGACCTCCCTACAACGCCTGTGCATGCTCCTGATGAGGTGGCGGATGGTCTCCTGAGGGATCTCCTCCCAGACCTGGACTAAAGCATCTGCCAACTCCTGGACAGTCTGTGGTGCAACGTGACGTTGGTGGATAGAGCGAGACATGATGTCCCAGATGTGCTCAATTGGATTCAGGTCTGGGGAACGGGCAGGCCAGTCCATAGCATCAATGCCTTCGTCTTGCAGGAACTGCTGACAAACTCCAGCCAGATGAGGTCTAGCATTGTCTTGCATTAGGAGGAACCAAGGGCCAACCGCACCAGCATATGGTCTCACAAGGGGTCTGAGGATCTCATCTCGGTACCTAATGGCAGTCAGGCTACCTCTGGCGAGCACATAGAGGGCTGTGCGGCCCTCCAAAGAAATGCCACCCCACACCATTACTGACCCAATGCCAAACCGGTCATGCTGGAGGATGTTGCAGGCAGCAGAACGTTCTCCATGGCGTCTCAAGACTCTGTCACGTCTGTCACATGTGCTCAGTGTGAACCTGCTTTCATCTGTGAAGAGCACAGGGCGCCAGTGGCGAATTTGCCAATCTTGATGTTCTCTGGCAAATGCCAAACGTTCTGCACGGTGTTGGGCTGTAAGCCAACCCCCACCTGTGGACGTCGGGCCCTCATATAACCATCATGGAGTCTGTTTCTGACCGTTTGAGCAGACACATGCACATTTGTTGCCTGCTGGAGGTCATTTTGCAGGGCTCTGGCAGTGCTCCTCCTGTTCCTCCTTGCACAAAGGCGGAGGTAGCGGTCCTGCTGCTGGGTTGTTGCCCTCCTACGGCCTCCTCCACGTCTCCTGATGTACTGGCCTGTCTCCTGGTAGCGCCTCCATGCTCTGGACACTACGCTGACAGACACAGCAAACCTTCTTGCCACAGCTCGCATTGATGTGCCATCCTGGATAAGCTGCACTACCTGAGCCACTTGTGTGGGTTGTAGACTCCATCTCATGCTACCACTAGAGTAAAAGCACCCCAGCATTCAAAAGTGACCAAAACATCAGCCAGGACGCATAGGAACTGAGAAGTGGTCTGTGGTGACCACCTGCAGAACCACTTCTTTATTGGGGGTGTCTTGCTAATTGCCTATAATTTCCACCTGTTGTCTATCCCATTTGCACAACAGCATGTGAAATTGATTGTCACTCAGTGTTGCTTCCGAAGTGGACAGTTTGATTTCACAGAAGTGTGATTGACTTGGAGTTACATTGTGTTTTTTAAGTGTTCCCTTTAATTTTTTGAGCAGTGTATATATATATATACATATATACACACCTAAAGAATTATTAGGAACACCTGTTCTATTTCTCATTAATGCAATTATCTAGTCAACCAATCACATGGCAGTTGCTTCAATGCATTTAGGGGTGTGGTCCTGGTCAAGACAATCTCCTGAACTCCAAACTGAATGTCAGAATGGGAAAGAAAGGTGATTTAAGCAATTTTCAGCGTGGCATGGTTGTTGGTGCCAGACGGGCCGGTCTGAGTATTTCACAATCTGCTCAGTTACTGGGATTTTCACGCACAACCATTTCTAGGGTTTACAAAGAATGGTGTGAAAAGGGAAAAACATCCAGTATGCGGCAGTCCTGTGGGCAAAAATGCCTTGTGGATGCTAGAGGTCAGAGGAGAATGGGCTGACTGATACAAGCTGATAGAAGAGCAACGTTGACTGAAATAACCACTCGTTACAACCGAGGTATTCAGCAAAGCATTTGTGAAGCCACAACACGCACAACCTTGAGGCGGATGGGCTACAACAGCAGAAGACCCCACCGGGTACCACTCATCTCCACTACAAATAGGAAAAAGAGACTACAATTTGAACGAGCTCACCAAAATTGGACTGTTGAAGACTGGAAAAATGTTGCCTGGTCTGATGAGTCTCGATTTCTGTTGAGACATTCAAATGGTAGAGTCCGAATTTGGCGTAAACAGAACATGTATCCATCCTCTGATGGCTACTTCCAGCAGGATAATGCACCATGTCACAAAGCTCGAATAATTTCAAATTGGTTTCTTGAACATGACAATGAGTTCACTGTACTAAAATGGCCCCCACAGTCACCAGATCTCAACCCAATAGAGCATCTTTGGGATGTGGTGGAACGGGAGCTTTGTGCCCTGGATGTGCATCCCTCAAATCTCCATCAACTGCAAGATGCTATCCTATCAATATGGGCCAACATTTCTAAAGAATGCTATCAGCACCTTGTTGAATCAATGCCACGTAGAATTAAGGCAGTTCTGAAGGCAAAAGGGGGTCCAACACCGTATTAGTATGGTGTTCCTAATAATTCTTTAGGTGAGTGTATATATATATATATATAAAACAATAACATGGTGCTTGCAAATTGCGGTGACATTTTCCTTTTAAAGGACTTTTCTCAAAATAGCCTTTATATCATTAATAGTGATGCATTAAGCGGCATAGACAATATTCAAATTCGTGATATTTCACAAATTTTTAGCCACATATTTGCTAATTCAAGAATTCACGATGGTGAAAATCAGTAATGTAATATTTGCAAATTGCACATGCAATTTCACTACCTATAACAAACAGACAATTACACAAAGGCTGTATGCCAAAAGCCAGGTATGTGCTAACCAATAACCTATCCATAAGACGGGTACAGTCAGCATACCTTACAATGGCAGCCTTGTGCACTATGAGACATTCAAATCCAGCTCTCATCTGACTGAGAGCCAGTAAGCCTGAAAGTTGCTTGATTTAAGTTGGAGGGCTTGGAGGGAACTGTGCACCTAGATCATTATCATTAGGGTGACAAAAAAAATTATAATTTTTTTTTGTATGCCATCTTACTATTCTCTCACTGCTTAGGAGGGCTGCATAAAAATGTTCAGTTTTCTAATTGTCCTAATATTATATTCAATAACCTTTCTATGCTGTTTTGTCATGTAAACTCATTTGCATAAACTTGAATATGTGAAAGACATGCAAATTAGCAGAATCTGCCTTGTTTTTCAGCTGAAACACTATTTGTATGTCTTTCCCATATTCAAGTTTATGCAAAAACTGTCAACATGGTCAGTAGAAATGAGCAGTTATAACAAATTCCATTTGGCTGCTTCCCTGAATTTTACAAAGAAATTCGATTTGTGACTAATTACTTTGTCCTGAAGCACATTCCTATTTATTTTTCTTGAAATGGCGCTTAAAAAAATACATAGTCATCTCATCCATTTGCGAACAAAGAGGCCGTCGTGGCCATCTTGATTGAAGACACTATAAAATATTTCTGGCCGGGCATGGTGACATCATCACACAGTTTCTGCAATCATGATGGCCACAACGGCCTCTCCGTGCTCAAATGGATGAGGTGAGTATGTATTTAAAAAAAAAAAAGCCATTTCAAGATTTTTTTTTTTACCATGAAGCGCTTCACGGCTAATCAAATTTTTCCTGAAGTTTGGATTGGTCAATTTGTTTGGCTTTGATTCGCTAATGGTCAGATTACCACTAACCAGGCCTTTATGGCAATCCCATTAACCTCTTATGACTAAAATGTTTTAATATGACAAAAAGTCAGTTTTGAAATCTTTAGGCCTCATGCACACAACCGTATGTGTTTTGGGGCCCACTCCCAGCGAATCCACAAAACACGGATTTCGGCTGTGTGCGTCCTGCACTTTCCCATTTCTCACATTCCGCTCTAATGCTCGGCATTATTTGTGACCCCATAGAAATGAATGGGCGCGCGTGCAATCCACAAAAAATGTGGATCGAACGTGGACCAAAAATACAGACATGTGCATGAGGCCTTACTTTACCATTTAATTTTTTATAAAAAAAAGTTCCCTTTACCTATATGGTCACTATATAATGTATATAATTGGTTGGGACTAGAGTTACGGTATCTGTCTTCTGCCCTTCGTGAAATATGTGTGAAGTAACCAATCAGAACCAGTTTAGTTAAAGAGATTCTATGGAGCATTTCTGTTTAAAGGGGTTCTGCAGTTTGTTTAAACTGATGATCTATCCTCTGGATAGATCATCAGCATCTGATCGGCGGGGGTCCGATACCTGGGGCCCCTGCCGATCAGCTGTTTGAGAAGGCAGCGGCGCTCCAGGAGCACCGCGGCCTTCTCACTGCTTACCGCAGGCCCAGTGACGTCACGACTAGTATCACTGGCCTGGGCGCGGCTAAGCTCCATTCAAGTGAACAGAACTTAGCCCCGCCCAGGCCATTGATACTAGTCGTGACATCACTGTAAACAGTGAGAAGGCCGTGGCACTACTGCCAGCGCCGCTGCTTTCTCAAACAGCTGATCGGCAGGGGTCCTGGGTGTCGGACCCCCGCCAATCAGATGCTGATGATCTATCCAGAGGATAGATCATCAGTTTAAACAAACTGCAGAACCCCTTTAATTTGTAGTGATGTAATTATACAAAGAGATGATCTTCTGAATGGGAAGAAGTTAGAAACATGTAGTAGCGCCTCAGCTCTATGTATAATATGGCAATGGGTCTAGATAGCATTTTGGAAAAAAGTAAAGTATATACTGTATATATTTTCATAATCTCTTGATCCAGTCATGTGAGGAGGCCATCACTGGTCAATCTGTCTCTTCCACAACTGGTGCTTTTTAACTTCAATCTAATGCCTCTGTTTGGAAATTCATATCTAGGTTGGCCTTCAATGCCTGAACAATCTCTTTATTATCTATGGAGTTTAAAGTTTTTTCTTTCATCAAGTTATTTCTAAAGGCTGCTTTACTTTTACCAGTTAGCGATGCTGCTTTGATTCAAGGTAGCCTCAGCCTCCTATTTACAGGGAACTCATAATGTGCAGAATTTAATGTGAAAATAGAACTTATCTCTAAAAAGTTACTTTATATTTGCACTTTTAGTATTGTAACCGATGCCAGAAGAATGTAAGGTCAGTGCAGTGGACCAATACAATTCTAGTACAGATTTTACTATCAGCAGAAAGCAGTAATCATTTATTTGTCCGAGTCATATAGCATATGTAATTATAATGATAGCCTCATCCATTTACAGCGTTACAGCTCACAATGTTTAGTAACATTGCTTTTGTACCTAGGCAGCCACCATTCCTATAAAGCTAAATAATTTGGTATGGTGGCACATGAGGCATACCTTTATATATGTCAGGATATTCTAAAAATCTGCTTGTTGTCTCATCACAGGCTGAGTCTTCTTCTCTGCCCTTCCCTAAGCTTTAGGCTACATGCACACGAACGTTAGGGTTCCGTGCCTGTGCTGCGGACCGCAAATTTCTGTCCTCAATGCACGGGCGCAGACCCATTCACTTGAATGGGGTCTGTGATCCGCATCCGACGGTCTGCACCGCAAAAAAGTAGTGCGTGCGCTACTTTTTTGCGGTGTGGAGGCACGGCCAGAATCACCACGGAAGCACTCCGTAGTGCTTCTGTGGGGTTCCGATCCGTGCCTCCGTTCCGCATGTCCATGATTGCGGACCCATTCAAGTGAATGGGTCCGCGATCCGTGATGCGGAATGCACACTGCCAGGTAACGTGTATTGCGGACCCGCTGTATGCGGCCCGCAATACGACCACGGGGCACACGGTCGTGTGCATGTAGCCTTATACTGAAGATCTGTTTGTTCAGATTGGCTTCTATGTAAGCACAAAACCGGCAATAAATCATTGCATTATAACTATAGGAGGTAAAGAGGTTGCACCCAGGCCCTGGAGCCTGAGAGGAACAAAAGATCCCTCTTGCCCATATGAGGAGACCAGTATTATAAATTATGTGATCATTTTGGACCTTTTTACAGAATTTTTTTATTGGGGCCCAGGAGCCTCAGCTTCTGCCTTTATAATTTGGTTTGGTTTGTGGTAAATCTATTTTAGGCTACTTTCACACTAGCGTTCGGAGCGGATCCGTCTGATGTTTCATCAGACGGATCCGCTCCGATAATGCAGACGTTCGCATCCGTTCAGAACGGATCCGTCTGCATTAAAACTTAGAAAATTTTCTAAGTATGAAAGTAGCCTGAGCGGATCCGTTCAGACTTTACATTGTAAGTCAATGGGGAACGGATCCGCTTGAAGATTGAGCCATTTGGAGTCATCTTCAAGCGGATCCGTCCCCATTGACTTACATTGTAAGTCTGGACGGATCCGCTCGCCTCCGCATGGCCAGGCGGACACCCGAACGCTGCAAGCAGCGTTCAGGTGTCCGCTCACTGAGCGGAGCGGAGGCTGAACGCTGGCAGGCGGATGCATTCTCAGTGGATCCGCCTCCACTGAGAATGCATTGCGGCCGGGCGGCTGCGTTCAGGACCGCTCGTGAGCTCCTTCAAACGGAGCTCACGAGCGGACACCTGAACGCAGGTGTGAAAGAAGCCTTAGATGTCTACGTACAAAAGCAATCCTAGGTGACATATTCAGGACGGAATAATGTCTCGACTTTAAACTATCCTTTCAACCAATATGTCTTCAGTAGGTCTTGGATTTGTCTTATAATAATGATTTTTCCAAATAAGTATCATTATTAGTTTTGTTAAAGGCATGAGTCAATAAGGAATTTTATCTTTCCTATTATTGATAGTAAGGTAAGCAGACATTGTATCACAAAAATCTGTTCCACTCCAGTTTATAATGCCGTATGTGTTTACGCAACCCCCTTTTATTTCCACTTATACCATTTTCATAGATGGAGTCACTTTTTGTGCTTTGGAAATCCAATAGAGACAAAATAGTAAATTATCATTTAATAAGGTGTAGCTGATTTCTCCTATTTTGCTGTTTGATGGTATTATTGAGTCATTATTTTATTGATTAAGTACTGTCACGCTAGAAAAAGAATAATTTTTGTCTAATTAGGAAGGGAGAGAACCATTTTTTTCCGTTCCTTGCATATTAGTGAAGCCACAATAATAGCCCCTTCATAGTAGAGGATGTAGCTCTCTCCAATGTGACACATACACTAATACAGTTTTTTTCACATACTGCACCCCATTATTCTTATTATTTAGCTACAACAGGCAGAACCTTTTGGTCCCCTTCTGCTCTGTTGCTTGAAAGATCAATTTAGAACCATAAGCCTATCTCTTTCATTTGGAATATTGTTAACCTCGAGAAAAAATAATTTTCTCTATAATGTTCAAATCAGTTTTCTAAATACAGAATCCAAAAAAAAAACTACTTTATAGGTGGCAAAGACATGCAAATCATCTTCCAGCCATCTTCCTCCCACTATACCCAGCAGTACTCCCATAATCCCCCTCCTCCAGCATGATACAATGTAATAACTGCATGACTTTGCTAGTTATTGTGATATCTTGTGACTGTCTAGATCAGGGATGGCCAACCTGCGGCTCTCCAGCTGTTGTAAAACTACAATTCCCACCATGCCCTGCTGTAGGCTGATAGCTGTAGGATGTCTGGGCATGCTGGGAGTTCTAGTTTTGCAACAGCTGGAGAGCCACAGGTTGGCCATCCCTGTTCTAGATCATTTATATAGCAGTTATCAGTGTATTGGTCATGTGATCTCTTAAGATTACGGGCATCTTATGACTCTGACACTGTTTACCATGGGGGGGGGGGGGCTTTGGGTATTATAGAAGCACCATTGGGCAAACTGTAAGCCCATTGCTTGGATGTTTGGACCTAACTCCTGTGGGAAGTCTGGTCATTGGCCAAATGTCCTTGCCACCTATAAGGCATTTTATTTACATTTTAGTTTTAATATTTTTAGACTTTTTTTTATTAAATAAAACAGACAGGGTCATCATAGTGATAGGTCCTCTAACTATCTTCTTCACAGTGAGGTTACCCTATTACCTAAAAAGCAATATAATCAAGGAAACATACATTATATATACAGGATTATTACCTTATTATATATACAGGAGGAGGCAAAGACTAGTAGAGGAGAAGAGATCTAATGCTTAAATTGAACTATGTGGTATTGCATGTTATTAAGGCCTCATGCACACAAACTTATTTTCTTTCCGTGTCTGTTCTGGTTTTTTTGCGGACTGTGTACGGAACCATTCAGTTCAATTGGTCCGCAAAAAAATATGGAATTTACTCTGTGTGCATTCCGTTTCCGTATGTCCATATGTCCGTTCCGCAAAAAAATAGAATATGTCCTTTTTACGCATTACGGACAAGGATAGTACTGTTCTATGAGGGGCCAGCTGTTCTATTCAGCAAAATACGGAAAGCACCTAGACGTCATCCGTATTTTGCGGTTCCATTTTTTTCAGACCTCAAAATACATACAGTCATGTTCATGGGGCCTAATAAGCAGATTTCTGGACTTTGGCCCTGAAAAGTCACGTCAAAAATTTTAAAGGAGAATTCAAATAAAACATCTCTCCTTTAGGACTTTTGGATAAAAATATATAAGAATGAATGGACTGTTCCAATACTTTGAACCAAGTTTCAACAACAGTATTGCATTGCGCTGTTCATATACAAGTCACACTTATTTGTATTATGGGTATAATACAGGGATGTTTGATAAGAATATTAGTAGAACAGTTACTCACTCAAAGAAGGTCGTCCATCCAGTTTCATCACTTTTTGTTGCAAGGAGTCCACTGTTGCCATGATAGGTAAATAATACCAATTCTTGGCTCTGGGCAGTCATGCTCTTCAGGCAGCCATTGGTGCCAATTGTTAACCAGATTACTTGATTGTCAGGCGCAACAATTCTCACTGGCATACGGTTTGGATCCCTTCTGATGCGGAGGGTGTTTCCATTGCTGTCAGTCACTGCGGTTATGTCATTTTCATTACTATAGCTGAAGTTGTATAAGTAGTCTCCAGTTATTAGGCTCATTGTATATTGATGGGTACCATTGACATCAAAAATATAAAGTTCTTGATCAGTCGGGGATGCAACTTCATAATAATTAATTGAACTAAGCTCAGGCTTGTTTTTGGAGACAGCACGGATTCTAATATTGCCCAGATCTGCAATGTATAATGTGCCATCTGGGGAAGCAGCAAGTGATGATGGGGCACTTAATTTGGCATCTTTTGCATAACCATCTCCATTTTGGTAGCAGTCACAATTGGCATCATTTTTGCAGTCACATTCCGATGGTATGCCAGCGACCAACGAAATCTCTCCATCAGTAGTAACTTGTCGAATGCGATTTACCTTCTTTTCATCAGTTTCAGTGATGTACAGCACTCCACTGTAGGATACTGATATAGCGGTGGCAGATTCTAGTATTGCTTGAACTGCATATTTTCCTACTGAGTATTCAACACCTGGAACTTGACAGTACATTGGCCTTCCTGCAGCAATGCGGACTTGGCGATTCTCAGTGATTTGCAATACTACATTGTTGTCCAGAACATATATAGAGTTGTCCATTGGATTAATGGCTAAATCCGTTGGCCATTCCAATCTTACCTGTTGAATACAAAGTGGCAAGTATAGTAAGGTGCTTTAATTGAGAAATATATGATCTAGAAATCAGTCATTAATCACATATTAAATGCTATGTATATAATTTCCTTGTAAATGCTATCCCATCTATATGGCGGAAATTTGTAAGCCATCCAGCCTGGAGCTGAACTCCTTCTTCTGCTTCCCAACAAAAATCCAAAGCAATCTTCTACAGCCGTCACTAGGGAGAGTTCAGGGCATAGAGATTTTTACAGCAACCACCGAGTTCAAAAGTAGCAATATAAATGAATGTGCACCAAGCTCCCCCAAGTGGTGGCTGCAGGCAGACAGTTTTATAGTGTGAAGAAAATTTGGTAATTTAGAGCTGTGTAGAGGAGATCCAAAAATGTATTGACATCAGTTGTCTGGTGTAAATGCTTTGAGAATAAAATTCACAGATTTTTGCAGACAGCACCCATACGCAGTTGGTGCTGTCTGCCTAATACAGTAGGCACCTGCCCGCAATGACGGGGAACGGTGATCACGCCGAACCCCATCATTTAACCTCTCAGACGCGTTCAAAAGTGTTTGATGAGGCTCCCTCTGTCTTCTGACTGGAGCTCACGCATTGAAATCGCGGGGGTTCTGATTGATTACCATGACAGCCTGGAACCTACTGAAACTTCTCTATTAGGGTGAATGGGCCTAAGGATCAGAAGATCACAGGTTTTATGCCCCTAAGAGGGCTAAAAGTTATTGTGAATAAAAATTTAAAAGCAAAACTGTTAAAAGTTTAAATCACTCCACTTTCTAACTTTTGCATATAGAAAATATATAAACGATAAAAAATAAACATATGAGTTATTGCCGTAAATGACATGATGAAAAAAACAATAAAAATACACGAGTCATCATTTTTTAGTCTCCTTGTCCCCCTAAAAAAAGTTGAATAAAAGTGATCAAAAAGTTGTATGCACCCCAAAATTGGTGCCAATAAAACCTACAGTTTTTCCCGCACAAAACAAGCCCTCATACAGCGCTGTAGACAAAAGTATAAAAAGTTATAGATGAATTTTTTTCCATTTCTTAATTTTTTTTTCAAAAATAATAAAACCAAATAAAAACTATACAAATTTGGTATCACTGTAATCGTATTGACCCTCTGAATAAGGACATAATTTCATTTTTAATGTGCAGTGAATACCGTAATGTCAAAACCCCAAAAACCTTTGTGGAATTGTGTTTTTTTTTTGTTTTGTTTTTTATCCCACAATTTTTTTTGCCTGCTTTCCAAATCAAGAAATGGTAAATTAATAAAGCTCTATAAATATGGAGTTGGTGGTAGGTAAATTCTTACTGCAAACAGTTGTTTCCTGCACAATCATTAAATTGCAATAATAATGTCTCATTAGTTTACTACCTCGCTGATATGCATGCTTGTGTCACAGGTCAGGGGCCGTGCCGAGGTCAGGTCATTTGATCCAAGCAGTGTTGATATGATCCCATTTTGATCTACTTTTCTGATGACCTTTCCATCCACAAAGTAGATTAATCCATTCTTATCCACTGCAATTCCTTTATGTAAGAAGACAAACAACCCAGATCACTAGTTACAATTCTCAGTTATGGCGCAAGCAAAGCAGATATGAAGACGGTATGCAAATCAGATCTTAACAAGCTCTTCCTCTAATACCTCCAGATGTAAGTCAGGCCTTGATAGGAGGTATGCATAGAAAAAATGTCACACGGCCACTGTCACACAGTGAAAGCATCTGTAGCAGTCAGTTTATACCGTCTTGTGTAGATAAATGGGACAGTAGCATCAAATCTTCTGTGTGGATTGACCCTGAGCACCAGATACAACTAAACGCATATTCACACTGAATTATATGTTGAGTGCATTCTCTGGGAAACCTCTTAGCCTATATGTTAAATATCTATCCATAGAGCCCCATTCACACGACAGAGACCTTCTTTGGGATGATATACATGGACACTTTTTTCTTGCAAAACATGGTAAATTAGTTGACTATACTACTCTATATAAAGACATCCTGAAAAAAAGGTGACAAAGGCCACAGTGTTATACTTTGGAGGCATTGGTCGGAGATATATCGGAATGTCCAAATTTCCAATTTAAACTGCAAATAGCAGATAACAGATAGTATGCACACATAGCTGATGATTTAAATACAAAAGATGACCAACTATGAGGATATATATTACGGCCATTTTTTGCATAGGTATGTTTTTTGGCATAACAAATAATACAACATAATGTTGCAACAAAAATCTAAGTCACTCACCTTTTGGAGTGGTGAGCGTTGCTTCAACAGCTTTTCCCCCTTCTCCACACCTTGCCTCGTCAAAGGGAGTGCATTGTTCCCCTGTGCCAGCAATCACTTCGGCATTCTTGATCAAATCTTTGGCTCCTGTAAGTGACTTGGGACGGTAGATTTTTCGGGTGTTTGCATCGGACACATATAGATCTCCTGTTACAGGGTCAGTGGCCAGGTAATAGCGGTGAGCTAGGTTGCTACTGCAGAAATAAAGAGTAAAACAAGAAGATTAGAGAATAACGGAACATATAACACAGAGCATAAATAACATATGGAGTACACAAAGTGTTCATCATTTTGACACAACTGTTTAATTTATCCTATTTGCCTTAGGCCTCATGCACACGACCGTTTTTCGGGTCCGCATCCGAGCCGCAGTTTTTGCAGATCGGATGCGGACCCATTCACTTAAATGGGGCCACAAAAGATGCGGACAGCACTCCGTGTGCTGTCCGCATCTGTTGCTCTGTTCCGAGGCCCCGCCAAAAAAATATAGCATATCCTATTCTTGTCCGTTTTGCGGACAAGAATAGGCATGTCCACAATGGGCCGCCCGTTCCGTTCCACAAATTGCGGAAAGCACACGGGCAGCTTCTGTTTTTTGCGGATCTGCGGTTTGCGGACCACAAAAAATGGAACGGTCGTGTGCATGAGCCCTTAAAGGGCTTATCCTGCGAAAACCATAACTATGCAATAAATAGGGTAATTCAAATGATGCATTTTTGCAAGATACATGCAATAAAAATATTATTCCATTTTAATGTAGATTACATTTTCCTCTCCAGTAGCACCCCCCGCTGTTTATCCTTCTGGTCCACCTACTCCTGCATTCAGTGGTGGACCAACATGCTGAATAGCTTTCCTGCTCTCTTCCCCCTCTCAGTGCTGCATTTTGATCTCATAGAGAAGCAGGTGAAATGGTCCAGACACCTTTCATTCATATATCCCTAGTTCCAAATCTATAAAACCATGTACACAGAACCATTTTATTATTTGTATTATTATTATTATTATTATTATTATTTTAAGCACTGATATAGTGCTGACATATTCCGTAGCGCTTTACAGACATTAGCATCCAACTAGCATCACAATCTTGTTCCCTATCAGTATGTCTTTTGAGTGTGGGAGAAAACCCACACAAACATGGGGAGAACATACAAACTCCATGCAGATGTTGTCCTCTCTCTGGACAGTGGATAAGTAAATGATGAGGGTATTACATACCATATGCATCTCTGGGGAGAAAGGAGTTAACAAGAGCTAATCCTGGGAAATCCAGGTGCTTGATTGTCTCATGTGAGCTGCTGACCACCCACAGAAAGGGAAGAAAGAACTCCAGATAATCAGATACAGTTGTAGCATGGTTAACACACAAACTCTTAACTCAAATTTCTTAACTCATCACGTTTTCTTGAAACAAAAGCCATTGAAAAGCAGTTGAAGGTGTTTGCTTAATGCATTTAGTTTAGATAACACGTTTCATAAAGCATGTGTGTTAACTACATCTGTAGGTGAGTAAAAAAGAGTTTACAAGTTTTAGTATAACCCCTTTAAAACTTCATACATAACTTTAGATCTACTCTGTTAGTATTTATGAGCCTGGGGAAAGAAGGTGTGCCAAGCACCAGAAACAACACAGATGTCAATTGATCCAAAAGGAAAACATGTCAGATCAAGCCACGTGTTGCCAGTCTCACAGATCTCCGGCCACCTTTCACGGGAACGTCCGTATATGTCGGTACGTCTGTGCCAAGATAATAGATAGATGATAGGTAGATAGATACTAAGAAATGTATAACAGGAAGAAATATAAATAGATAAGATACCAGTAAGGTCTCATACACACGGCTGTAGATTCTGTTCGCAACCGATACGTATATTTTTTGTGGCTCGGATGCAGACCCATTCATTTCAATGGGGCCGCAAAAGTTACGAACAGCACATTGTGTGTTATCGGAATCCGTATATCTGTTCTACAGTCCCACAAAAAAAATAAAAAATAAATAGAACATTTCCTATTTTTGTCCATTTTTCTGACAAGGATAGGACGTTTTTACTGAAGTTAAAAAATAAATGGTGGCATGCACACGGCCAGGATCCGTGTTTTGCGCAAAACACTTAATGCCATGTGCATAATGCCTAAGAGATATGATAGATGTGAGAATGATAATATAAGATATAGATATAAGATAGATGGATATACAGACGGATAGATAGATAGATAGATAGATAGATAGATAGATAGATAGATAGATAGATAGATAGCTAGATAATAGATGGATAGATAAATCCAAGCCGGTAAGCCCCCATAAATGTTAAATTTTTTTGCTACAAACTTTTCAATTATAAGAAAAAATGAATCTATAATTTCACACTTTCACAGCTTTTGCTACACTAATTGCAAGGTGCCAATTTCATTCTTCCGCTTAATTAGCACCAGCATATACCTGTGATTTTTTACTAACTCCCAGATATTACAGGGTATTAAAGCAAAATAATATGCTTGGTGTACGAGTTAGAGCGGAGAGCTAGGAGCACGCCATGCTTTTGTGATGGGTGCAGACCGACTGCATTGTGAACAGGCAGACAGCTCTCAAATTGCCCTTAAAGTAAACATCAGTGTCACTAATTTGCTAGAACCCACGTTCAAGTGAGTCATTTTCTATGAGTAATTTAACATTGTTCTTTTTTTCTGCTTTGCATTTAATCCTGGTGTGCAATTTTCATTAAAAAAGCATCTTTATTCATGCGCCCCAGCTAAATAAGCCATTAGTTTAGAATAATCAGCAAATACTGTAGAATTTTTTTCCTTTTTTAAACAGCTGTGATTGGGCATGTCAAGCAGGGCGCCATCTACATATGGCTTGTTAGGAGCGCTATGAAATCTTCAGGAAGAGTAGCATGCTGTTCCCTTAGGGTGCCAGCTCTCAGATTAGTTTTGGGCATGGTAACCCAACATGTCACAGTGGCAGGAAGACAGTTGGTCTGAAATTTGCATAATGGAAGAGGAAAGTGAAAAAGCATTGATAAACAATTAAAACTTCCATCGACTCAGACGGAGAAGTTAAAGTTCACCAGGAAATAAAGTAAGACAGGAAAACTGAACAGCGTTCATAATCCGGAGCTGTAGAGCAGCAAGCAGTGATATTGATTAATCCAATGTATGACCATCTGTACCTGTTATATTAGAAGAAACTTGCAGAGCTGGAGTCTAAGGCTACCTCATCATATGTTCAACATATGTATTGAGATACGGAGGGTTTTCTTTTTTATAAGGAGACGTTCAAGACCATGTCCTTATTCTGTGTCCTAACATGGCATGAGCTAAACCAGCTTATGACTGCAATATAGATTTATGCATTTCCAATGACTTGCATTTTCACATCTGCAGTAAAATATTCCGGCAGCAAATCTGCTAATAAACCAACGAGTGCAAACATGACCTTATGCACGTCCCCATTTTTGCAACCATCCCTGAAGAACGGCTGCACGAGTAGGCACTCAGATGCCCTTGAATGCTCTTGGCTTAGCAATGTGAAACAAGAAACACATTCACGTGTTCTCAAAAGTGGATCTGCACAGCTCCGTGCAAGGAGAGATTATCACTTTGGACATAACTATGAGCAGCTCTATAGAGTAGGTTGACTGCTGCTCAGGGTCAGGACCTGATTACAGTGGACACACTGACAGTTGGTGCTGTAGTCTCCACTTCTATACACATGTGGATTGTGGACATATTACATACTGTATAAACATGAGTAGGCATACATTTTTGGGGGAATCATCCTTGAGTTGGCTAAAGACTAGGGGCATTTCAGTCTTCAGCATAAGAGAGAGTTTAGACGCTGATCACATGTGTTCATTTAATGCCTATAACTTTTTTATTTGCTGGGCTTCTTACCTGAATTTTCCATAATTTTATTTCTTATTTTTTATAAATAATGCAGATTTAATTTCCTATAATATATAAATAGGTAGGAATTTATTAAGCCTTGCATTCATGAATTTTGAGTCGCAAATAGTGTTTTTGTGACTTTTTTAGGTCACTTGTGAAAACATTTTGTCGACTTTTTGAGCACTGCTCTTTCCAGTGCCACCAATCAATTTGGAGTGAAAATTTGGTCAGGATTTCAGAGTAGATACATTTCTTGTCCCATTTATTAAGTGCAACTTAATTTGCAAAAAAGTTACAACTCCACACTAGGCATCACCTAGGCGTACTGTCACAACTGCTAAATTTGACACAGATACGCATAGCAACTCCAATCTAATAACTAACCTCAAGTACACTTACAATGATAAATTCCTCCTATAATATATGCTTTCTTGTTTTTTTTTTACATTTTAGGTATTTGGGGTTATCATTGGTTTATCATCCAATGGGCAGTCAGGTCTTGGCTAGCGATAGGAGAGTAATTAGTGTAGGGGACTTTTTTTGGGGCCCAAAAAGATGCGGATAGCACACCGTGTTCTGTCCACATCTGTACTTCCATTCCATGGCCCCTGCAAGAAAGATAGAACATGTCCGTTTCATGGACAAGAATAGGCATTTCTATCATAGGGCTGACCGAACACACATTGCAGTGGATCTGCAATTTGCCACAAAATGGATACGGTTGTCTGAATGATCCCTAACACTGAGAAAACGGAAGTGGAGAGCAGAGAGAGCCATCAGAAATCGGAGCAGTGCTCTGAATGATTTATGTCAGATTCTGTAGCACCACACGCTAGATTAAAGACTTTGCTGAAGCAGAATGGTGGGCGATTTTTAATGAAGAAAGTGTAAAACGTTGTGTAATTGTATATACAAGACATCTCTGCCCAACACAGATAGTAAGACAGTCTATGGGTTTGGGCCTGTAACTTCAAGTGATCATTTCTAAACATTGATGTTAAAATTATTATGTGCAGAAATCCTTAGAAAAAATCTTGGTAGGTCTACTTTAAACTTTCTGAACAATGCAAGTGTGATATTTTTTCAGCTACACTTTGATTTACAGTTTAAAGCTGTCTAATTAAATCATATTTTGCTTAATATTGACCTTTTGTTTTTCCCTGTGAAATTTGAAGTGTTTGAATAGAATATTAAATATTACTAGGCCATAATATCTTCTAAATCATATTCCAATCATACATTTTACATTAAAGAGATTTAAATGTGGCCTTAAAATTCCCAGTGTATCTACTGTAAGAATAAAAAGAGTTTAAGAAAAAAACAAAAGATCAAAACCCATATAAAAAAAGCAACAAATATTTGATTCGTGGCTCAGTAAAAGCATCAATACTACGGCCAAATATTACAGACCGAAGAATGAGGTGGAACATGTAGGATTCATAGCTTCTTCTCAGTTTATTTCTCCGTGTTATGCATTTATAGAACAAATAAAAGTTATCATATTGCTAAGAACACCGGAAAAATTAGTTCCATTTCTGATGAGTTTACAAATACAAAACTAAAATAAATCTGCATCTCTGTGCGAGCTGTAAACATCTGTTCACACAGTACATGTGATTTAGTAAAAATAAATACATTTATAATAAATTAACACATTCTTCATACCAAATGCAGGAAGCAATAACCCCGCCATTAACAAGGAAAGATGGGACCCGAAATTTAGTTTTAATATATACTGGATGCTGTAAGCATTATCCTCGGTGATAAATAATAAGTTCAGCTTGTCGGCTGCACTTGCATTTTCTAATACCAGGGAAATAAATGGTTCAAGAGATTCTAAATAAATCCAGTAGATAACATAAAGGAGCACGGACTGCTCAGGAAATACAGAGCAAGTTATTGTCATATTGCTCACTGCATTACTTCAATTTTTCAGTGTAAAATTGATATGGGGGCATATGCAGCAGAGATGTTGTCTAAAAGTTGGATCTTTTAAAATATTTTATTAGAGAAAATAAATTTTTTTATTTTTATTGGAGGCACACACTTCTCTCTGTCTGGCCATACTGGAGGGGCACACTGCCTTCGTGAGTTGTCTGTATAGACTTATGAAATCTGCAATGAATGGGAGTTAATAGTCAGAAAAGTGTCAATTGATTAATACAGTCTACATTAAGGGATGAAGTGCTACCTCTCCCCCAGAAGCTAGGAAGTTGCAGTGGAGCAACATACAGAGGGTGATTCTTTAATGTCTTACATTAGTATCATCTTTCATTGAATCCTTCACCTGTAATAATAATGAGATGACTCTAATGGATCTGTCCCAGTTTACACAGTAAAGCTGTCAAGTGACCCATAGAAAAATAAAACTGTGAAGCTATTGTGTGTCCTGCAGTAGTTAATGAGTAGACTGGAATATTTCAGAATTATTATTTTATGTATAGACATAAAATGTAAAAAAAAAGCAAAAAGGCAAAAATGTAAGAATGTGGTACAAATAACATGCTATTTTATGATAATACTTCCCTTTTAAACAACAGCAGCCTGCAGCTACTATACGTAAGGCGGCTTAAGAAGTATGTATAGTGGGAGACGGCCGTCGCCTACCTGAGTGTCAGGTTGTGCCAACCATGCTGATGTTTTAACCAAAATAAAGCAGAGTTTTTATGGAAATGGAGAGTGTTGCAAATTCCTCTAAGTTATTCTATTACTCTGAAGAGACCGTCTGGTGTGATTGCTAAGCACCACTGATTACCTGGATTGGGGCACATAAGTGCAGGTGTTTCTCGATGTTTGTACAGACATGTACAACATTAAAAACACTAAAAATGTGAAAATCTAATTGAAATAATATGTAATTTTATAATGATGCTTTATACAACCTGGAACTACACAAGATGGGGAATTATTTTAATCTAGGGCCTGCTTAAAGGGAATGTACGGAAGAATTTTATTTTCTGCCAGTAAAAACCAGATAGCGACAACCATCCATTTTTTCTAATCTATTTTCTGATTGAAGATTTTTTAATTATATTTCCTGTAAATGATTATGGGGTTTCTATCTTGCCAGAGAGCATTTAAGAACTGCTGTAAGGCACTCCATGGTCCATACACACAATGATCTGGAGGGGACCTCATTTACTTCTATGGTAGAGCTTTCTAGGCGTGCTCTGTGACCTGTGCAGAGGTCAGGATGGAGCAGATAAGCTTTGACAATTACCCATTGTGAAGGGTGAATACTGTATTATCTACACACAGAGGTGTGATATCTGTGATTTTAATCCTGACTGTAATGATAAGCAGGTAACTGCAATAAAGTGATCTGAACAGACTCAGAAGTGGTGCCTATTATTAGGCTTAGTGGCCAGTGCGAAAACGGCAGGATTTTATGTTTTTTGTTTAAATGCAGTATATATATTGACATGAGAAATTAAAAATACAATTGTTCATTTTCTGACAAAACATTCCCTTTAAAGCAAGTCTGCTAGCTGTTTTGGACCCTGCCAAAATGCTGACCACATTAGGTAGGGGATGTTGTAAGGTGGTTGTTTTTTCATCTGACAGATTCCCTCTAAGTTTTTCATAGTTAAATTGGTTATCTAATACTATAAACTGCCCCCCATATGCCGGGCCCTTCACAGGGAATATACTTACCCAGCTCCCTGCACCGCTCCTGGTCCCCGCTGCTGCTTTTCTCCATGTGCTGATGAAAACATTCGGTGTCGGAGGGGAAGCAGCCATGGCAGGCGGGGACAGGGATGAGCCTCCCTAGCATCGCGGATGAAGCTAGGGAGGCTCTTCCCCATCCCCGCCTGCCATGGCTGCTCCCCCCCTTGACACTGGATGTTTTCATCCACGCACGGGGAGAAGCAGCAGTGGCGGTGCGGGGACCAGGAGCGGCGCAGGGAGTGAGAGCAGGCTAAGTATATTCCCTGTGAGGGGCCCATCATATGGGGGGGCAGTTTATAGTATTGGATAAGCCCTTTAAGAGTTGAATTTATCTCTGCCCTATGGTATACTACTAGAAATGATTGTCCTATAACCTCTGGACTTGTTATATATGCAATAAAAAGCTGAATTTACCATGTTGAGTGGATCTTACATCTTATAGAGGAAACAAGCTCTGAAGATTAATTAAGTTTATTGCAAACTTACTCAGCAGGGTTTGTTATGCTTGTTTTTAACAATTTAACAAAACTCTGTTCATTGCCGCAGACAAGATTTACTACCCATGTCCATATCTGTAAAGAATCCATTACAGCAACCTATTCTAGACATTAGCTTAAATCAATATTTGTCCTTTAATCCTTTTCTCTTCTCTTTCCTCATGCACTGCTCAATGGCGATTACCTTATTTCTGTGCCTGGCTACATGGCAGAGAGAATCAAAGTCGAATTTTAAGAAATATTACAGTTTAGGAAGTAAACGCACATTTTGGGCCTTTTTGTTGCTAGAACAGTATTAAATATCCCTCTAAGACTAAATACCTTGTTAAAATCGCTTGCTCCAGATCATAAATGCTACTTCTGTAGTAAATACAGCACAGCTTTTACTTTGTTGACTAAGCAACACTTGCTCAACATCATAAAATGGCAGCGCTAAAATCCTTAGCAAAATAAAAAAGGTCAAGGGGGCAAAGGCTGGCGCAGCAGGTTTAAGGTTCTGTGCCTCTAATGGACATAAAAATTACCAATTATATCCGGTTACTAATCATGCTTTGTGAAACTGCATAAAGATGCAAAGTGCTTTAATATTCCCTCGTTTACAGGGATACTAAAGTGCAGCATTATTATTAAGAAATCTTTACAGAGGCACTCACATCCCTGCTAGGAGCCTGCCTGCTGCAAACGCTTATTAAAATTGTTCATTAATAGGCAAAAACAACATGGGGCTTTATTTAAAACAATTAGCAAAACAAGCACATTTTTTAGCATTAAATTGCTGCAGGAATAATCGTGTGGAAGTCCAGATACTTTATTGTTCTCATTTTGTACGTTTTCTCATTTGCATTATTTCTAAGTACAGTAAATAAAAGAGTTGTCCAGCTTTTATTAAGTGTTGGCCTAATGTTGATTAGCTGATCGTCGGCGGTCTGTCCATATAAAAGATGTGATCAATGACATACTTATCCAGGGAAGTGAATGGGAATGAGTGTTCATGCAATAGACTGTTTGGGCGATCATTGCCCTGTGTTAAAGGCAGATCCAAACCAATTTATCATGATTGGGCAAAATATTGCAGCAGCCGTTGTATGATCGCCAACAGCACCCCCCTCCCATGGTAATGTCTTCATGAGATCCTTTAGTATTTATAATTCCCTGATCCACATTTACATACAGTACTACAGCTATACCAATACTGGCAATCAGTCTGCAAAAGTGTAAAGTCAAATAATCACCAGATCCTACAGATCACACGTTAACATACCTTTCTTTGTAAAGCACTTCTATACAGAAAATATGCAGCATGAAAAGGTATATGTAAATGCAGGGGCAGACTGGGAACTTAAAGTGGCCCTGTAAAAACAAAATAAAAGTGGCCCCATTTTGTAGGTGGATCCAAATTAACCAAAAGCATTGAAACACAAGTAGGCAGGGTCAGCAATACCGTGGAGCAAAATACAATCCCAACAGAACCAAATAACACAGTGTAGTACAATATACAGCCCCAAAAGCTGGCCCTCTGTACTCGTCATCAATAGCTGCCATTTTTTTGTCCTCCTTCTCCAGTTGTCTATGGAGCAGGAGCTTAGGAGGTGAGGTGCGAGCCAGAGCAGTTGAATTCAGGAGGGCATGTGTGGTCACACTGGCTGGGTACATACGTACCTGATTCTCATAGAGAGAAGGACTTCTATGGCCCCCTGGGCCATCGACCCACCAGGAAATTTCCCTCTAGGGTCTATGGCCAATCCGCCCCTGTGTAAACGTCCCCTTTTGACAGGGGCATAGCTATAGGGGAAGCGATTGCTTTGGGGCCCAAACTCAGAAGGGGCCTACCCAAAAGTTGCAAAGAAGTTGGTGGGGGGGCGTTCAAAAATTTGCTGTGGGGCCCAGTAATTTCTAGTTATGTCACTGCTTTTTCACATAGTTGTATATGAATATAATTATGCAGATGTTAAAGGGGTTACTCAGGAATTAAGAAAATGAAAATACTTAAATATATATATATATATATATACACTCACCTAAAGAATTATTAGGAACACCTGTTCTATTTCTCATTAATGCAATTATCTAGTCAACCAATCACATGGCAGTTGCTTCAATGCATTTAGGGGTGTGGTCCTGGTCAAGACAATCTCCTGAACTCCAGACTGAATGTCAGAATGGGAAAGAAAGGTGATTTAAGCAATTTTGAGCGTGGCATAGTTGTTGGTGCCAGACGGGCCGGTCTGAGTATTTCACAATCTGCTCAGTTACTGGGATTTTCACGCACAACCATTTCTAGGGTTTACAAAGAATGGTGTGAAAAGGGAAAAACATCCAGTATGCGACAGTCCTGTGAGCAAAAATGCCTTGTGGATGCTAGAGGTCAGAGGAGAATGGGCCGACTGATTCAAGCTGATAGAAGAGCAACGTTGACTAAAAAAAACACTCGTGACAACCGAGGTATGCAGCAAAGCATTTGTGAAGCCACACCACTCACAACCTTGAGGCAGATGGGCTACAACAGCAGAAGACCCCACCGGTACCACTCATCTCCACTACAAATAGGAAAAAGAGGCTACAATTTGCACGAGCTCACTGAAATTGGACTGTTGAAGACTGGAAAAATGTTGCCTGGTCTGATTTCTCGAGTCTCGATTTCTGTTGAGACATTCAAATGGTAGAGTCCGAATTTGACGTAAACAGAATGAGAACATGTATCCATCCTCTGATGGCTACTTCCAGCAGGATAATGCACCGTGTCACAAAGCTCGAATCATTTCAAATTGGTTTCTTGAACATGACAATGAGTTCACTGTACTAAAATGGCCCCCACAGTCACCAGATCTCAACCCAATAGAGCATCTTTGGGATGTGGTGGAACGGGAGCTTCGTGCCCTGGATGTGCATCCCTCAAATCTCCATCAACTGCAAGATGCTATCCTATCAATGTGGGCCAACATTTCTAAAGAATGCTATCAGCACCTTGTTGAATCAATGCCACGTAGAATTAAGATATGAAACATAGAGAGGAAATGCACCAAACAGAAATGCTACTGACTATACTGGGAAGTCATAAATGCAGGTATTAAAAGCTGAGACTTTCGCCAATATGTTCCAGTCAGGAAAATATCGGAGCCCATCATTGCACCATGTCACGGTCACTCAGCATGGCAGAGGGTCCTAGCCGCTGCTCTAACTATGGTGTGAACACGGTCTGGGGGTGATATAATTCAGCTCACAGCCAAGCCTCCACACAAAAGCCCAGCAAGAATACTGTGGTAGTACAATGTGAATGAGGCCAGGCTGTGAGCCACACCTATGCCAGACCATGTGATGGAGGTTACCAGGTGCAAAAGAGTGTTTGAACACACTCAAATCTAACAAGACAGAAACACAGAAATGAAGTGGCAATTCTGGAGGAGCTGCTCAGCCCCTGACACTGTGGCGTGTCTTTTTATTGGAGGAGCAGCCCGACCGCATGTGGACCGCAATAATCGACTAACCCCAGCAAAATATGCATACAATGGAGGATGTCGACGCGGTCCACATGCACCACAAGAGGCAAACTACACAGAATGTAGCAAATAAACATATGAAACATAGAGAGGAAATGCACCAAACAGAAATGCTACTGACTATACTGGGAAGTCATAAATGCAGGTATTAAAAGCTGAGACTTTCGCCAATATGTTCCAGTCAGGAAAATATCGGAGCCCATCATTGCACCATGTCACGGTCACTCAGCATGGCAGAGTGACCGTGACGTGGTGCAATGATGGGCTCCGATATTTTCCTGACTGGAACATATTGGCGAAAGTCTCAGCTTTTAATACCTGCATTTATGACTTCCCAGTATAGTCAGTAGCATTTCTGTTTGGTGCATTTCCTCTCTATGTTTCATATGTTTATTTGCTACATTCTGTGTAGTTTGCCTCTTGTGGTGCATGTGGACCGCGTCGACATCCTCCATTGTATGCATATTTTGCTGGGGTTAGTCGATTATTGCGGTCCACATGCGGTCGGGCTGCTCCTCCAATAAAAAGACACGCCACAGTGTCAGGGGCTGAGCAGCTCCTCCAGAATTGCCACTTCATTTCTGTGTTTCTGCCACGTAGAATTAAGGCAGTTCTGAAGGCAAAAGGGGGTCCAACACCGTATTAGTATGGTGTTCCTAATAATTCTTTAGGTGAGTGTATATATTCCCAAATACCTTTCATTAGTTATAATAGCTCGTTTTGTCCGGGGAGCCATCATTAGGAAAAATAAAATGGCCACCATCCTACTAGTTCACACAAAACCTGTCCTAATTACACAGGAAGACAAGTTAAAGAGATGCACAATCTTCCTCTCTTACTTGTCAGGAATTATGATCCTAAAAACAGTTTAATATGATCCTCAGATGAATCTTTTTAGGAATTGGATTCATTAGGAGACAAGAAGTACAGAGAGGATAGTGGGGGTGTAAATAATGAGTAGCAGCACTTGTATGCAGTCCCCATTACCACAGCCCCACATTACCTGTCCTGTCCATCCTCTCTGTACTTCATGTCTCCTCATGAACTCCATTCCTACAGAGATTCAGCTGAAGATCATATTAAATTGTATTCAAGATCATAATTTCTGACAAGCAGAGCAGAGAGGAGGATAAGGCAGCTCTTTACCTCAGTGTTGTAAAGTAACTTGTCCTCCTGTGTGATTAGGACAGGTTTTGTGTGTTCTAATAGGACGGCGGCCATTTTATTTCTCCTAATGAATGCTCCCTAGACAAAATGAACCTTTATAGCTGATGAAATGTATTTGGGAATATATTTATACTAAAGTAATATTTAAGTATTTTTGTTTTTTTAATTCCCGGATAACCCCTTTAAGGTATTTAATCATTTTCACAACACATATAAGAAATATTCTTCCTGATTACGATATTCCTTAGAAAAAAATACAGCAGGAAATAGCCACAAGTCAGTAACAGTTAGGAAATTGCTATATTTTACAGCAAACATTTTCTTACAGGCAACACTATATCTGCCAACTACTCCTTATCCTCCTATTAACTGCATCACTGCCCCTGTCTATTCACAAACTGCTTGATGCCGTTACCCAGCCCCACGGGCATGCTTTGCCTCCAACTATTGGGCATGAAATGAGTCCTCCCATAAGGAGTAGTCATTTATAACTTATGAATCTCCTGAAACAGTAGCTACAATTGATATGTTCTGTACAACGGCAAGGAAAAAGTAGTAAATTATCTGGTATTTACTGTATCATTCTTTTTCTACCAAACCACAATATGCATACGTGTACATACTGTACAGTTTATTATATACACAACAGGAATTTTCGGTCTGAATATCTAATCAGAGCATTTGTCATTATTGGACATATAACATGATATATTTGGGACATTGATGGCATATGGCTAGGATATGCCATCCGTGTCAGATAGGTGTGGGTTCCATAGTGGTGGGACAGAACACCACACATGTGTGGCCACCCTCCTTTCACCGCTTATGACGTTTCAAAAATAGAGTGCTGGCTCATTGACTTCCAGCAGTCCCATAGCGGTGAATGGAGGGATGACCACACATGTACAGCTTTCTTTGCATTTATCACTATGGAACTTTTGAAAATATCTTGAACACTCCCATAGCACTGAATGGAGGGTATGCATACTGTGCTTTTCTTTACTTCGGGGGACCAGTGCCTAAACATGGGACCTGCACCTATCTGACATTGATAGGATATCCTAGAGAAATCCCATTAATGTCTCACATGGGAATACCTCTTTAATAATTTACCTAATGACTCCTAATCAGCACCCATCATCATGAGAAGTAGAATTATTGTTATAACAGAGATGTTTCGGGTAATGCACTAGGGCTCAGTCATCTGGGGAAATAGTATCAGCACCATACTCATCTGTAACTAGGCAATGCGTATAAGTATGGTGGATTTTTTAATGTACAACTGTGGTGAAAAATCTCCAATGTACTGCATGACGTATTTTTTCCAATGACCCACAATAAATGATGACATTAAAGGATTTGGCTGTTTTGGACAACCCTGTTCAATTTATAGGTTCTGCTTAGCCAAGCAAGTCATGGATATTATGAGTGGAATTGAATGGATTTCCTTCCACAGTATCCAGTGAATCCCTGTAGAGGTATAATGTGAAGCCCCTTAGGCAAAATTGTGACAGGGCCCTCATCTTTCATGTGCCGTATAGATAAAGTATGGGATGACTGCTTCCTCTGAACCCCCTTTAGAGGTATCCATGGATGCTTGTAGTCCTTCGGAGTCCAGCTAGTTTTAGCAAACATAGGAGGGGGATCAGGTGACGTGATCTCTCTCTCCTGGTATCATAATAGGGCATAACTTTTTAATGACCTTAAAGACTCACCCTACTTTCACACAATGTCATTTCATTTAATAGAGAATTGTGCAAGTAGCACATTTCTAAATCACTTCATTTAAAAAATATGCCTGCATCCACCTTAAAAAATCGCTAATTTCATAGGCACTAGAGACCCCTAAGTTGCTGTCCACTGCTTGTTGCCAGGCAAGATCTGTCCCTCGTAACGGAGACACAGAAGACGGCTCACAGGAAATGGTGACTTTTTTGAAAATTCAGGTAGGCTTTAACAACAAAATATGTTTGGTAGACCTCAACTGAGTTAGGAGATATTAATTGTGATATAAGTATGGAAGTCTATGGGCACCACGGTGGCTCAGTGGTTAGCACGGTTGCCTTGCAGTGCTGGGGTCCTAGGTTTGAATGTGACCAAGGACAACATCTGCATGGAGTTTGTATGTTCTCCCCATGTTTGTGTGGGTTTCCTCCGGGTTCTCCGGTTTCGTCCCACAATCCAAAGACTGATAGGCAACTTAGATTGTGAGCCCCATTGGGGACAGCGTGATGATAATGTCTGTAAAGCGCTGCAGAATATAGCGGTGCTATCTAAGTGCATCAAATAAATAAAATAAGTCTATGAAGGCACAGCAGTTTCCATGACTTCCTATGCCTTTCTGTGCATCCACATCATCCAATATGATGCGTACACAGCTTCTTGCTTCTTAGAGATATAACTCATAAAAGAAAATATACTGTTTGCTCCTTTCATTCACCTCTTTTCGACATCTCATTCCAGCCTTCCAATTGCAATGTCTGTATCTCATCCCTGGTATTCCTCTATTGATTTTGTTAGTAAATTTTACTGTGAACTCTTGCATAGCTTGTCAGTGTCATATAACAATTAAATGGCGATAGATAACACACAGGATAATAAGCTTCACCATCCCTCAAATGGTTTAACTAGCCGTGGATGATAAGGATTCCTGTCACTTATTAACACTGCTGCCAAGACCCTATAACTCAGCTGACAGATCGGGAAATGAGTAAAAGAAACCTCGAAACTTCAGTAACAAGGCAAATTTACTGACGGATCAAGTGCTTTTATTCCAGTAAGGGCAAGAATTAAAGGGTTTTGCAAGAGGAGAATATTTACTTAAACAAGCTTCAGAATGGGTTAAAGGGGTTGTCCAACTTTTACTTAGTGATGGCCTATCCTCCGACGCCCTCCTCCCCTTCCGATCAACTGTTCAGGTGTAGCTTTGTTGCCATGAAATAGCACCGGAATTAAACAGCTCCATAGCTCCGTCAACTTTGTAGTGGAGGGGGCTCGTTACTAAAGTGCTATTCCCATTGTAGTCAATGGGAGCAGTGCTGCAGTGACAAGCTCTCTCCACTGCGCAGTTGATGGAGCTGTACAGTTCCGGCGCCAACGTCTGGCAAAGGAGTACGCCCAAAAAGCTGATTGCTGGGGGTGGAATGTCAGATCCCTAAAAATCAGGTAGTGATGACTAGAGATGTGCAAATTTCAGGTTATGAAATTAGTTCACACTTCATTTACTGGCGAAAGGGTGAATTGTGTTATGGATTTTGTTACCACTGACCATAACGCAATTCTATGACGGAATGCATAACTAAATGCCTTTAGAGGCCTTCCGTTATTCATTCCATCATAATAAAAGTCTACGGGCTGCAAAACAGAATAGAAGTCTACGGGCTGCATAACGGAAATGGGACGGATACGTTTTGCAACCCATAGACTTCTATAATGATGGAATGAATAACGGAAGGCCTCTAAAGGCATTCCGCTATGCATTCCGTCATAGAATTGCATAATGGTCCGTGGTAACAAAATCCATAATGCAATTCACCTTTTACCAGTAAATGAAGCGTGAACTAATTTCAAAATATGAAATTCACTCATCTCTTGTGATGAACTATCCTGATGATAGGCCACCACTTATTAAAAGCTGGACATCCCCCTTAAAAAAATAATAAGAATTACTCAGCAGGGAATGGAGCAGCATCAGAGGGATTGGTGAGGTGAGTAATGCTTATTTATAAATTTTTATCCCATTCTGGTAGTAGGCTACTCCAACTTTCTTCAAGTCAAAGTCTACTTATGATTTAAAGGAGAATTTTACATTCAGCAAATTACTAATCTAATCTTCAGTTTTCATGATGGGCAACACTAGAGCTATTTGTCCAGCTAACAATATTGCTGATTTGGACACAGAGTCCTGGGATTTCCTTGTGCTTCAAGATATCCATAGACATTTGAGGATCGGTAGAAGATCACATAAAGACTTTACATATACAGCCGTACTATGTAAATAGGTTTATTTCTATGCTGTATTGTTAAAACAAACTGCAAAACGTTAGCTAAAAATAAAAGTAGCTGAAAGTTGAGTTTCCCTTTAAGACAATTCTTGGGGCATCAAACAGTGTTACTGTTATCAGTTTATATAAAAAGTTGAATTCTGTTGAAGTTTTCTCCTGATCATTTATCACTGTCATTTCAAGCAAAATACGCACTGCTTTTTATTTCAGATAAAAGGAAATAATTAAATATTGTTTCTGAACAAAAGAAAGAAATGAATGCTGAAGTTAATGCAATATTTCACTTGTGTCATATTCACTGCTAAAGAGGATGCTTGAAATGACTTGAAATTTCACTTTTCAGACGGCACTGACTACGGAATAAGCTATTTAACTCTGTCTGCTATTGTTTAACATGATATTATTTTTGTTGTGTATAAAGCATAGGTCTGCTAATGACTGCATATGCAGGCTGGCTGTACGAAGAGTTGTCAGCTTTAGGCCCCTTTACACTGCCCAATGTTCGTGCAGATTATCGCTAATTAGCGTTTGTATCAACTCTCATCAGTGATAATCTGCCAGTGTCAAGGTGATGCCGATTACCTAACGAACGAGCAAAACACTCGTTCTTCGGGTGATAGATCGTTGGTGCGGTCACCTAAATCATCAATTGTGGGCATCAGATTGTGCCTTCTAAACAGCACTCTGCCCACCGGCAAACAATGATTCTGTATGGAGACAAGCAATGGCATTCGTGATCGCTCCTCCCTATACTGTGGAGGGGATTGCTGCATGTAAATGCAGCTTTCTCCTCTACTGATGAGAAGGCGATTGTTGGGAATCGTCTGCTCCATTGAGCAAGTGTATGGGCACTTTTTGGATAGTCATTATTTTTTTGTTAAAAGGTCCCTAATAAGCTTGTCCTGAGGTATGCCTCTGTTTAGACCCCTAGTGATCAAAAGTAATGGGAGAACTGTACTGCATGTACTTGATTCACTTATATCGCCTCCACAGGTGAAAGGAAGCATTACACGGTTTCTACTGAAGGCTACTTATTGAAGTCAGTGATCTGTGCAATGCATCAATGTGTTGAATCCTCCAGAGTGAGAAATGCTGGTTGTAGATGTTCTTTTCTGTGGCAGATACGTGAGAGACCAAAATAAGGGATGCCTCCTTATTGCTATTTGAAATTGGGCTCTTTTAACCAGACATCTCATTCAATGACTAGCCAGGAGTTGTTGCATCCCCTATCCACAGAAACACAAGAACAGGAGTCCGGGCTGCCCAATTTGAATGGAGCCGTTATTACTCATGCACGCTGACTCATGCACGCTGAGTTCTATGGGGCTGCCGGAGATAGCAGAGTGTATCTCAGCTATCTCTAACAATCCCAAAAAGTTGATTGTAGTTGCGGACACATGCATGTTGCTTCATTCAAATGGGGAGCCTGAGCCCCCATTCTCGTAATTGGCAGGTGCCCCAGCATCTGGACCTCTGCCAATCAGACACTTATTTCATATCCTGAGTATAAGTTGTCATGGAACAACCCCTTTTATTATACAGAGAACAGAGTAAGGGTCCATTCACTTTAACATAAGTGCTCTGTACCAGTGCTTCAGAACGCAAATAGCATTTGCCGCATAGGCCGTGTGAATCCCGTATTGCGGTGCTGACCCAATTGACTTGAATGGGTTCGTGATCTGCAAATGATGGCAAAAAGTAGCACATGTCCTATATTCTGCGGTGCGGAGGCATGGACCTGAATGGCCATGGAAGCATTTAATAGTGTTTCCATCGGCTTCCGATCCGTGGCTCTGCTCCGCAAAAGATAGGACCTATCCTATTTTTTGCCGCATTTTGCGGATTGTGGATCCACTGAAGTCAATGGGTCTGCATCCTCAGCACAGATTGCACACGGCCGGAGACAGTATACTGTGGACCAGCCATTTGTGGTCTGCAATACAGGCATGGAGCCCTTACAGTCATGTGAATGGGCCCTAAGCAGTTGCTACCTTGCCCTGGTACCCAAAAGAGCCCAAAGTAATACAATATTTAATACAACACCAGTATTATAAATGGCATATAATAGATGAAGGTGTGTGCGTGGGAAGCCGTCACAGATTTTGCCCACTGATTACCGGTACGTCAATTCAGCCAAAGTTTGCTAGTATGGAAATAAGGAAAAATGTCCCCATTCTACCACAATAAAATCCTGTTCTTCCCCATAATGGACAAGTAGTAATCAAAGTAATTGAACCAGAAATATTTGAATGCAGGTCAGATATTATAGGGTCAACATCAATCCAGATGTAACCATATGAAGTGTTGAGAATTGTTATAATTTAACTTTCTGTAGTGTGCAGTGAAAACCGTTCTAAGAAAATCAAGCCTGAAATCTATTACTGTTCCTGTCTTTAGTAGGTTCTTAAGGAAGAAAAGTGAAATATATGTTAACAATAGCTAGATCCTGTGGTTCAATCTAATTTGGGACAGTATAAGTTTCAAGTTGGGCTATACTAAACTCACTGGGGCAGATTTACTAATAGCGTCGCCCTTTACACTGACTATAAGTTGGCAAAGTTTCACTCCAAAAATGTGCCAATGTTTTGGCACATTATTGGGCACCCCTCTTCCTATGAAGTCAAGTCCTCTTGCTGGAAGAGATGTAAAATGTTTAGAAAAGTGTGTAAACCAGTAAACGTGATGCAAACATGAACTTCAGTGTTTTAGAGCAAAATCTGCCCTATTGTCCTCTTCTGATGTTTAGGTTAAAGAACAATGGCATCTTATTACCTTGGGCTGAAGACATACCTAAGCTAAGGAGAAGTTTGACTATGGAGTGTTGCTAGTTTCATTCAGGTACAGACAATTCATGGGCACAATTGCTCTTTAAAGTCAACCTGTCAGGTGATTTCCGCTGCCCTGTCTGAGAGCAAGATATCATCAAGGATGAGAAGCTGAACTCTGTGATGTATAGGTTTATATGATTTGGAACAGAATTTCTGAGTAAAAAGCAGAGTACTTTAAGACCTGACAGGACTCCTAGGAGGGGCAATGAGAGTCCTGCTGACCCTGCCCACACATGATGACGGACAAAAACTGATACAAAGAGAGCTCTCAATCACTGTATTTGTGTGGGACTCTCACAGTCACTACTAGGAGTCCTGTCAGCATTTACTATGCTTTTTACTTAGAAATCCTGCTCCAAATTACATACACCTACTAAACAAGGGCAATTGTTTTTTTATGAATAATGAATTAAAAAATACTACTTTCTGATATCAATCAATCTGCTCAGCTCCTCCTGATCTACAACATGCTGCAGATTACACAGCATTTACTGGCTCTTTATAAGCGATATGTCAATTTGAAAATCATTTTCAATATTTTTGTTATCTGGTAAGAGAAAAGACTGACATACTGACTCAGTTTTGAAACAGATCTATAAATATGGAGATCTCTACGAAAGGCACAAAAACACCGCTTACAATGCCCAACAAAAGGGTGAAGGAAAAAAAAGGCGTTCAACTTTTAAGGAGAGGAAAAAGGAACATTTAAAATATGGATGCACACTTAAAAGACTAAAAGTGGCGTTTCGATGACTGACAACTATTGTAATACATCCATTAGAACAGTATAAGTCTTTCTGAAACTGTCGTGGTTGCCATGGTAACCCGATGTAGGTGTTTATGCAATCTTTATTTAATCTCTTCTGTGATAACATTCTCCTTTACCACTGCCAAGATAGAACGCTCTTCCCCGGTCTTTGAAAAGTTGCGCTGATATATTACTTGAAATGCCATGACCGCTGTAAGGAATCTCTTTATAGGTGCCACTTACAGCCCTTAGTGAAGCCCTTTGTCTATAACCTATTATTTTGAGGAATATGCTTGAGTTACATATGTGCTATTAAGTTATATACAAAAGCAGAGGTGTTCCAAGATAGAAGGAAATTTATGTAGCTTCTTAAAATGTCAGAAATATCATGGTTATCTGGTTAAAAATTAAACTAACACCTAGCCGGCTTCTGAAGAGCATAGTTCATCAATATCAGATGGCTGGGAGTCCGACTCCCGGCAACCCTGCTGATCACCTTTCTGAAAGGGCAATGCCCGTACCTTGCCATAGTATACCAAGCAAAGCACCATACATTGTATAGCATCTCTGCTTGGTATTGCAGCTCAGTCGTATTCACTTGTATTGGACCGAGCTGCACAAAGGCCATATGACCAATTGAAGTGATGTTATAAGAGAAGGCCCCAGCCCTGTGGCCCCTTCCAACAGCTGATCGGGGAGATTCTGGGAGTTGGATTCCCACTGCTGATCAGATATTGATGACCTATCTTGAGGATAGGTCATCCATATATAAATTCTCGACCACCCCTTTAAGGTAAATCCTCATGGGGAGGGTATGCCACTGATTTTGTTGCGGAATTCATTGCTAAAATGCTGCTGGTTTGCTGCAGAATGAAATCTGACACAGAAACCTCAACCAAAAATTGACATGCTGCGTGATGTTCTGGTTTGGTTCTTACATTTTTCATAGCGTGGATAAAACTTTTGACAATCAGCTAGGACTTTCCATGTGCAATTCTGCTGCAGAAACTCCACTGCATTTACTCCCCATGTGTCCATAACCTAGAGGGGCCTACTAGTGTAAAACAATGGCCACCTATCTGCTGGATCGGCTATATATGGTAGATCTGTGGTTGTTTGACAACTACCAGCCTCATATGTCTCTGGGACAGAGAGACCCAGTCTGTCATCCACTGTCACCTGCATGCCCATAGTAAGGAGCAGTCTATATGGAACGGAGCGAGGATCGAGCATTGACACTGCCAATTCCATACACTTTTATTGGAGTTAGATATAGTGATCGGTGGGGTGGAGTTAGTGGTCATACCCTCATTAATCAAACATATTTCACTTATACAGTGGATGACCACTAAAGCGTTTTTTTCAGCATGCTCTCATGTCTTTACTAGCTTTAAAGGATCTCTCTTGTAGCTTTTGGAAAGGAGTAGTAAATATACTTTTATGTGCTGCAGCACAAAACAGAAGAAAATTGACATCAGACTAGAAAACCATCTATGAAAAATAGCTGAAGCTCAAATGCAGGTATTCATTCTCTTTATATTCATTCCATAATCCATCTTTATAGGAGCTTGATATCCAAAAAGGGAACTCTTTTGGCATAAGTTTAGGTAATAAAAGTCTATGGGCATGCTATTGTATATGGTAGAAGAATTTCCCGGCCTACCTGAAGAACCTTCACCTATAAAGTGGTGTCAACCTATACCAATCCATCTGCCATGCAGGTACTATAATTAATACAGTGACGCTGTATTATGTCCGCCATTGAGAAAAATGAAACCAACTAAATAAAAGTCTAGGATGCAGACAGACACACATAATTTTCTATAAATCAAAGTCAAAACGTGTTCTAAATGCAAGCGCATTGAAGTGGAATGAGCGCTACCAGTTACTTTGATGTCATCTATTTAAATAGACTTCTTAATGTTCAGATTTCAGAAAGCACTCACTACTCAAATGCAAGAGCGATTCGCTAAGGACGGGACGCGGTGTGCCAAACTGATAACGATCTTTGTTACAGTTCTATCCGCCTCCAGCATACAGATTTAACTCTGCCATAATCATTATGCAAGAAGTCAAATCCCCTTCTCAATTTTCATTGCTGAAACACTATTTGGCAGGCTGTGTTGTAAGAAATTAATGGAAAAAATTAGAGATCCCTATCTATAGTCTACCAAGCCCAACAGATGAATGAAGAAATACACACAGCATTGAGGTTTCTTTTTTCCATATCAAAGCAGCAAAGGTAATTAAGTTACCGAAATTTTTCATCTGATCTGGCTCCCTTTAGAGCTATTGCAAAAAAAAAAAGCATCTTTTTTGTTTTTGTCGGCTTCTAGACAACACAAGCGAGGTATGTAGTTTCTAAGGGGCATTATGACAAATGCACAGTATTGTTCCATTGATTATGATGATGAGAAAGGACTGTATCAATAGGAATTTAGAAGTCTGTGCATTCTGTCTTTTTAATTGTTCTGGTACAAAAATAACAAGACTCTGACATCCATACTATTCCAAAAAAATTGAAATTTTAGAAATATTCAAAAATATTAGCTTAAAGGGAATCTGGCACCATAATTCTGGACTATTATCTGCAGTAATACATGAGGGGTTCTACAGATTGGGGGGTGCTGATCACTATTTTATATTTTTCCACTGCCCTCTGTTTCCCTCATGTCAGCACTCAAACCTGCACTGAAATGCACAGTCTGGACTGCTGTGCCATTCTGACACAATGGAGGGGACTCACGTGCACATGCACAGCAGTCCTGACAATATGTTTTAGTGCAGCTTTAAATGCTAACGCAGAAGCAGGGGGCAGTAACCGAATAAAAAATAGCTATCTAGACTCTGTAGTACTACTCATGTATTACTGCAGATAATAGTCAAAGATCCTGGTGACAGATTCCCTTTAAGGCCTTATACACAGGACTATTCTGTGTGCACAGATCCAGTATTTTATTATTGGTCCAGTCTTGTAATGACTTAATGACTTGACCTCTGCATCCAGTATTATATTATTGGTCTGGTCTTGTAATGACTTACTGACTTGACCTCTGCATCCATTATTTTATTATTGGTCCAGTCTTGTAATGACTTACTGACTTGACCTCTGCATCCAGTATTTTGTTATTGGTCTGGTTTTGCAATGACTTACTGACGTCACATCTGCATCCAGTTTTTTTATTATTGGTCCAGTCTTGTAATAATGACTTACTGATGTCACCTCTGCATCCAGTATTTTATTATTGGTCCAGTCTTGTAATGACTTTCTGATGTCACCTCTGCATCCAGTATTTTGCTATTGGTCCGTTCTTGTAATGACTTACTGACGTCACATCTGCACCCAGTATTTTGTTATTGGTCCATTTCCAACATTTACAATAATCTAGTTATACACTCTGCAACGCCTAAACCTTATTACGTGTGCGAGTGGGGAAGCGAACTAGAGTATAATTTTTCTGATTTGGGGGTCCGAACCATGTGTGGGAACTCACATGGTTTCTCCCCATGCATTGCAGGTCAGGATAACTCATTTAAACTATTCTCTAAGTGGTACAGAACTCCAGTTGTCCAAAAGAAAGCTAATATCTTTCCATCTGATAATTGCTGGAGATGTGGAAACTCTGGAGGTACTTACACACACCTTTGGATGGACTGCCCACTTATCCGCCCCATTTGGAGATTAGTCCCTTCCACATAAAAGCATCTTACTCTGGCTTCCTTCTACTGACTTTACTCCTGCTAACAACAGCCTAATCTCTTGGTTTATCCAAGAAGCCAAGTTTATAATTCCACTCCATTGGAGGCCATCTAACCTCCGTACGATTGGAAGAGCTTTATGGTTGGGAATTTAACACTAGACATTGCTTTCTAAAAACCAGTATTCTGTTATTGGTCCAGCCTTGTAACTACTTACTGACGTCACCTCTGCGCCTAGTACTCTGTTATTGGTATGGCCTTTTTCTGCTGCAACTGTCAAGACAAATCAATTGCAGGAATGGCATGAGCAAAGAATGAAACTGTATTAAGTCTTTCTAATATGTTTTGTGTTTCAGTCTCAAGATTTTCAATATCTCTGCTTCCTGCTGTTCAGTGGAAGTATTCTTATTTGCATCCAGTGACTGACAAATATACAAACAATCCTCTGTGAGATAAACAGCCTGGACTCCTTACGTCTTATAGTAAACACCTAGGACAGGAAAGAGATTTGTGATGCTGCTGTGTTTGGCCTGGACTGGAGTCTTTGTAGCATCATTTGTCTGTATAGAACTGTAGGACTAGGCCTGTAGAATTTTTACATTTGCCGACAGCAAGCAAAGGTGTTCATAGGAAGTTAAAACACAGAGTATATTAGCTGAAGAACCAAAAATGTTCTTGAACATGTTTTTTCCTTTCATAACATAATGCCATCTCTCGGTGAGACACATTAGAAATGTGTCTTCATTCATTCAGCCCCTCCGTCCCTTAGCCCAGAATATTATTAGCTTTTTTTAAATCTCTATTAAAGGGCTTCTGTCAGCCCACTAAACCGTATTTTTTTTTTTGTTTACTAATAATCCCTATACTGCGATTTATGCATACATAAGTTAAATAATAATTTCTGTTCAGTAGAATTTGCTAAAAAGCGATTTTTAAAATATGCAAATTACCTTGCTACCAGCAAGTAGGGCGGCTACTTGCTAGTAGCAGTCGCATCCTCCGATCCTAATGACGCCCCCTCCGCATTGTGATTGACAGGGCCAGGGAACGGAATCTTTCTCTGCTGGCCCTGCCTGTTAGCATGCGCTGCGGCCGTACGTATCTTCAATCTGCGCAGGCGCACTGAGAGGCAGCCGCTCTCTCCTCAATGCGCCTGCGTCGGGTGTAGATGTGACGTCATCGGCGCAGGCGCATTGAGGATGGAGCGGCCGAGCGAGTGGCCGTCTCTCAGTGCGCCTGCGCAGATTGAAGATAGGTACGGCCGCGGCGCAGGCGCCAGATTTTGAATGCTAACAGGCAGGGCCAGCAGAGAACGATTCCGTTCCCTGGCCCTGTCAATCACAATGCAGAGGGGGCGTCATTAGGGTCGGAGGATGCGGCTGCTACCAGCAAGTAGCCTCCCTACTTGCTGGTAGCAAGGTAATTTGCATATTTTAAAAATCGCTTTTTAGCAAATTCTACTGAACAGAAATGATTATTTAACTTATGTATGCAGAGCTCGCAGTATAGGGATTATTAGTAAACAAAAAAAAAAACGGTTTAGTGGGCTGACAGAAGCCCTTTAAGGAAATATCTAATGTCTAAGTCTAAAAAGTGCACAGAAGCTAAAATATAAGCCGTGCCATGTGACTGCTTCATTTGTATACAGATGGGTCCAATACAAAGCAGTATTTTATAGATCTTTGCCTTGGGCGCCAAAACGCCTTGTCTCACCAACACAAGGAATAATCCAAATCTGTTATTCAATGTAATAACAGTAATACACACAAAGTTACAAAAACTGAAAAGCAATGATGCTGGGAAAAGCAGCGCGGATATGCAATTGGCTGCTATTCAGAGGGCTTGTAAAGCATATAAATCAAGAAGTATAAAAGATTACTGCAGTCGGACTACCTCTTTGAGGATGTGAGTCATGTGCAATTACAAGGCATAGAATAGACCTTGCTATTTTGTAATGTAAACTTGCTACTAACTCCTGTTTGCAAAGCACTGTGTTTCCATTACTTTCACTGGGTTCAACTGAACTCTTTTTCTGAAGTATTAAAACAATTTACAAATACAAAAGAAAGGAAATACGTCAAGAAAATTCAAATTAAGTCACTAATGCTAATCCTCACGTTTCAACACTAAATTAAAACTTATACATTAATATTGCTTATACATAAAAGCTTAATGACTGTGAATTACTCTTCGCTTATTACTTAGTATTAGTCTTGACGCAGTCTGCAGTATAGCCCAGAGCTGAATTTGTAATTCTGCTGGTTGCTGAGTTCATTCGCTAGCCTACATTTATGTAAAGCCCTCAGCTGAAATGGGCCTTCAAATCTCGGTGCTTTATTGCATTTTGGGACAGTTAGTTTTTTCCAACATCAGATTTCTAGAGAGTGCTTGATGTAAAGACTTCACTTGGCAGGAGCAAGCTCTGTGCAGACACTGAGCAAATATTAAATACCTAGTGTTGTAAGCTCAGGAGCCTGAATAATGAAGAATGCAGTAAAACATAGTGTAATAGACAATAGTAATAGAAAGAAGAAGCTATGTTCGTATCTATGTACTTTCTAATGAAGCTATACTGGATCTGTCACACAAAGGATCCCACTGTTTCATGATGGTGTCTGTTTAAGTTTTGTTGCAGTTCCCATCACTTGGCTACCATTTATCAAATCTTACATTTACTGTACATGTTTTCAATGGGGAGAGAGAGAAAAGCTGCAGCCAGATACCTCCTGTGGTCGCTTATCTCCCAGAAGAACAGAAGGATCAAGTGTTGAAATTCAACATGACCAATCCTTCTCTCCCCCGACAACATATGTTGAGGAGGAGTCCGACCTTCCTCTAATTGAAAAAGCTGTTCTATAGAAGATATACTGGGGCCCCCTTTAGATGCGCTCCATATCCAGAGGAGCCTTAGAGTATGTTCACAAACAGCATTTTCGTTGCAAAGATTTCTGAGCCTGAAAACTTTGTTCCACCCCCATATTGGACATAGCTGTGGGTCCCAGAAGTGGGATCCACTTCTATGTAATGCTGGGAGCCCATGCCTTTAGGAGTCTCTTCTTTCTCGGTGGATCTGGCTACACTTGTTTCTGGCATGGAAGCAGCCAGTGCCCACCAATATATCTCTCCTTCTAGCAGGGATGGTCATCAGAGTGCTCGTGCTTCTGGCTGATCCATGCTCTAAGGCTTTCCTCCTCCTGCCTGCTCATCTGGGAGCACACACAATCTCTCTGACTCTTAAATAATCAGAGCATGCATGGCTCAATCTGTCCCTAGTCAATTACTGCTGTTCCTGGGTTTTTTAAAAGACTTTTCCCATGGGAAGATGCCTGAACAATAAAGTCTCTATCTTGCCTAGTCCCTGTGAATGTGTTTTATATCGTCTGTACTTCCATGTCTGAACTCTGCCAGTTTACCATGTTGAACCTGTTCTGTCAACTTCACCTCAACCCATGCTGACTTTGTGCCACCTGCCCTGACCTGACCCTTGGCCTGTTTATTGGGTTGAATGAACTCTGCCTGCCATGACCATGCCTTGTCCACTGAAAATGAGTTTGCCTCTGCCTTTGGTGCCACACCTCAGTGTCTCATTAAGTCTACAGTCACTGAATGAAGATTTCTCCAAGAGGTAGCAGCCTGGTGGTTCACCTGCAGCGACAACCAGATTCCTGTAAATTGTTGAAAGGTTGGAAACAAGGGGTTTGGCACTTAGATTAAAGGAGTTGTCTCACTTCATCAAGTGTCATTTACCATGTAGAGAAAGTTAATACAAGGCACTTCCTAATGTATTGTGATTGTTCATATTGTGATTGTTCAGATTGCTTCCTTTGCTGGCTTGATTCATTTTCCCATTACATTATACATATGTGATATGAAAATAGCCAGCAAAGGAGACAATATGGACAATCAAAGTACATTAGAAAAAGCCTTGTATTAACAAATGCCATTTGCCAAAGTGAGATAACCCCTTTAAAGGGGTTTCCCCATCTCAGACAATGGGGACATATCACTAGGATATACTCCCATTGTCTGATAGGTGGGGGTTCTATCATTTTATCGGCTTAGTTTTCGGCTGCGTTTACGAGCTTAGTGTGGGTCCCAGAGGTGGGACCCGCACTTATCAGACCATGGGGACATATCTTAGTGATTTGACCACATTGTCTGAGATGGGAATAGCCCTTTAAGCCTTTGGAAGTAGTCCTAAGCCAAATCCATTCAGTGACCCAGTGAGGCCACACTTGCTGTGTTTCAATCTAACAGAAATTTATGGTATCATTTGTGAATATACCATAAATGTCTACCATGAGAATGCCCCTTAAGATGGAAAAGTGACAGGAACATGATCAAACATTATATCATGATCAAATCCTCGTCTGTGGTTAAAATAAAGAGCAAGTGTATGTCATACTACACAGTGGTCAGAGAATCAGATAAAACATATTTTGCGAACTATTTGCTTCTGCAAGCACCTGAATCTAAATCCGGTACTAATCCACGTAGAGAAATATAGACAGTGCATCTCCAAATCAATTGCGTACAATATTATCCCTATTACGCAAATCCTTAGGAGTCTGTCTAAAAGCAGACGCTGAGGAGTTAATGAAATTGAGAGAATACATAATAGATGGACAGAGACAAGAAAGTGACCATGTATATAAAATCCTTCTGTGTTACCGGAGCTTGTTTTAGACATAAATAAAAAATTCTCTGATGATGGTTCCCCTTAAGGTTGAGAATAAATTGGCCTCCGTTGAATCACTGTTCCTTTTTTTTTATATAAAGGACTTACTGCAGTCTTCGCTCCAGGAGACTTTGATAAAAACTTCCTTGTTAGGATCACAATTCTAACTAGTCAAAAACCACAAGGGCTATGTGACAAAGCATCACAGCTGGGGCTTATGTGGAACAAAGCTCTGTCTTCCCATCCTCTTGTACCTGCTCGGAAATTTCCTTTGATCACGCTGCAGCACCTGTCTCTGTCCAGCTTCGCAGCCAAAATACAGGTCATAAAACCAATATGTTTTAATGTAATATTAATTTCTCGGACCTTCAGATAGGAATATTCGAGATTATGCGTTAGGTAAAAGCCTCCTATCAAAGGACCATCTGTCTGTGCCCGATACATAGATAATGATGCACAATACAATGCGGATGAGTCAGGCTGACACCATGGAGATATAAGGTACTCATCCCATATCCTTACCTGTGCCGAAAATCTTTATTTCTTGGTGAAAGCAAGAAAGAGAAGAGAGCAAGAATAAATCAAATGCTGTCTAAAGAGGCGCACAATGATGATGGGTAGAAATGAGTGGGGAAGATGGGTAACCCAATTTGCATGCCACAAAATTGGAAACTTCATCAAATGAGGTTCTAATTATCAATTTTTGGGAAAGTAACAAATACGTCATCGAGAGGTTACTTTGATTGTTATTTGCGGAACACTTTTCAAGTTTATGTTCAATTGATTATACTACTGGTGTTACGTAATCAGCCGTCTATTATACCAAAAGAGCTGCCCCCCGATGAATCAAAGTAAACTCCCGTGCTAAGAATATGTTCTAAACTGTATTCGTTATATGAACAGTCCTCTTATAATGAACAATCAAAGGTCAAATAGTATGTTATTTCAATGTGGGGAAAATACATTTATTTACCTCCTAGGCAGCAGAAATTAAAGAAAAAATATATTGATCAATTAAAAGTAAGCTCAACATGTACAAGTCTTCATCTATTCAATTTTTAAAATAAAATATTAAATTCCATTACAGGTGTTTTCGGGATATTTTTTATATTGATGGCCTATCCTCAGGTGGGGGTCTGACGCCTGTCACTGCCACCGATCAGCTGTATGAAGAGGCCAGGATGTTCCATGAGTGCTCCGGCCTCTGCCTAGGCCATTTTACAACACGTTCATCAGTCACATGACCTAGGCGCAGTTCAGTCCCATTCAAGTGATAGAGGCTGACTTGCAATACCAAGGATAGCCACTATCCAGAGGATGGCACTGTGCTTGGTGAGGTTCGAGGAGGCTGTGTCGCTCACCAGAGCTCCGGTAAGCGCAGAGGCTTTCTCAAACAGCTGATCGGTAGAAGTGCTGGGAGTCGAACCCCTGGCAAGCTCATATTGATCATGTATCCTGAAGATAGGCCATCAATACAAAATCCTGGAAAACCACTTTAAATAGTCCACCTGAAACTAATGATACTGGGGACATTTATGAACTTGCCTATAAGAAAAACTTTCTTTGCTGCCCATAGCAACCAATCACAGTGCAGCTTTCATTTGTCAGTGCTTAGTTCACAGTGCTCTTGAAAAATAAAAGCTGTGCTGTGATTGGTTGCTATGCACAACAAAGACCGTTTTTCTTTTAGACCATTTTCATGAATGGCCTAAAAGAAAAACTGAGGCCTACAATGCCTCAGGTTCTACTAATTAATATCAGTGTTGGCCATAGCATTACTTTGTTAAATTATGCCTCAATCATAAAAGCTAAAATGTGATTGGTTGCTATAGGCAAAATTTACGTTTTTTTTGGGCAATTTTTATGCATGAGGCCCACTACTCTGTTACATAAACTGTCCTTGTTGTCCATAGCAACCAATCAGAATACAGCTGAGCAGTTTAACTTAGGAAAGCTGGGCTCTGGTAGCTATGGGCAACTTTGATCAATGATGCTATTTCAGTAGGAGTGATAGACCAGCGCCAAGGAGAACCGTGTGGAAAGATGGATGAGTGGTATATAATATTTTTATTTTAAGACACTGTAGGGATTGTCCAAGATTTTTAATTATCTCAGAAAACCCCTTTAAATCAAAACTCCATCCTATAACACCATGAGGTTTTTAGGTCCAAAGCTCTGCACTAATTAACATCTTAATATTTCTTTACAGTGGTCACAGATCAATTTTTTTCTGATAGACAGCTCTAAATCCCCTGCTAAATTTGAATTCAGAAGAGCATATTCTGTCTACTTCACTAGAAGGTTTGATGGATATTAAAGGAAACATTAAACGAGGGGGGGAATTGATATTTTCGTTGGTCTTTGATATCCCTCGCATCGTAGGAGGTTGGGCTTAATTTATCATGTGGTAATCGCCATGCGCCTAAACTGAAATCTGGGCCAGCCCATAACTGTCCTACATTTCAAGAATCACTTAGGCCAGAAAACTGGTGTAAATTATGATAAATGAGCTGGGCCTGATGGCCCTGCCAAACTGCTGCCCCACTACGCCTTCTTTTTTAGAAAGTGGCAATCGAGTCACTTAAAAAGTCGAACCCCCGGGGCTTGCAACTTTTCTTAGGGGAAGATGATGACTTCTCCTTTTGGTGTACAATCTGCAGACAGCATGTTATAGAGCAGGAGGAGCTGAGCAGATTTATATATAGTTTTGTGGGAAAAGGAAACCTATATTTTATTTAATCTCTGCTCTTTCTATGCTTAGGAGTCTTGTGGGTAGTCCTGCTCAGTGATTGACAGCCTCCCCTGTATGAATGTGCATAGAGAGATAGCTGTCAATCACGGATTAGGACCGCCCACTGGAAAGGAAAAGAAAGTACACAGACTTAAGAATAAAATAAAGGATTTACTGAATCTTTTCCTTCAAAACCACATATAAATCTGCTCAGCTCCTCCTGCTCTATAACATGCTGTCTGCAGATTGCACTGATTTTCATGGTGACAGGTTCCATTTAATATTTTATAATCTAGGTGAATATAGAGCAGTATATGGTAAGCCTTTTGTATTGAAGTATACAGGATTGTATCTGTTAAATCAATGTCTATACCCGGGGTTTGATGCTATGTATCACACAAATGACCCCTATAAAGGTTTATCTCCATAAGCAGCTAGTCCAGGCTGACCATTTGCTGACTATTGTATTAATTGGAATGGGCAAAATGTTGTATATAACCAAAACACAATCATAACTATATTAATATTTTACATTGTCGTGAATTGTCTATTTAGTAACATAGTAACATAGTACATAAGGCCGAAAAAAGACATTTGTCCATCCAGTTCGGCCTGTTATCCTGCAAGCTGATCCAGAGGAAGGCAACAAAAAATATTTGACTTTTTTTTTCTTCTATATTTCTGTTGGATTCATTTTCATCACATAGTAAACATTTTTTGATAATGGCATAGAAATGAGCAAATCTGAATTTACCTCAGCTCCAATACGCTGGTCACATTCCCCGATGGAAAAATACGGCGGATAAAGTTGAAGTCTCCCACGTACAAACTTCCATCTATTCCACAGGCTAATGCTACAGGAGCAAGAAGTTTGTTGCCATCAGCCTGGCCATTGCAACTTGGGCATGAGATGCTGCGTCTTCTGCCGTTGCCCATAATACAGCTTATAACTGGCGGCTGCTCAGAAATAAACTGGTTTTCACCATTGCCTTTGTAGAGGATACCTGTAAATGCAGTAAAACTCTCTTTTTAATCATCTAGCTGAATAAAAGGACCAACATAAGTCATGGGAACATCAAATGTAATGCTATGCTGATTAACAGTATTAGTTGGTACGAGACACACAGCTGTCTCTCTTGCCTGTGAAATAAACCTGGTTTCAGTACAATGATGGTTTTTGTGCTAGTAAAATCACACACTGCAATGGCATCTATTCTATGATCCAGGGATTTCTATCACCATTATATATGAAACAAATGGCATAGTAAAGTTTTTAACATTAATGTCTTTAAATGGATACTAAAGCCCCTATTAGACTGGACAATTCACACTGATAGTTGGCCCCATATAATCATACCGCCGATCAGTCGACTGAATGAAAGGTGTACGATTATTGGCAATACCTCTTCCTGTGTAATTAGGGATTTGTTGCCGATGATCGTTAGAACCTAATTGGGGGACAACAATTTTGGTAGCGTCAGTCTGTGCAATAGGCCAAAGCAAACAAGTGCCAATTATTTATCGTCAATCGCTCTCGTTCTGCCTGAACATCTGGCAGTCTGAGTGGGCCTTTAGGCATCATGACTCCATAAATCATGTGCAGGTGTATAGTAGCAGGACTAGCTGAGGATTTTCTAGGAATTGTCACAATCATTAGACTTAATGATGCTTTTGCTTTATGTTATAGTTAGAGTTAGAGTTGGTGCACCAGGTGCCTCCTGCTTTTTGCCAGACTACCATGCAGACGTGTGTCACAGGTAGTGTTGCTGCTTCTCACACTCACAGGTCACTTTGTGCAGTCTCTGGCTTTCTCGTCCACTTTAGTCATCCTGGGGTGATGCAACCTTTATAACAGCTTTTCCTAGTTCTCGTCAGTGCTCTGCACTCCACTGTCCTCTGCCTCCTGCTTGACACACACTCAGCATACAGGATCACACCTTACATCGGACTCTGCACACTCTTCCCGCTTCCTATGCTTCACATGTCTCTTTCACCGGAACCAGTTTCTTTCATGTAGTGCCAAGTAGCACAGGCTTGACTGGACCCTATATGTAGGATCATCACTCACTCTGTACTACAAATCTGTTAACACTTTGTGCACCACTATATGGTACCTCCTAAAAGTATTGCTTCTCAAAGAATATGAAGTTACACTAGAGCCCTTTATACTGCTATGCTATACTATAGCTATGTAGTATGATTTGGAGATATATGTTATGTCTTCTCTAATCTTCCTTCAATACATAGATAGAAGATAACTTTACAATTCTTTCGGTCAAGTGGTAGAACCTAATGCATATTTATAGAAATACCAGTGACAACTTCTATGTGCAGTATGCAGCTGTACTCGCATGGTAGTCATTTAGACAGGGAGGTAAGCACTTGCCAGGCTTTTCCCCAATAATACGTACAGCTTTGAACAGTGAAGTATTAGGTAAAAGTTATAAATGTTAGTTTTTTTTACTGAAGATAAGCCACAACAACTTACTGACCTCTACACATACCCATTGTGCCGAGGGTGTTTGTATATAGAACATTTAGCTGACAAAGTCCATAACTGTCATAGTGAACCAGCAACATTCATAGATTAGATTGTGGGACCGATCCACAGAGGAGAGGACATGTGCAGCAGAGGACCCCCCCATCACAGAGCCAGGGGCGGATTGGGAACAGGGAAATTTCCTGGTGGGTCAATGCCCAAGGGGCCGCTTGAGGCCTACTCACGGTCACCCAGTGGGTGTTTTTGGGGATGTATTTTGTGCTGATGGGGGCAGTATTTTGTGATGGACTGTAGTATTTGGCTCTGTTGGGCTGCAGTGCAATCTACAGGCAGCTTGTCATAGAGCAAGAGGAGCTGAGCAGATCCATGCATCGTTTGGTGGAAAAAAAATCAATAAAATGTGAAATTTATAAATTTATACCTGCACTTTGCAGTGATAGGTTCTCTTTAAGGCAGTAAACGGCACTCCTAGCTACAGGTTCCCTGTGCAATTGCACTGCACACAATATACGTCTACCCTGAGCAACAAATACTGTGCTGTTCTCATCCAAAGAATAGCAAAAAAGAAGAATTTGAAACATGCATAAGATTTTTTAGAAGGCGGTTTACAATCATCTGCTGCTTTGTTAAATTTATTTATAATGATAAAGTGCTCTTTCTACAAATGTTGTTTTCAATCTATGAAAATAATGATCCTGTTCCATACTTAAAGCACTTCACAACATCCATATGAAAAAAACACTTTATAGAAGAACAGATTTATGGATGTTATCAAGGATTCGATAAAGTAGAGGTAGTTTGTTCACCCACTCATTTATTTAACCCCTTAATACCCCATGATATCTAAAACCGCCATGCCACTGATGTAGGTCATGGGACCGTGAGATCAAACAGCAGGAGCCAGGCGGTGACTCACAGGTTGGCTCCCGAGGAAATGCCCAAGATTTGAGAAACCTTTAATTCTGGTTGTTCTCTGTCTGGGAGTGGTCTTCCACCCCAAAAGAAACAAATCGGTCAGATGGGTATGGCCGGCAGTGGTTACTTAAGATGTGGTAGGTTCATCAGGATGTTATTTATCATTTACGGTTGTTTTTATGTCAGTTTTAAGTCTGTGTGCCTGCACCAAATTTGTGAACTGGTGCAGCTTAATAATATATGTGGTGTGAGTATAATCTGGTTTATACCTTTAGGTGTAAAAGTAGACCAGGGGGTTGCCTGGCGTGGGTTGCGACTTTTTTGAGACTTTTGAAAAAGTCGCATATAGTAAGGGAGAGTTTACATCTCAGTTTCATTTTCCGTTCATCTGATCTGTCAAAAAGAGAAAAAAAAACAGGATCCTGTAAAGAAAAAACTGATCCTGTTGCACAATTGGCATCTGTTTGAGCCATTTCAGTTTTTTCAGATGGAAAAAATAGTCCTGCATACAGTACTTTGTTTTCCATCTAAAAAAAAAACGGATTTCAGACAGAAATGACTCAAATGGATGCAAAATGTGCATAATGGATGCATAGGATTTGTTCGTTTTTTCTGTTCTTCTGACGGATCAGAAGAACGTAAAATGAAACAGAGACGTGCCCTCTCCCAAAGTGAGCCATAATCCAGGTCTAATCTCACTTTTAGCTCTTAAACATATGTAGACCACTGTGAAAAGTGGCAAGGATCACGAAATGTCACAAAAAATGTCACAGTTGCCATGGAAATGTAGTTACCATTATTTGCCACAAAACTGACTTATCTGATTTCATAAATGACCCCCTATATATACATATCACGTTAATAATTAATAGGAAGAAAATATTTTTCTTTGTGGTATAAGCAAAAGGAGTTTATAATTAGGGGGTCTGCAGCTACGGCGCGTTTGTTTTTCTCAGACTGATCCATAAATGCTTTTCCTTTCTTCAGCCTCTCATTACAACGTGAAGGTGATCTGTGGCAGGATATTGATTTGCAGGAACTCTCCAATACACAACAATGTAATATACTGGTCATCTTTTTTTCCTATTGCGCTGCTGTTTCACAATCAATACACATCTTAATTACAAGAAATATCAGAAATCATAACAAGTCTTACAATAAGGATACAGAGGGAGAGGTTGTGTTTTGTATTACTCCTCGGAGGATAATGCTCTGAGAGCTGACGAAACACATTGATCAAGGCTTCATAGAGACACACTGTTCCTCTCCGTGTCATGTACATTGCCTGATCCTTTCTTTCAGAGTGGTGTCTGGCCTTTAATTAAAGTTTTCCTTCATCATTAGCGGATGTTAATGCTAAAAGTCACAGAGCCGTTGTATTAATATCCCATTATATGGCTTCTAGAATAATACAGGACAAAGATGCATCACTATGCAGAGTGTGATAAATCTGATTATCTATCTATCTATCTATCTATCTCATATCTATCTCCTATCTATCTATCTATCATCTATCTATCTATCTATCTCATATCTATCTATCTAGCTATCTATCATCTATCTATCTGTCTGTCTATCTATCTATCTATCTATTTCGCTATCTATCTCATATCTATCTATCTAGCTATCTATCATCTATCTATCTGTCTGTCTATCTATCTATCTATTCTATCTGTAATCTATTTCTTCCTGGAGTATTCTCCCAACCTCCACATTTTCTGAGGAAGCTGAAGGCTCAGCTGTTCACACCTTTGCACATCTATAGATGTATTATCTATAAAGTTCATTTGAAAGGAAAATGAAAGAAACTGCAAGAGAGCGAGAACCTATCTAAGAGTTACATAAGTTAGCAACTCTTAATGCAACTGTTTTGTCATTTTATGTGCCTGTTTTATCTGTCTATCTGTACGTCTATCATCCATCTATATCTATCTATACATCTGTCTGTCTATCATTACATAACTATTGTTATACCAGTGGTCCGTACTTGCCACAACACTCCTCTTGGCGGGTATGACCGCTGGAACGCTCATCTGTCCTCCACTGCTGTCTCTCAGATGGTCCATGTCCCTGATTTTGTCCCTGCACCAGGGTTCAGCAGCAACTGAAAAGAGATTACTCCAAGAGGTAGTGGCCTGATGGCTCCACTGCAGCGGAGTACAGATCCCGGTATATCCCTGTATCCCTGTGTTGAAGATGAGAGGAGCCATCTAGATAATGCCCTTAGGAGTAGCCCCAATTAAGATCTGTCCAAAAATAAAAGTTTGTTTGTTCTTCATAGGCTCCCATGTGCCTTGATAGATCTCAAACTTATACATATACTTTTCATTATCCAACTTTAAATACTGGGGGTTGTCAAATCCAGCCATGTAATGTGTTTTTGATACTGCGCTCATGTAGCTATAACTGCTCCGATAGCAACCAATCACAGCACGGCTTCCATTTTACTACATATCTCCTCCAAATGTTGAAAAACTACAACTACCATCATGTCCTGATGGCTGCAGGCTGTCGGGACATGATGGGAGTTAACTATCTATCTAGACCTTTTAAATTGGAACATACTACAGCTCTCCTGTTACAGGCGCCAAAATCCAGGACTGTCCCGCTGGATCCAGGATGGTTAGGACTCAAGGATTTTCTGCAGGAAAATAAAAGCTGTGGTGTGATTGGTTGATATGGGCAAAAATGAAAGCTCTGCTGTGATTGGTTGCTATGGGCGACAAACAGTTTGTCTTTTAGACAACACATGCAGGGTGATGAGAGGCAGACTGAAATGCAGGGGAGATGTAAGATCCAACGGACCCTACACAAAAGGGCACTCCTAAAATGGGTGCAAAGATGTTTCCTCCATGAATGGGCACCTGGGGCAGTAGCAGGTTTTTATGGCATGGCTAAAGTGGTAGGTCGGCTATACACATTCAATAGCTATTGGGCAAATGATCAGCAATCTCTCCCTCCCTGCTGCTGCCAGAGACTTATGGTGACTATGGTGTGGTTTAACAGGACTTTATCAGAGTAGACCCAGGGCTGGGTTGTACAGGAAGGCACAATACACTGCGTGCAGAATTATTAGGCAAATGAGTATTTTGACCACATCATCCTCTTTATGCATGTTGTCTTACTCCAAGCTGTATAGGCTCGAAAGCCTACTACCAATTAAGCATATTAGGTGATGTGCATCTCTGTAATGAGAAGGGGTGTGGTCTAATGACATCAACACCCTATATTAGGTGTGCATAATTATTAGGCAACTTCCTTTCCTTTGGCAAAATGGGTCAAAAGAAGGACTTGACAGGCTCAGAAAAGTCAAAAATAGTGAGATATCTTGCAGAGGGATGCAGCACTCTTAAAATTGCAAAGCTTCTGAAGCGTGATCATCGAACAATCAAGCGTTTCATTCAAAATAGTCAACAGGGTCGCAAGAAGCGTGTGGAAAAACCAAGGCGCAAAATAACTGCCCATGAACTGAGAAAAGTCAAGCGTGCAGCTGCCAAGATGCCACTTGCCACCAGTTTGGCCATATTTCAGAGCTGCAACATCACTGGAGTGCCCAAAAGCACAAGGTGTGCAATACTCAGAGACATGGCCAAGGTAAGAAAGGCTGAAAGACGACCACCACTGAACAAGACACACAAGCTGAAACGTCAAGACTGGGCCAAGAAATATCTCAAGATTGATTTTTCTAAGGTTTTATCGACTGATGAAATGAGAGTGAGTCTTGATGGGCCAGATGGATGGGCCCGTGGCTGGATTGGTAAAGGGCAGAGAGCTCTAGTCCGACTCAGACGCCAGCAAGGTGGAGGTGGAGTACTGGTTTGGGCTGGTATCATGAAAGATGAGCTTGTGGGGCCTTTTCGGGTTGAGGATGGAGTCAAGCTCAACTCCCAGTCCTACTGCCAGTTTCTGGAAGACACCTTCTTCAAGCAGTGGTACAGGAAGAAGTCTGCATCCTTCAAGAAAAACATGATTTTCATGCAGGACAATGCTCCATCACACGCGTCCAAGTACTCCACAGCGTGGCTGGCAAGAAAGGGTATAAAAGAAGAAAATCTAATGACATGGCCTCCTTGTTCACCTAATCTGAACCCCATTGAGAACCTGTGGTCCATCATCAAATGTGAGATTTACAAGGAGGGAAAACAGTACACCTCTCTGAACAGTGTCTGGGAGGCTGTGGTTGCTGCTGCACACAATGTTGATGGTGAACAGATCAAAACACTGACAGAATCCATGGATGGCAGGCTTTTGAGTGTCCTTGCAAAGAAAGGTGGCTATATTGGTCACTGATTTGTTTTTGTTTTGTTTTTGAATGTCAGAAATGTATATTTGTGAATGTTGAGATGGGTATATGGGTATATATTTGTTTTTTGTTAAGTTGCCTAATAATTATGCACAGTAATAGTCACCTGCACACACAGATATCCCCCTAAAATAGCTAAAACTAAAAACAAACTAAAAACTACTTCCAAAAATATTCAGCTTTGATATTAATGAGTTTTTGGGGTTCATTGAGAACATGGTTGTTGTTCAATAATAAAATTAATCCTCAAAATACAACTTGCCTAATAATTCTGCACTCCCTGTATTCGGGGTCCTAGCAGCATTATCTGTTGTCTGGGCAGTGTCACTGATGTGCCAGAGAAAGAGAAGCCCTCTTTAACAAGGTTCTCATTCTGCGGAATAATAAACAGTCTATTGGAGTTTTTCTTTGAATAATGTAATGTTTAAATAACGATGAATAACTTCTGTAAAAAACTGTGGAATATCTGTCTGGAACTGTGAAATAGAATATAGAACAGGTGAGTGTGACCCTGCACACATATAGTAAACCCTTCCTATCTGTCTCACAATTCACTATCAGCACTTGTAGACCAGATATGAACACTGTGCAGTCTGATCAGAATACGGTATCTGCTTTCTGCAAAATATTACACTAAAACTGCCTAGACTAGAGGCCCACCTTGCTCAGGGGCCCACCGGGGCATTCACCTGTACCCCTGTGGGCCAGTCTGAGCCTGGTGACATCATCATCCTTGCTGCAGGTCCTTTGGCGGGTTTTCTCCTTTTAAGGCGGGAGCGAACGGCCTCTCCGCGAGCAAGTGCATGAGGTGAGCCTTAATTTTTTTAACCCCTGATTAACCCCTGAAAGGCTGAATGTGAGGCACAGATGTCGCGATCAGCGTTGAAGGCAGTATCTGTGGGGTTAAATGGCGGGGGGGCGGTGCGATCGTCGTTCAAATCGTGGAAACAAATTGAATTTCTTATCGAAGTTTGGCGAAGCAGCCAAATCAAAACTTCGCTCATCACTAATTAATATGCAACAAGCAAGTCACTACGACCAAGCCAACGGAATAGCAATAATGACAAGCGGTACTATAAATAGCTAATAGTGATGAAAGATCCCAGGCATTTTACATATGGAACGCTGAGGCTGCAAGAATGTAATCGTCCTTATGGAAATGAACAAACAAACCCATATGCTTGATGGGGGATTTTTCTTACTTTAGACAATGATAAAGCATAGACACGGTTATCCATTACCATTGTCCTTCATTGAGCACAGATCAATGAGCACATTTTGAGTCCTGGTTATATGGAATAGTCAGCTATTATTTTCTATATGCATGTGTCACCATAAATCTCTATTTGTTAGAATCCATGTAAACCGCAGGTCAGTTTGCACTTTGTACCTAAACATGTTTTATTGATTGCGGATCAGAGTTTCAAAGGCAGAACTATAGGCTAATGGTTACACTTTTTCGAGGATGCTGTTAAAACGATCAGGCTTGCAAAAAAGAAAAAAATGGACGAAAACACAAAGGAAACAGGAGGGCAATGTTCTTCAAAGCTCTTACAGCCCCTCTGAATAAATAGAACCGTTTCTTTTGTTGTAAATGCTTGAAACTGCCATTATAAAATCCAGCTGGGTGCGAGTGGCTAAACTCATTCTGCAGAATAGCGAGGCCTATGGAAATGGAAAATAATATCTCATAAACAATATTCTATTACAATGCTGTCCTGATTAGGGATTGATCAAAAATCCCCCCGTGTTTCTGCGTGATTACATCTCTTGCAACAATCACTAGGCAACATTTTTCCCCCCTGGAAACGAGGCGTTGTATAATTTTCATCAGAGAGGTCCTCCAAAGACGGGCGACCGCGTATGATTTATCCTGTCATTAGCTTGAGAAATAGGTCCTTCAGCTTTCTCCTCTGGTGTGGAGGAATAGGAGACGAGCATAGGAATATTTATGACCGTGTATCAGGGTGCCGGCACAAACACCTGTCAGTATCTGCACTCCTCCCGGAAACACATTTCACAGGCTCATCCACCTTGTCATTACAAGTAACCACTTCGTTTATTCAATTAGACACGCGTCACTTTGAAAAGTCACCAGTTGTCGGGGAGTGATGCTCGATATAATTTAAAGCTGGGAGATTGCTTCACCTTGTGGCACAAGCCAGGCTGATATTTTACTATTCATATGCATCTCCATTATTGCTGCAAGCACCGGCGTATTCCTCATTCCACCCAGGCCCATTATGTGTTATTGCAGCTTTTAAGAAATGCCATCTCCCATTGCTATTACTCAAAAGTAAATCCATCTAGTACTCGGTTTTTGAAGCAAATTTGATTTTTTATAACTTTTCATGGCACTGTTTGCCTCATGTATACAGCAGGTCACACATATAACACATATAGGGGGAGATTTATCAAGACTGGCCCATCTTGATATCCCCTGCCAGTGGTGTAACTAGAAATGACTGGGCCCCACAGCAAATTTTTGAACAGGCCTCCCACTCAGCAGCAACTTCTTTGCGAACCCCCACTCCTGTGGCTAGTCAAGATTGCTCTCTTAGACGAGGCCCGGCAGCCGCTCAGTCCATTTCCTATAGTGTTACTGTATATAATCTCATTTTAAAATAATGTTGAGTGGGCCCTGACAATAAAATCTTATAGTCCTCCTCCTAGATGGGCCCATTTTGAGTTTGGACCCCAAATCAGCCACTTCCCCTGCTTCCCCTATAGCTATCCCCCTGTCTCCTGCACATCCTCCGGCAGCCCATGCGTCTAAACAGAAATCTACATGCAACCAAAAAACAGAAATCCAAGGCAGATTTCTGGCTTCATTTGCACAAAAAAAAAAAGGCTTAACAGAAGATTCTTTTGTCATGGAGGCTGGCCACACAATTTACCACGCCCCCTTTTGGAAAAGTGGTGAGGGTGGGGTAAAAACCGCCTCTTGCGACTATTTTGTGCGCGGTTTGTGACTTTTTAATGCCATTTCTGGAGCAAACTAATTGACAAATCTACCCCATAATCATTATGATTCTTTACTACAGAGCAACATTCACTCCATGTGCTACTATATGGTGCCTCTGTAATGTGCTGTAATTTAATATGTGACTAGAAATGTCACAATGATTTCATACAGCGTCCATGAGAAAGTACTGCTATATGTCGCGGTAAAAAATATGGGGCAAACACAGGTTTAGTAGGTGCCCAGTGGTCACATTAAATACATTTTTAAAATAATTTTAATAATGTTTTTATTTTTTATTTCAACAGTACTATACAATTGAAAATGAAATTGATGTCCTTCTTTAGCAGTCAGGACAGAGAAATTGAACTCCTAGACTCCCAACTCATTGTAAAGATCCCTTTACACGGGTCGATGTACAAGCAGATTGTCAGGAAGGAAGTGTTTCTTCCCGCCAATCTGCTAATCCCTAGCAGAGGAGATCTTTTACATACAGCGATTTCCTCGACCTTTCACGGGGGTGTTATGACCCATCACTGACCCTGTTGTGCCTGGGGTCAGAAGGTTGCAGTGGGTGGCTATGTGCTCGGTTTCTCAAGAGATCGCTCCATGACCTAGTGGTGGGAATGGATTCCGGTCCAGGTTTTCCTGCTTAGGTTTGCGATCCTTTTTGTCCCATTTAGGAATCTGTAGCTTTACCTTTCAGCTGTTCTCTGTCAGCCACTCCCATCTACTATATATTCTCCCTTTATGCTTCCCTAGATCTTCCTTCCAGATCTTCTATTCTGACCTCAGATGGACAACTGTTGCTGTGGAGCTGTTGGAACTGGTGCTGACGGATCTCCGGTTCTTTCCTGTTTGTTGTCTCCCTTTGGGGATTGTTTGTGGTGTTCCTGTTGCTTGTCCTTTCCCTGTTACCCTAGTGGTGAGGACTAGTGCTCCCACCGCCCTACTCACTACCTAGGGCTTATTTCATGGTAAGCCAGGGACGAGGCATATGATCGGCATACGGGTGAGCAGCCCGTCTATGGACGTCAGGGCTGCCAGGTGCCAGTGCTAGGTGACTTAGGGGTCACCACTCCTCCCTCTCCCTAGTAGAAGGGTACTTCTCTTCCCTCCCCTCTGCGCCGCATGTCTGTTACCTGAAATCTCACATGTGATACCATCTTCCCCAGAGTATGGGTAGGAGTGATCGCTAATGCTATCGCTCTTCCCTATACTGTCTCATTGTTTCCCGGCAGTAGATCATGTTTACACAGCACAATCTGCTACCGGGAAACAACGATCCATAGACTATTGTATTGGAAGAAAGACTACTTCTAGATTCATCTTAGTGAATCAGTAAACAAAACAAGTAATTTGTCAGAAAGTTTTCCATTTTTCAACCATTACGTGTTTATAAAATGCCTATTTGACTTTTTATAACACTGCACTGTAAATGCCCTTTTATTGATGGTCATTACTTCTGAATGCAGATACATAGCGCACACTCTTATAAAGCTCTTCTTCCTAATAAATAACACACTCATTTATGAACACAAGAGCAGTTTTATTAAAGTCTAGACCAGAAATATCGGTGTACCTATGTTACTGTGGAAATCACTGTGTTATCCGTAAACTGGAAATGTAATAAAAGCCCATCTATGTCGCTGATAGAGGGGTCGGAGACGAGAGATGCTTGATTGCTTTATAATAGCGGACATTGTGCTTTGCTATTCTTACATAGCTCCAGTCATACTTACAAAGAGTAAATTGGGTTGGAGAATATGATTTTTCATAACAATGAATTTGTTTTAGCATGGTTAGTCTGGAAGCTTTATAGACAGCAATATGATGACACATTGCCGACTGCATAACAATACCTATACGCCAATTCCTCAGCCTTCAATTACTGATAAAAACTAGACATCTCTGGTTATGGAAGCTGCATCCTAAAATAATAGTAGTTTGTCTGTTATTAACATCAGTCGGAACATGTTTTTTGCCTTAAAAGCACCATAAGCAAATCACAGAACAATGTGGCCTTCAACTTGGCTTAGGAATATTTAGCTACAGAAGCGGGTGGAAGAGCTTTGGCAAATAAACCACCTTAAAATTGAATGAATATATGTGTACAGGGAAATTGAAGATTTAAATACATTCACAGATTTTTCCCCCTAAATTTAAATGAGAAATACTGTGTGTAACACGTAAAGTATGATGTACTTTTAACACAATGCATAATTTCATGACATGTGAAAGGGCATTTATATCAGCAGGTAACATGGGCACACATATGAACATAGGACCAACACAGATGCCTATAGCTGCCAAGTGCACATGTACAAATTTGCTGACAGATGCCCTTTAAAGGGGTTGTCCTGTAGGGGACAGGGATTATGTATTTTAAAGAGTCAGAAAGACATTCTTCACCAATCATCTAATGCTTTTCAGGTTCCCTCGGGTTTCTGCTTCCCTGTTTCCTCTTTACATGCAGGAAATGGCCACTCAACCAATGACTGGCCACAATGATGATCTGCCTCAGCCAGTGCTTGGATGGGCAGGCATTTCATGTGTGGCATGAGGGACTAGGAATCAGAGACCAGAGAAGACCTGATAAGTGGATTGGCGATAAGAGTAAAAAAAAATGCAGGTCCAGGACAGATCATTCCTGCAGGAGGATCATATTACACATTTCAGTAAAAGTCTATGGAGAGGTGAGGGGGGGGGGGGGGGAGTAAGGAGGAGCTGATGGTTCTTCATTCACAAGCATACAGGTCAGTACTTCTCTATGATATCCTCCATTATCCTAGGGCTGCGTAACTGTGAGATAGTTAGGAAGAACATTCTCCTCTACTTTCTGTGTGTGCAGTGGATGGCAGCTAGTCTCCACCCACCAAGCCTGAGAGAATTGTAAACCAGATATTCAGCAAGCACAGAGAAATACTGCTAAGAAATGCCAGATTCAAGTGATATAACGGCCAGAAATAGTGTTATTCCTCATGTACATACACTGAACTACTGATTAATGCAATGTTTGTTGAAAACTCAGCGACTCTTTAAGGTTTCTACTTCTGAAATTGCATAAATTTTAGAACCACTGGTTTAAGATAAAGAACAGCAAATATTGTGAAAAATCTATCAACATCAAAGTTATTTTGTATGTGAGGAAATATCTTTGGAAGTGCATAAAGAACTTACCATTCTGCACATCCAGTACATGATGCTTATCTAAGGTCCAGCCACCCATATTTGAAGCATCCAACTCATAGCCCTGCAGAACAGCTGTTCGTTTCTCCCATAGCGTCAGGTCAAGACATGATTCATATTCATACCCGACAGATACTGCAACCGAAATCAGAACAAACACAAAACTATAAATAACAGGATTAATAGAAAGACTATACTTAATGCTTATTATCCATGTTTAATGGCTCCCATTAAGTCCTTCAATTGCATAATTACCACTAGTGCTACACTTCCATACATTTATTATTTACTAATGTACCATTTCATACACTGGAACCCTCTTTACCGTGGTAATCAAACAAATAACAGGCGCTGTTACATGCTGAGTGTGGATCATGGATAATGGGATCATGCAAGCGGCCACACCAGCCTTCCATGTTCACAATTGTCAATCCAACGGTTTAATTTACACTTTGTAAAATAATATAATTTACTTAAAAGCCACATAGTTCAAAGCAGGATGTGTAATATTGTCTTTGGTTGCAAAGGCTATAACCATAACAATTTTTTTGGTGGTGAAGTTACGATTCTAACAAAATATTTTCGAATTCCTTTTATGTCATATGAATATTAAGTGATGATAATCCTTGAAATAAAACTTTATTTTTATTTTCAAAATGTTATTTTTTTTTCTTTTAAAATGTGTTGTTTTTTTTTTACCTCTTCAACATGTTTTTGTGGGGAAAGTGCAGAAACGAATCCCTCTGTTATTGGAAGATCACACCTACTAATAATGCCGGCTAAAAAAATCTAGATTTCCCAAAGTGCCCTTGGCAGTCACCTCAAACTTTTTGTAATGCTGGGTTCACACTAGCATTGCACCCGCACTGAATCCGGACCCATTTACTTCTATGGGGCTGTGCACATGAGCGGTGATTTTCACGCATCACTTGTGCATTGCATGAAAATCGCAGCATGCTCTATATTATGCGTTTATCACGCAAGGCAGACCCATAGAAGTGAATGGGGCTGCGTGAAAATCGCAAGCATCCGCAAACGATTCTGGATGCGGTGCGATTTTCATGCATGTTGCTAAGATGACAGTCTATTCACTGTATTATTTTCCCTTATAACATGGTTATAAGGGAAAATAATAGCATTCTTTAATACAGAATGCTTAGTAGAAGGTCAATTGAGGGTTAAAAAATAAAAATAAAATTAACTCACCTCCTCTTCTTGATCGCGCAGTTGCCGATCTCTTCTTACTTCTTTAATCATGAGCTGCCGGCTAAAGGACCTGTGGTGACATCACATCACATGGTCCAATCACATGGCCCATCACCGTGGTGATGGACCATGTGATTGGACCATGTGATGAGCTCAGTGACGTCACCACAGGTCCTTTGACAGGTCCTGAAGAAAGAACAGGAGACCGGCAGCTACGCGATCAATTGGAGGAGGTGAGTTAAATTATTATATATTTTTTTAACCCTCAATTGACCTTCTACTAAGCATTCTGTATTAAAGAATGCTTTTATTTTCCCTTACAACCATGTTATAAGGGAAAATAATTACATCTACACAACCTTGAACCCAAACCTGAACTTCAGCGAAGAAGTTCGTGTCTGGGTACCACATTCAGTTTTTTATCACGCGCGTGCAAAACGCATTGCACCTGCGCGATGAAAACTGAACAACGGAACGCAATCGCAGTCAACACTGACTGCAATTGGGTACCTACTCGCGCGGGTTTGCCGCAATGCACCGGGATGCATCCTGAACGAAAACGTGACGCCCGTGTGAACACAGCCTAATAGAGTATTTAGCAGTGAGGAATATAACCAGGCACTTAAAGTTCTGCTCAAAGCAATTTAGTTTTCTCTGTATATTAGCTAGTAGCAGGGGTCAGCTGGAAAAGATTTATGCAACGGAAGGATCACGCTTTACATTAATTTATTTGTAGTCAGTTACCATGGAAATGGGAACTGTATACCTAAAACGGTATGAGATGTTAAAGCGAAGCTACTAAGTTGATCATTTCATTTGCGATAGCTTTAGTACTATATTATACTATATCATTTTTATGAGTTTTCATTTAAATAATGAAACCTATGAAAAAGTCATCCTAATGAAATGTGTTTTTTCATTTTATTACACTGTTCGCAAGCAAAAAATACAGTCTAGTTTTTGTCTCCCTGTTGTCTTTTTAGGTAACCCTATACTTTGATAAGGAGCTAGCTGCAATCAAGACTTTGACTCAAGCAGTAGTACCATTCTAATGCTCCTTGCCATGAATTAGCATATGGTTAACATTTTGTCTCCAAGCCTAACTTGTTTAGCTGATTTCCAAGTTCTGACTAAACTGACATTACAACCTAAATCCCAGATAATATTCTGTGCAAACACCTTGAATTCTCTAACACCTTATGTGAAGAATTGCAGCTATCCTGCAGTGTTTTTACATATTTCCCCTAGTTGCAGCATGTCATGAGCTGTGCCAGCCTCGTCAGCTCTCACTCCTGCTGCTTCTGCCTGGTTAATCTCCATTGCTCCAGGATACAGGTTCATCAGAGCCTCACACCTCAATCATCGGGGACAGCGGTTTGCTCCTTAATGGCAGGAGCTGTGATCCTTGGATTTGTAGTCTGCCTTGAATATTTCATCTGTTTCTTCACAGCAATATTAATGGGGAATTTATACGGTTGTTCAGTATTTCTCACGCATAGATTGATTCATTACCTCTGTGATCACATTATTGCCTGTGATTACAATGCTCAGTTGGTGCAGCACAGATGTCTAACAGCTTGTACAGATGGCTGAATGCCACATACTACTGTATGTCATCTTCCTGGCTGCAGCAGTGATGTTCCAGGCACATAGGTCACTGTGCAGCCAATCACTGGCCACAGCAGTACACCAGTTGTCACTACTGAGGCCGGTCATTGGCTGCAGTGGTGACCTGTGAGGCAGAACAGCAGCCAGGAAAACAAACAGAAGCAAAGAGGACCGGAGCGCAGTGCAGGAAGAAGCAGAGGAGAAAAGGCGTGAGGATGGCTTCTTTTGTTATTTTAGACCTTTTATAGGGACTGCTGGAGTTTTTATTTAATTTGGACAACCCCTTTAATGGTGGTTCTGTGTGAAGTTGAAAGGTTTTTCAATTACAACAACTGTTAAATGAGAAGTTCGACTGCTGGGAACCCTTGTCCATGAGAACGGGAGTCCCATGTCTCCTGTTTGAATGGGGCATCAGGAGAGCATGTAGTCTGTTGATAGATACAAACACTGTATGACTGGTGGAGATAGCCAAGCTGAGTCAACTATCTCCGGCAGTCACAGAGAGATGAGGTGAGCGCCAGTGTCCATGCTCAACAGCACTCCATTTATATAGAGACATAGGAACCGCATTCTCATGATTAGTGGGCTTCCTAGCTGTTGAACTCCCACCAATCTATGATCATTTTCTGTCCAGTAGATAGGGGATAACTTTTTGTTACAGAAATACTCATTTAATCTGTTGTCAATATATAAGACACAATCAGTGATGTACATGGAAGATGAGGCCCCATGGCAAAGATTAGGGCCCTCCTCCCATTATAATGATGGATTTTGCCATCTAGGAAAGAAGAGCCTGGTGTTTCTTTCTAATTCCACTTTTTAAGATCCTTAGGCCATTTCCCAGCCTGTTGGTGTAGATATTTTACACAGGTTCTTCTCAGCGCTCAACAAGCAATAAGATGGAGCCAACCAGGTCTTTCCAAGGAAACTGCATACTCTACCTCCATGGTGTCTCCTTGGACAGAATGATGAAGACAGAAAGATATGTTAAAGAGCACACACTCTAAGTAATAGTAAAGGACCCTTTAACAGAAAAGGCGGACGATTGTCAGGAAGAATCATTGTTTGCCAGCAGCAGATACTGTTTAGGTGGCACAATCTTCTGCCCACAAACAATGATTTAGATGTCTATTCGTTCATTGGGTAATCGGCGACTCCTTTACACTAGCAGATTATTTTGGACAATTGCTCGTTATCAATAATCTGCCTGAAAATCGGGTAGTGTAAAGGAGCCTTCAGATATAAACCAGCCAGTGAAACCCCAGAGTGGGAAATTCAATGACACAGATTTCTGCAAAATTAAATGTCACTGAAATATTTAAACTGCTGCTTAAAAAGAAGATGAATGCATATGCAGCAGCGAAGCCAGTCTTCCGTTTTACACGGCCATAAATCAACCTCTCCTTGACAGAGTTCCTAAAATAAATATTACTGTTTAATTATAATAGAAATACATACCGACAGCTTCAGATAATCCATAGACTTTCTGGTTATAAGCATCTGTCTTATCCCAAATGAAGGTGTAGGAAAGATTAGGAGAAGCTGGAAACCATTTCTGGAAAAGTCTTCCAACTACCGCCACCATAAGATGAACTTTCATTAGATTGAAGGGTATTGCAGAATGGGTCATTGTAATTTTAAGAACTGATTTATATCCTGCCGCCCTGGAACTTAGATAGGATAGTTTCAAATCCGTCCCTGGAATGGTTGTTTCTTCATGGAGCACCTGGAATAAAACAGATCAAATATGTAGTATTCAACAAAAGCAATATAAGTGATGTACAGTATCAAACAGTGCTTGCACCTTGCTGATTATTCAACAAAATGGGAACTAAAACATATTGTTCTAAATCATGAATCTATCTATCTATCTATCTATCTATCTCATATCAATTCAATTCAAATCAGCTTTATTGGCAGGACTAAATACATTTTAGTATTCCAAAGCAAGTGGGAAACAGTTTGGTAGGGTTGGGGGAAAAGGACACATCCATGGTGGGGGTATAGAGTAGATTTGGGGGATGGGGACACATCCATGGTGGGGGTATAAGAGTCCGTGACATATCTGGCTCCTCTCAGTCTATGGCAGGCAGTAATATATTGTGCTGCTATGGCCGCTGTGTTCTCATCTTCAATGAAGGTAAAGTCTGGGCAGAGATCAGACAGTCTCCTGAAGTGAGTGTCCCCACTGCTGAGGTTTTCGGGCACCACATCAGAAAGTGAGCCTCATCCTCCACAGCCTTCTGGTCGCACAGCTGGTACAGTCCGCTCTCTCTGGGTATGTACCTCTGTGCCACCCGGATTCGATGAGCAGTTGTGGGCGCTTAGCCTGCTCCAGCTCAGGATCTGTCAGTCTCTGGGGTTGGGGAGTTTCTCTAGATATGGAGCCAATTTGTACTCCCTCTGTAGGCTCTGCTATACTGTCAGATTCTATTGTCTCATATCTATCTATCCATCTATCTATCTATCTATCTATCTATCTATGTGGAGGCTACACTATGTCTCTCTGCAAAGTTTGCCCGATTCAAATCACCAAAAATTCAGATTTGATTCCTGGATTCATTTATAATTTCTTTGCTCGTCTCTAATCTCCAATCCCATTTTCAGGGCTGCTGTTATTTTTATATAAATGACCTGAAGTCCACCCAAGCCGAGGGGCGCCGGTCGAATTGTAATGGCTCAGTAACTATGAAAGATTGCACCGTATAGTATCTAAATCACATGAACACAAAGAGGAGCTTGATGCGTTGCAGTCTGGAACACATTAAACATATCAGCATCATTAAGAAATGTGTTTTTCCCTCTGCTGGCTCTTTGTTCAGCAACCATATTGTCTGACACGTTCCATATTGAGGGATATACTAGTGCGGCTCATCACTGTAAATTATGCCAAATGATTTTAGCTAACTGAGCAACTTATTTCCTCTATAAAGCTGTCGGTTTTGATGATGTTCCAATGTATGTGATATATGTATTGGTTATATTATCAAACTAGGCTGGGTCCCTTTTGCTTTTCTTTTCATGGAGCGGATACATAAAAGGCTCTCACACATTGCTCACTCCGTTATCGCTGCTCTGTTGCGAAAGGTTTGGCTTTTCCAAATGGGAAAGTGACAGACATTTTAACTACAGTTTGATGATTGAAGGTTCCGTGCAGTCATTAGTCATGGAGATTTCAGACTTTTACGTACTCAGATCTGGCAACGAAAGCAATCACCTTTATTTCACTTCGAGCCGCAATGACAGGATTACAATCTATAATACGATTCCTACACAAAGAAGACTAGCATTTATAGTTGCTAAGCCACCAAGCACTGCTTGCTTGATATGCATAGCCAAGTGTACAAAATAAGAATTGGGAGGGTTCCCATGGGAGAGCTTTCAAACATTCCTTTTTATTGGAATATTTTGGCAGGGAGAGTGTGCTTTCCTATGTCATTCGCACATTTTATTAGCAAGCATTTTTATTTGTCGGGTTTTCATCTAGCTGTCGGATCTTGAATAAAACAGCTGCCTGTAATCTGCAGATTTCCCCACCAGTTCTTTTATAAACCATATACATAGAATGACACTCTCCAATTCCTCTACTATCCTTTTAGTCTAGCAGAAAAGGGAAATCTAAAGCTGACGGTGGAGGGACTGAGCAGAACATGACATAAGGAACACAAATGAGACTAGTCGTGTATGCTATGACAACACAAAGTGTCTGGATTTATTCCTATTTGGAGAATGTCAGAAAAGATTTACTATAAAGCAGGGGTGTTGCTAGGTTAAAACATTTGGGGCCTGGGCCCCTGATGTTTTGTCCCAAGTCCCGAATGTCCTGCTTGCCAGATAGATCCAAATGTAATGCCATCCTCAGGACTGCAATACAATTGAATCTAATGCAGTGGAAGATCTGAAGGACCTGTGATGACATCACAGGTCATGTGACCAGCAAAACAGCCAGTGGTTGAGAAGGACCTGCGATGATGTCACCATCATGTGACCAGTGCAGGAGAGGACGGCAGTGAAGAGGACAAGTCATGGGGAAGAAGCTGTGGTGATGTCTGCTACATGAGGAGAGGTAAGTGAAGGGAGAGGCAGAGCAATGCTGGGAGTTGTGGTTATTTAACTTGGACTTTATGTTAGGGCTGAAGGGAGGGATGTTATTTACATGAAACTGTGTGTTGCAGGTGGCTGGGGAGGGGATCATGTTATTTACATAGGACTGTATGTTGATGGTGGCTGTAGGAGGGAGTGATGTGACATACATGGGACTAAATGTTGGAGGGCGCTGAGGCGGGGTGATGTTATTTACATGGGACTGTATGTTGAAGGCGGCTGTGGGAGGAAGTGATGTTATTTACATGGGATTGTATGTTGGAGGGGCTGGGGTAGGAAGTGATGTTATTTACATGGGATTGTATGTTGGAGGCGCTGGGGTAGGAAGTGATGTTATTTACATGGGATTGTATGTTGGAGGCGCTGGGGTAGGAAGTGATGTTATTTACATGAGACTGTATGTTGATGGCGTCTGTGGGAGGGAGTGATGTTATTTATATGGCACTGAATGTTACAGGGGTCTGATGGAGGGAGTGATGTTATATACTTCGGACTGAATATTGACAGGGCGATGTTATTTACATAGGACTGTATGTTGAAGGTGGCTGGTGGGGGTGAATGATGTTATTTACATGGGACTGAATGTTGAGGGGGTAATGTTTACATGGGATTCTATATTGGAGGCGGCTGGGGAGGGGGTGATATTATTTACTTGGGACTGCATTTTGGAGGGGGCGGTAGATAGAGAGGGATGTTATTCACGTGGGACTGTATATTGTAGGGGGCTGGAGAGATGATGTGATGTTATTTACATGGGACTCTATGGTGGAGGGAGGTAAATAGTGTTACTTACATGGGACTGTATGTTAGAAGGGCTGAAGGGAGGGGAGTGATGTTATTTACATAGAACTGCATTTTGGAGGGGGCAGGAGAGATGGTGTGATGTTATTTACATGGGACTATATGGTGGAGGGAGGAATATAACTACAGGGGGCACTGCAGGGGGCATTATAAATGCTGGGGGGACTTCAGGGACAGCATTATAATAGTAGGGGGCAGTATAAATACTGGGGGCACTGTAGGGGTATTATAAATACAGGGGACATTGACAAAGGCTTCCTTAAGCCGAAACGTTGCATCTGGATTAAATTCCACAAGTTTGGATGTGCTGTCTCCGTTTTATTTTTTTTCCCATCTTTATTGTTTACAGGGGACATTAGGCATTCTAATTACTACTGGGGGCTCTATAGGAGGTACTTATCTATCCACCTTAAATCTACTAAGAGCACTATGGGGGTCTTATTACTACTGAGGGGTCTGTAGAGCGCTTTATTACTACTGGGGGAACAATAGGGGGCCTTATTTCTACTGGGGGCTCTGTGAGGGCATTATTAATACTAGAGGACTCTTCTACTAATGGGGAGCGTTATCATGGTTGGGGGAACTGTAGGGGGCAGTATTACTAATGGGGTCATTCTAGAAGGGAATTACTATTGGTGGGACTATAAGAAGCACTATTACTATGGGGGCACAAATTTTCCTTCAGGATAGTATTTGGAGGTATTGGGGGGCACAGCGAGCAACAGGATAACATTGTGGGGACTCCAGGTTAGAGGATGATAATAGAAATGTGAGAAAGCTGAGATGTCTGTATGTCACACTCTGCAGAGACGAGGCAAGGCTGAAAGAAGTTGTCTGGACTAAATGGAGAAGATGATGACAGAGAAGATTTACATCAGAGGAGACATCACCTGGAGGCCCTGGATGTGACAGGTATGTGCTGCTGTATAGCAAGTACAGCAAAATGTGGTGTGCGGGGGGAGGGGCGGGGGCAACTTAGAGAAGTGGGCCATATTCATTGTGGCTGAATCTTTTGAGACCCTAATGCCCCTGCTATAAAGAATTCAGTACCTACCAACATCAGGCTTAAAGGGGGTGTCTAACAAAAAATATTCCACATTTTTCAAACAAGCCCCTGGATTTGAATACTTTTGTAATTGTATGGAATTCGAAATTTAGTATAGCTGCTGAGTTAGCCAACAAAATGTATATGTATTGATCCACCTGCTGTTTGCTCTTTTCCTTATTTCTCAGTCCACCTTACTGAGATGGACGCACATGCTCAGTTCCATCCTTTCACTGCCACTTGCCAGAACTACTGTTAGAAGCTGGGCCAGTTACAGGGAGAAAGCTGCAGCAGAATGGATGCATGCCTTGAGTTGTGACATGGAGAAAGCAGCAGCAGAAAGGACACACTCCCTGGGAAAGGACATATGAAGTACCCCAGACATGAGGGTATCTGCAAATGTTTGTAATGTATTGTAATGTTATGGATTTTTTACTGTTGTGGCCATTTATTCCAGCAGAGGTGGAAATGGTTAACAGGTAGGAATGGGCCGGCCCTGCTTTCTGTCAGGAAGGGGAGTTCCAGTTTAGTCAGACAGAGAAAGGAGAGAGAGTTCCTGTTCTGATAGTGGGGGAGTGAGGGGCACATGTGAGGGAAACCCAGAAACTAGATAGAGAACAACTTAATCCAGCCTCCAGAAACCACTTGAGAGACAGGATAGTAGAGTGATCAGTGAAATCCAGCTTTACAGACACTGCTGCAAGGTGAGGGACAACAGCTCAGGCACCGCCACCTACCTAAACCATTGCTAGGCCTTACTAATATCAAGCCTGTACTACAGTGGACATCTATATCTACAAGTGCTTGCTTGTGCTTACCTACTGCTATCCAACCAGCCACTATACCTCCTCATCTGGTGACAGAGAAACTGATTCTTGTATTAATTCTTTCTGGATGCGCCACAAGTTATCCTTTGCACTTGTAACGCCCCACTAGGGGGCATTACCACCTTTTTGCACCCCTACAATCTCTTATGGTTGATCCTGTGTCATTATATGCATTTATTACCATATCCTGCATGATGTGTATTTGTAATTCCCTGAAATATTATATTGACATATAATGTGACTGGTTTACCAGCAGATGGCGGCAGTATTGGCAGAGCTAGTTTTCCTAGAGTGGAACCTTTCTATCCATTCTAACCCTCTCTAGAGAAGGAGGAGTTTTAGTTAGTGTTAGTCAGTCTAGCTTACCCCCTGTAAGGGGAAGCAGCAGGCCCTCGTCCCTCCTGGACGAGCCAGCAGAAGTTGAGAGTAACCCCCTGTAAGAGGGAGGCTGTGTTCCAGCCAGCATAGCCTGTGTGCTCTGTTGGGCCCCGAGGCCTAAGCTGAGTGCCTCCGATGTCAGGAAGAAAGATTCCCTGAATAAAGACAAAGATACAGATCAAGATAAAGACAGAGTCAGACTACAGAAGGCTAAGTTGCAGCCTACATCAGAAAGGGAAAAGTTTCTATTTAATACAACCAACATATTAGAGTTGAAAATGTACAGATGTAGCAGAGCTGAATGTGTTTGCCTGACAGAAGTTAAGCCAAAATCTGCTGGTAACCAAGATAAGGTTGGAAGATTGTTCTCTGATGCAAGTTTATTCAAGTAAAGCTGTTTTACCATTAATAAAAGTCTGGCCTCCATTTATTCTACAAATCCTTCAACTGTTAACCCTATTTGCACTGCTTCGGATGACTACACCAGGGGTTCCAGGATATCCACGTAGGGGCACCATGACAAGTGCAAAAGCCGCACCTAAAGGGACACCATAGGCAACCATTATACCACTCTGGCATTCCTTCACCTGGGTTCCACCATCACCTTCTACATAGGGGGACCTAGTCCCTCGTTGCTGAAATGCAACTGGCGTCACAACAATAACTTTTAACCTCTTAGGTAATCTTAAAGGGACCTCCCCTAGTCCGTCCATTGCACACTCAGTAAATAAAGTTGTTTGTTGTTCTTTTACGTCTGCCTGATACCTTCAATTCACATTTTCACTGCACCAAACCCCAGGGAGCGATGGCCTGAGACAGCACACGATGACACAACGCCTCTTCAGGGCCATTACCACTCCCATCCTCTGCACTGGCTCCTCAGGGGCTCGCGGCACATGCCCCCTGGAAAAAAAAAAAAAACATGCCCCCTGAGATTTGACAAGAAAATAGCTGCAGCAGAAATAATATTCCCTCTGAACTACTAACTTGATATACAGTAAGTACAGGAATTCAATCATGTAATGAAGGGAGGAATGGATCCATGTGAGGTACAGGGCTGGTTCTAGCCTTGTTATACAGAGATTGCCAAGTACTAAATGATGTCTGATTTTAACTTTTTACATTAATCATGGGATAAGCCCTTTGAATGTATCCTCTGGGATCTACAGAACTAACTAAAATGTTAGGGCATTAGATGCCTTCTAATTTCTTAACACATTGTCTACACTAATCTGGTCCTATAGCACTTATTTTGGAGACCATAGGTGCAGTGACAAGAAGATAGAAGTTGGTAGATAAGTAAATCTACTATATAGTCTTGAACACGGTCAGACTGGCCCACCATAATAAAACACAGAATCCACCAGTAGATCAAGCTTTGACACAGTAAAGGACCCCTAACAAACAGGGCTCCTAATGTCTAGCAGAAGACACTTTCATTTAGAGCTGACCCTGGAACAAGATCGATGTAGACATATATGTGCAGCCTGTTCCGCTGCACGAGGACCCATAAGGAAAAGGGGTTCACCAACATCTTATTAAGAAGTCCCAATGCATCTTTTATGTCTACTTCTTTGCATGTAAAGAACTGTTTAATAATTGTAATGCTACATCAGGCTACGTGCACATTGATGGCTAGCACAGGAGCAGAATATGGAAATTGCCAGATCTGGTACATGCAGGACACTGCCTATGGTTTTCTGATCCTATTCACTATAATGGGGTTCGCTGGGGTTCCGGCATGAATACCAACATTTTGCATGCAGCATGTGATAGCAGACTTGTTGAACCTTTTTTTCCCGCTATTCTTGGCCTTGATATGTAGGTATATAGGAGGTCCTTGATCATAATTTGGAAAGCATGAAGCAAATGTAATTAAACCACTATGAGAAGATGACCCAGCATGTCTTGTGCATGCCTTGTCCCAGGCAATTGCTGTCCACATAGGTCAATGTTCTCCTGGACTGCAGGTTTCCCTGGCAGGTGTCTGCTGTCCTTTGTGCAAAAGTAGGATGAGGCAGCAGTGGTAACCCTTCCTGGACAATCAATGTAAATGTGCTCTCATGAAGAGTTTACAGGAAACAAGAATTATTTACCGTTATAGAGTATTTACATTGCATAAGACTACATTACGGCCAAGTTTAGCAAGTGTGATGGGAATCGCAGTACCCAAAGGCCTACTCAGACAATACCACCCATTATGTGATTAGATGCTACTGGTCAGTAGCCAAGTCTTCTTTTACTCTTAGATGCTGGCAGCTCTATAAACATGCATTAACCCGTAGTAATCAAACAATTAGCTTCAACCAATCAACAGTTTACTATAGAAGGGTCAGTTGGTTGATTGCCATTAGATATCGCGCATTTCTACTTTATTCATACATTGTGACTGTTTGTTCAGTATATTTTACTTTGTATTTATTATTTGATGGTGAAATGGACATTGGGGGGTTTGGGTTCCTCTGGTCCAGGTGATACCTTGCTTAAAGGGGTTGTCTCACTTTAGCAAATGACATTTATCATGTAGAAAAAGTTTATACAAGGCACTTACTAATGTATTTTGATTGTCCATATTGCTTCCTTTGCTGTCTGGAATAATTTTTCCATCACATTATACACTGCTAATTTCCAGGGGTTATGACCACCCTGCAATCCAGCAGAGGTAGTTGTGCTTGCACAGTATAGGAAAAAGAGTCCACCTCGTTCCTGCGCTGCAGTGGTGGTTGTATCCCCTGGATACGCAGTGTATAATGTGATGGAAAAATTAATCTAGCCAGCAAAGAAGGCAATATGGACAATCACAATGCATTAGTAGGTGCCTTCTATTGACTTGGTCTACATGATAAATGCCATTTGCTGAAGTGAGACAACCCCTTTCAGGCTGTACCTCTTCACTATGCACTTCACCGTCTTGACCTCATTTTGGGGACACAGGTTATAGCATTTCAATGGACATGTATTATTATGAATGTATTGCTTTTTGTATGAATTTGGACCTGTACTTTATTTATTGCTATTTATTTAAAGAGCACCTGTCACCTCTCCTGACATATCTGTATTATAAAAATAATTGCCTTCCACGTAACATAACGATTTGCAGCTTCCTTTTCAGTTTTCCAGGTTTTTAATATTGATGACCTCTCCTCAGCATACGTCATCAATATCAGATCGGCTGAGTTTCCAGGAGTCAGCTGTACGAGTGCCACAGCCTCCTCGCAGCTTGACAAGCACAGTAGGGTCCATTGGATAGCGGCTATACTTGGTATTGCAGGTCAGCCCTGTTCACTTGAATTGGATTGAACTGCGCCTAGGCCATGTGACTGATGAAAATGATGTCACTGGCCTAGGAAGAGGCCTCAGTGCTCACTGATCGTCGATGGTCCTGGGTGTCTCAATGAATACTTCTGTTCAGTTTTTACAAAGGAAAATGAAGGAGAAGGACCTCAGTTGGGAAAGAAGACTAATGAATCTTTTGATGCATGTGTCTTTACAGAGGAAGAGGTTCTAAGTCAGCTGTCTAAAATCAATACAATTAACTCACAGGGGCCTGATGGGATACACCCAAAGCTATTAAAAGAGCTTAGTGGTGAACTAGCAGAACCATTAACATAATTATTTAACCAATCACTGGTAACAGGAGTCGTCCCAGAAGATTGGAAATTAGCAAATGTTGTGCCCATTCACAAGAAAGGTAGTAGGGAGGAATCGGGCAACTATAGGCCAGTAAGCCTGACATCAATAGTGGGGAAATTAATGGAAACCATACTCAATGAGAGGATTGTGGAACATCTAAAATCCCATGGATTGAAAGATAAAAAACAGCAGGGGTTTACTTCAGGGAGATCATGTCAAACTAATCTTATTGATTTTTTTGATTGGGCGACTAAAATAATAGATGGCGGAGGTGCAGTAGACATCGCTTATCTGGACCTTAGTAAGGCTTTTGATACTGTCCCACATAGAAGGCTTATCAATAAATTGCAGTCTTTGTGCGTGGACTCCCATATTGTTGAATGGATTAGGCAGTGGCTGAGGGACAGGCAACAGAGGGTTGTAGTCAATGGGGTATATTCAGACCAAGGTCTTGTTACCAGTGGGGTACCTCAGGGATCTGTTCTGGGACCCATATTGTTTAATATCTTTATCAGCGAAATTTCAGAAGGCCTCGATGGTAAGGTGTGTCTTTTTGCTGATGACACAAAGATTTGTAACAGGGTTGATGTTCCTGGAGGGATACACCAAATGGAAAAGGATTTAAGAAAACTAGAGGAATGGTCAAAAATCTGGCAATTAAAATTTAATGTTGATAAGTGCAAGATAATGCACCTGGGGCGTAAAAACTCAAGAGCAGATTATAAAATCAGTGATACAGTCCTAACCTCAGTATCTGAGGAAAGGGATTTAGGAGTCATTATTTCAGAAGACTTAAAGGTAGGAAGACAATGTCATAGAGCAGCAGGAAATGCTAGCAGAATGCTTGGGTGTATAGGGAGAGGCATTAACAGTAGAAAGAGGGAGGTGCTCATGCCGCTCTACAGAGCACTAGTGAGACCTCATTTGGAGTATTGTGCTCAGTACTGGAGACCATATCTCCAGAAGGATATTGATACTTTGGAGAGAGTTCAGAGAAGAGCTACTAAACTAGTACATGGATTGCAGGATAAAACTTACCAGGAAAGATTAAAGAACCTTAACATGTATAGCTTGGAAGAAAGAAGAGACAGAGGGGATATGATAGAAACTTTTAAATACATAAAGGGAATCAACAAGGTAAAAGAGGAGAGAATATTTAAAAGAAGAAAAACTGCTACAAGAGGACATAGTTTTAAATTAGAGGGGCAAAGGTTTAAAAGTAATATCAGGAAGTATTACTTTACTGAGAGAGTAGTGGATGCATGGAATAGCCTTCCTGCAGAAGTGGCAGCTGCAAATACAGTGAAGGAGTTTAAGCATGCATGGGATAGGCATAAGGCCATCCTTCATATAAGATAGGGCCAGGGGCTATCCATAGTATTCAGTATATTGGGCAGACTAGATGGGCCAAATGGTTCTTATCTGCCGACACATTCTATGTTTCTATGTGTCGGACCCCTCGCCGATCAGATATTAAAGACCTATCCTGAGGATAGGCCAGCAATATAAAAAATTCAGATAACTCCTTTAAGAACTGTGGGGCACATTTATTAAGACCGGCCTTTTAATAAAGCCCCTGCTCTGGCGCAGATCTCTCTATAACTTTGGGACATCCAGCACCAGTTCTAAATGTAAGCCAGCTTCATTTGTAAATTGTCCCAGCGAATGGCACAGAACTGTCACAGTATGACTGCTTCTTTTGAAGGTAGATTTTATGTCCCAAAAGCATAAAACACGTTAAAGAAAGCTTTTTAAAGTCAGTGAAAACTCCACACAAATTACAGCCCTTCAGATACATTAGTTGTGCAGGTAAAAGAGGTAAAAACTGAGAAAACAACAAAAAAAATGGAAAACTAAACAAAATCCTAAAACTATATTATTACATATTGTGTGTAATGGTATCGTTTAGTTTTTATTTAGATGTGTGATACATGGCGTAATTATAACCAACATACTGTACGTAGGATTCTTCTCTATTACCAAAGTTTTTTTAAATACCCATGGGAAGAGTAGAAACTTCAATGGTCACCTAATTTCCACTTTATTCTTCTGATATAGCGATGTATAAACAAGGGTTTCCTACAATGCACAGTCAAAAGTCTCCTACAATGCAGTGGTCATGTTGAGTCTTTCATGATGAGAAGAACCTTTAGCATACCATCCACTGGGAAGTATAGGTGTCAATATTATCTAGCAAAGATGAGGCTCCCCCAGCAATCCAGAAAAACTGTACTATACGTACTTAGGACGTTTCGTCAAAAGAGTTTTTCCACTAAACTGTTTTTAACTCCTATCAAGGTAAAGTCTCCTTCATTCCCATTAATTTTATAGGAAGGTTGGGATGGGCAACTGAAACCAGACCTCACTTATCGATATATCATTAAACATAATGGTGGAAAATCAAAAAGTCATATCAAAGCCAAAACAAGATGTAAATATGTCTAGGAGCGGACAAACCTTAAAGTACCCCACAACATATATACATAAAATATCAATACCGGTAATGATACACCATGGCATTGTCATCCCAGATTTCAGATCTGAATACTTTTGTAATTGCATATAATTAAAATTTAGTATAGCTACTGAGTTACTGAAATCAATATGTATAGCGCCATCGTTTTTTGTTTTTTTTTGTCCAGCTCACTGAGATTGGCATACATGCTTAGTTCCATTCTCCAACTGCCACCAGCTGCAGCAGAAAGGACACCCCCTGAGAAAGTGCCCAGCCCTAAGCTGCAGGCTTAAAATAAATTTAGCAAATGAATGGACAGATCACTTGATCTATGTGAGATATAAGGCTGGTTCTAAGTTTGTTAGAACAAGTTTGTCATGTTCTATGATATATGATTTATTTTAAATTTTTTTCATCATTTATGTGATAACTCCTTTAAATCACAGGAAAGTATTAGGGACTTGACTGCGAAAATCAGCTAGTTTTTAGATAACGACTCAGATTAACTATTGGTGATCAACCACTCTGCACATGCTCAGTATCACAGATTATAAAAAGACAAGAACTATTGTGCTTGTGGCTGGGGTGAGTTAATAATGCGAAATAAAGCTATGCATATTCTACGTATAGAATTTTTTTCGAGCAAATGTCTTGTAGTCACTATTTGCTCCATGAAGACACAGACATACATAAATATTAGAGGCTACTTTGGAATTACATAACCATATAATGGTAAAAATCAAAGATCACTGAGAGGAAAAAAACACCAAAAAACCAAAAAACTAAAAAAGACCTAAAATACAATATTAGATAAGAATACGTTCCCTAAGAAGACCCTAGTCTATCCCACCTAGCTGCCCTGAAAAGGATAATCTCATTCTTGGACTTTTCATATTCCCTGTCATAGGGTTTCCGAAAACAAGGAGATGGGACAAATGGAGAGATGTACACAAGCGCCATTGCCTGCAGTGACTGCATAAAATACAATGTATCAACAGAATACACAATATCCACATACTTGGATAATATTTTGTGGCATTTAACCCCCTGCGCTGGTTCAACCCACACCTACCAGTAATACCCACTGTTTGGGTCAGGACAAACTAAATTTGCCAGGATTTGGGACAATCCCAGCATATTTGTAACTGCTGGCAATTATGTATCCAGCCCAGAAACAGCCGGATGCAGTACCCTTTGCTGTGTCAGCAGAGTAATAATTATAAAGATACAGATCAGTAAAAGTATCGCACTTTCGTTCTACCCATATACTGTAATACAGTGAAAGCATCAAGCGCTCATTTTATATTCTAAATGCAATTATTCCTCGTATTAGTTTTAACAGAGTGAGCTACTTGTAATGAATGCTCTCCATATTACTGTAACATGCGTCACTATCACATAAAACAATGCACCGCTGTTATGTTACCTGCTGATTAAAAAAGATAATTAGCATATAACAGTAATGCAATTATCTTTAGAGATGACAGCAGCAACCAATTGTTATATTGGTGTGTGCTACATCTGTAACTATGTTTTACCTGCACTGACAGTTATGGATTCTATTATGAAACACTTTAACAAATGAAGCCTCTATATACCGTTATCTGCTATGGAAGTGACAGCGCTATTCCTCACACATCTAAATGTTTAATTCCTATTAAAGTACAAGTGATGACATCACTGCTCTTCATATACTGATATATAAAGCTATTTTTAAAGCATATCTGTCCACTTAATTTGCAGACAAATCTGTTTTAAAGGCTTAGGACCCCTTTGCTGTTAAAAAAAAAAAAAAAAATTAGTTTTTTTACATGTTACTCTGATAAAAATAAATATTTTCATACCATAATTGATTTTCAGATCCTCTGCTAAACAGCTTGCAACTTATTCTTAGTTTAAGACTTTTCTCATGTGGGTGTAATAAATGCTGGACTTGTTTGTCCAGGATGATACTGTCTTCCCTTGCTGTCTGCTGTGTGCTTTCCTCCCTATCTACAGGCTGTTTGAGCTGCCCTCCTTGAACCTTTTCCCTTATCTCCACACACATCTGCTGTGTACAGTCCCCTGCAGCTATCCCCAACACTAAGGGAAGGGAGGTGGAGAGCAGCGAGAGCCTTGATAGACCTTTATCTCTTTTCTGCCATGTAGCTATGGTGTGTAGACTCCCATGTATAATGAACAGACCTATTTACCTTTATGCTACAAAACTTTAATAAATAAGAACAATGTCCCAAGACTGCTCGTATTACAATAATATTACAGAATAAACAGCAATTTCCTAATGCAGTGGAATTAATGGAATTAAAATTTATCAAGGTTACTTGCAGGCCCCATAAGCAACTCTCAAACAATTGTTTTCAAACGGGTTGTAGACTATAAAATGCTACAAGACAGTATATAATCTCCGAATGGTCTGGCAAGGAAATTGCTGCCTTAAATTCTTGCAATGCTTGATATTGTTATTCCATTAATGGGGTTTTCCGGTGGAATAATTTTAATTAAAAACAGGTATGAAATGAGTTAACATAGGAAATGATCATTACTCCCCTCTCTGGTCCTGCATTACGTTTAACCCGTTGCTCCAGTCCCTACTCTCATTCATTTCCTGAAATGCAGGAAACGGTTTGAACTGCCCTCTCAGCTAATCACTGACTGAGGCACGTCACCACTGTGGCCAGTGATTTGCTGGGTGAGCAGTCCAAGCCATTTTGTGCAGGTTAACCCCAAGACCAAGGAGTTGAGTGGAGCAGTGACTCAAGCAGCAGCTGAGCAGCAGTGGTAAGGATCGGTGGGGTCAGCACTGTTCGTTTGTTATTGTAACCCACTCTGGCCCTATGCTTAATTGAAATGATTTCCCCAGAAAACGCCTTTAATGATTCATGCACAGGGGTGTATTGTGATTCTATACAATGACCAAGTTGAATGAAGAAATAACACACCATAGCACTATACCATGACTCAAAGTCTTTGCCATGACACATGCTTGTGCCCATAGCTAGTGTTTAGTGAATCCAAGGATCCAAAGTTTAGGAAAAATTCTGTTCAATGCAAAGCCGAATTTCCTAGCGCTTCATGGTAATGAATACATTTTTCCAAAAATGGTGGCTGAAAATAAAAAAATTATACTCATCTATACACTTGATTGTGGAGAGGCGGTCCGTTCTCGTCTTGGTTAAATAAAACCCGCCAAAGGACCTGCGGTGAGCTTGAAGACATCACCACATGATCAAGCTTGTCGTGCACGGTGACGTCATTAATGCTGACTTTGCCGCACACGACCAGCATGATCACGTGGTGACATCATCACGCTCGCCGCAGGTTCTTTGGCGGGTTTTCTTCAATCAAGATGGGAGCGGACTGCCTCTCTATCATCAAGTGGATGAGGTGAGTATAATTTATTTTTTAACCCTGAAAGGTGGTGAAAAGTGATTTGTGATTAAGTAATTCATGACAAATCGAACTTCTTGATGAAGTTTGGCAAAGCTGGCGAATTGATTTTTTGAAAACTTTGCTCATCTCTACCCATAACCTTGACATGTACATAAAGCCTAAAAATAATATGTTACTGTATTGCTGCTTAAGTCCTCATGCACACGGCCGTTGTTGGCCGGTGCCCGTATCTTAAATAGTGGGTACGCTATATACGGGCACCGGCTGTTTGTGCACTGCATCACGGATGCGGACCCATTCACTTGAATGGGTCCGCAATCCAGAAGGTGTGGAACGGAGGCCCATAGTTTATATAATATAACTCCAGGTCAGAGTTCCCTATTAGAACAATTTTAGGATGTATTTTTTGTGGCCCCATAGAAATGAAGTGCGATCCACAAAGAATGAGGATCGGATGTGGACTGCAAATACGGTCATGTGAATGCAGGCTTATACTTTATATAATAAAGAAGTAGAAACTCCAAGTGGAAAATGGTTACCTGTGTTTCAGGAATTATAGGGCTGTCCTCAGGAGATGACCTGTAGAATGTGGACAAAGGAGATGATACTATAACAGGGTTTGGTCTGATGAATCCGCTCAGGTCACAACTAGGTATTTCATTCTGCTCCTTCTTCATCACTAGGGTATCCATGACATAAAAAACATTCCACGGTATCCAGACAGTGTGGTATTGTGTGAGGAATGGAGCTCTTTCGAACATGAGCGTAAGAGAGGCACCACCATTAGCCACCAGATCAAACCTGGGAGAATAAACAAATAGCACTGACGTTCAATACAATAAAATGGTAATGTAGATGCTAACAAGTTTTTCTTGGTAACAAAGTATCACAATGCAAAGCAGAAGCAGCATAGACACTAAACTGGCAGATGCGGCACTCATAATGAAAGAAAACAGTATGCAGCACGCTCCAAACAGCTCTGCTGGGTTTAAAGAATATTGATTTATTTTCCTGTAGATTATAACCTTTATTGTATCAACATGAAAAGCACTCCAGACATGCAGTTTGCAGCCCACAATGGTCCAACTTCATTCCATCGCATCTGGCAGAGGGCTCCCAGAACCACAAGCATCTCAGCAAATTTTCTAATTTGGTACTTATCTGCTTATATCATCTTAGTTCTAGCCTAGAGACACGGAAAGGGATGCAGAGCAGTTATGCCCAGGAACTAGCCAGGTTGCAGATTGTAGAATAGACCCACATAAACAAGAGCCTGGGGAGCTGAAGACAGCCGCAGGGTAGGATTTGTGATCATATATTTTGATCCACGTATAATTCAGTGCTCACTAACAATGCTAAATTGAATACATGTATCAAAATGTGACATATCATTAAATACGGATGCAGAATCAATGATGTTGCAGAAGCAAATATGTATAGAAATTAATGGATAATGTAAAAGCCATTGTCACATTATGGGACACAAAGGACTTATTGTTAAAGTCACCAGAAAACGGGGCTCTGCTTTTATGAATAATTCCAATGTCAACTGAATAATACTCCTACTCTTTAGATGAAATTTTTGATGTTGTCGATGTTTTACCACATTCAGGCTATTAAAACAAGGGATGACTATCTATCTAGATCTAGCGCATTTATAACTGATGTTTTTTTTATTTGAAGGGGTATTTACTGGCAGAATCTCACACACTTGTATAACCATATGTCATCATTATACTTCATTGAAGGTCTATGGTGCTTTTCAGGTCTCTCTAGCACCATCCCGATTAGTAACTGGACAAACAATACACCGTGTTCCCACTACTTCACTGTGCTGGTTGACTAAATGAGGTACTGCTGATAAAATATAAATATTCCACTTGCATCTACAGAATAGTGCTGCCCTTACATTCCCAAAATGCAACTAAAACAGTGACTGCTAGCGTATGCAGATTGCATCATACTAAGAAGTACATACTGTGGGAATAACCATTCCAAAATAGACACATATCAGTATATTAATGAGTGAAAGTACTGTCATCAATTCTCACTTGAACTGATATCCGTATCGGACTAGGGTTCCTGGGGCCCACCAGAATAAATTATTCTTGGGAACTGGGACACACTCCAAGATGGACACATATCAGTATTAGTGTTGAGCGAATCGAAGTTTACGAAGTGGACTTCTATCCGAATCTCAGAAAAAAATTTGATTTGTCACAAAGGCTAATTTCATCATGCTTTGTGGTAACTAATAAATTTTTCCTGAAATGGCAGTAAAAAAATAAACAACATACTCGCCTCATCCATTAGATCATGGAGAGGCCATCACAGCCATCCTGATTGAAGAAAACATGTCAAATCTTGCGCACGCTGATGTGTAACATCACCTTGTCATCACATCAGCGCGCAAGATTTGGTGTGTTTTCTTCAATCAAGATGGCGCGATGGCATCTCCATGATCAAATGGATGAAAGGCCTCAATGTGACTCTCAGATGCCATGATCAGTGTTGAATGGGGTTCTATGACAGGGGGTGGCACGATTGCCGTTCCCCGTCATTGCGCCCGCTACATACAATGGAATGTGAGACTCGTGACGAAGTACTTTGTAACGACTGTCTTGTCTAAGTTTGGAAAAGCAGCCTAATTGAATTTCCAAAAACTTCGCTCATCACTAAAGTATATTACAGTATGAATGAGTGAAAATACTGTCATCCATTCTTACTTGAGACAAATGCTGGGGTCTACTAGAGGAAATTATTCTTGAGGACCAACCTCAATATTATCCATAATGTCTAATAGCTTTTGAATCAAAGGAATAGATGCTAGTGGCAACAAGGGATAATCTCCAAAGGCAGCCAAATGCTTTTTTTTCTTCTCCTGGACCTTTGGACCTACTACTGCATCTGAGCCTGGGCCCACCGGAGGATCCTCTAGTACTTTGGTGGGCCAGTCCGAGCCTGGCTGAGATTATTCTATTTAATTACTATTGGCGCAATCAAAATCCCCGCCTTCGCTCCATTTCTAGATTTCACAGCAGGGTGGCTCAGTGGTTAGCACTGGTGCCTTGCAGCGTTGGGATCCAACTAAGACAGCATCTGCATGGAGGGAGTCTATTCTCTCTGTGTTTGCATGGGTTTCCTCCTGGTTCTCCAGTTTCCTCCCACAATCCAAAAACATACAGCTAGGTTAATTTGGAATTTAAATTGTCCCCAAGGAGGAGAGGTACTGATGTGAGTGATGACAATCTTTGTATTTCAATGTGCGTCATGACCATCCCTGTACAGAGCTGAGGAACATGTTAGCTATATGTAAATGAATAATGACTATTCCAATATTGAGTTGAAGGACTGAAAGGTGTTGCATAGCGTCCCAACTTTACAGCAAGCTCTGCCTTCCATTTATGTAATACTCCATGCAGACATACACATAAAAGGCACCAGACTTAATTATGGGGGTTAGTGTTGAGCGAATGGAAATATTCGAAGTGGACTTCGATCCGAATTTCATGGAAAATTCGATTTGCTGCAAAGCCAAATTTCCTCCTGCTTTGTGGTAACAAATTAATTTTGCCTGAAATGGCAGTAAAAAAAAAAAAAAATCATACTCGCCTCATCCATTTGAGCGCAAAGAGGCTGCCATGGCCATCTTGATTCATGATCCTGTGCAAATCCTTGTGCGTGGTGATGTATGACGTCACCACGCCGGCCAGTGTGATGAGGTCATCACGCACTGCGCGAGATTTCACATGGGAACTTCAATCAAGATGGCTGTAGTGGCCTCTACGCATTCAAACAGATGAGGTGAGTATTTTTTTTTTTTAACCCCTGAAAACCCTCATTTTTCATCTCAGGTGCCGCGATCAGCAAGGAATGCTCATTGACAGGGGTGTGTGGGGGGTGGTTTTGGTGTGGGGTGATCGTTCCCTGTCATTGCGCCGGCTACTTACAAAGAAATGCACTTCGTGATGAAGTCATTAGTCACAAAGCGAATTTCTTTGTAAAAGTCGGCAAAGCAGCCGAATCAAAGTTTTCATAAATTTGCTCATCTCTAATGGGGGTAACATACACAAGACTGACAGAAAGAAGAATGACCAGATGACATTACTTCATAGCCCTACATATTTTAAGTATGGCTGCCATTCCTTGTTACAATACAAAGAGCAGCTGTGGAGAATAAATGCTGCACTACTAAGTCAAAGAGGAGCGCTACTGAGGTGGCGTAAAGTTGTACTATTTGGTCAGAAATCTGCAGCACAGTAGTAATGTGATTTTATATACAGTCACTCATTTTCTGCATACAGTTTTATATTTAAGATAACACAAACTTTGAAGGTGTCTGCCATCGCAAGGGCTTCTAATAATTACATAATAAAAAGCTTTCCTGTAAATGAAAGAGCAATGTAATAAAACATGACATTTTCTACTTTTATTATGTGCACTCCCTGTAATTTATGAGCACATGCACTTACATCCCATCTTGGCGTGTGATCGTGTATCCATAGTTCGGGTAATGCAGAAATGACACATTGACTCCAATGAGCGGTGTTCCATCAGCTGTGAGAACCTGGCCTCGAATTACAGATGCAAGGCTACAGGGAGAGAAAGAACAGAAGACTCCAGGTTATGTACACACTTGATTTCTGAGAGGTGATTCATGACATAATTCCCCGCTTCACTACCTCAGGTGGTTCAGTGTAAAGTTCCTGCATCATAAAGCTGCCCAATGGTGAGCACCTCTAGCTGGAGCAGAAAAACACAATAAAATCTTTGTGCAGAAGTAACCTTTTCCAGATGAACCTTTTATCACCTATTCAGTGCTGAAGGGCCTGAAACATTGTATTCCTGCACACAAACCTTACAGTGTAACCACAATACTATATTTGCATTTGAAAAGAATCTTAGAATATATTCTTGGAACTGCCAGACTTTCTTAAACTTTGAAACATCTCCAAGAAACTTTCTACTTCATCATCTTCACAACAACCATGAACCCATCTTTCAAAGTCCAATTCCCTCGTAACCTAAAAAGTATGGTTTGAATGCTGTTAACGTCTGTATCTCAGTCTCTCCATACTAAGAGGGTCAAGGATGATAAGATATGATGAGTTCTTTGATGGGGTTCTAATACTGTAGGATCGCTTAATCTAGTTTTCAATGACTTACAAGATATTGTCTCTATCCATGACGTAAACAGAACGCGTTCCTTCACGATAATCGCCTGCTCGTCCCTGTTCAGGATCATTGTTTAGACAGCAAGATCTGATGCCCACAAATAACAGTTTAGGTGACTGCACAAACAATCTTATTACCCAATGAACAAGCATTTCGTTCATCGGGTAATCGGCAGCACCTTTAAACTGGCCGATTATCATTAACGAGCGGTTGTATGAACGTTCGTTAGCAATAATCTGCCAGGATATCGGGCAGTGAAGAGGGGCCTTAAGGACCAAATAATTGTCCATGTAGCTGCTTCCTGGACCCAAGTGAATGAGGAAGTGGTATGTTGGGGTTAACTGTCTGAGATGAGTATAAAGTATATATGTTGGTTTGGTGCTGGGCCATGCTCAGGATCCAGTGGCAAAAGTGGATAGGTGTTGAGGCTACATTTAGCATCTGGGTCTATACAAATTTGGGCTCTACTGTAGTATATGAAAAAGAAGCTCTATAAATGGGCACTGCGGCCCAACGAATGTTATGCTACGTTGGTATGTTATCCAAGTACTTAATATAGATAGGGCCCCTCAGTGCATATGGATTTTCAACAGCAAGATATCATTGCATTTGGTGGCATTTGGCACCAATATAGTATATACTGTAGTATAGATTTAGGTAGAGAATTCAAACCACACCTGCTAGGATCATTTTGTTATGTAAGGCAATGGTAAGTCTAAGTACCAATGTTTTGGATGCTACTTGATAGACATATGCCTTTTTCAGGATAAGTGACCATGTAACTATAAAGCATCTCAGATTTGTGTCATTTTCTTATTGTTCCCTCAAGATCCTCCTGATATCTCTAAGGCTAATGTGTTGCAAACTGTAATAATACTGGAACTTTTTATAGTTTTGAAAATTCTCATGATATGGTCTTTTTTGTTATGATGATACTTAACTCACGTGTTCCAATGGAATTTTGAGTTGGGTCCTAGCCTTTTACATTGTTCCATTTTGCTATTGTACCGTGAATGTTTTATAAAGAAACATCTACGTCTGTTTTTGGATTGCAGGGTGCATTTTATTTGATTAAAAAGGCACAGATGGCACCAGTTATTCATTGTTACCACTGCATTGAAATCATAACGATGTTTTAAATGTATCAGGTGCTTTTTTTCACTAAATACTGCCAATACAATATTGTACATAGCTGTAGTCAATAAAGTTTGTCTCATCCTTGACCCATCTTGTATCAGATATAATGGGTGGATTCAGTGGATGCCTAGCAAAAACTAAAACAAAACTGCTTTGTACAATGACCCTAGCACAAGTTGCACAAATAAGCAAACATGACCATATGGCTGCAAGTCCTCTTACTGTTGAAGGACCTGCAAAAATAAGATCACATGCCCATATCTGTTCTAGTTGTGAAGCCAGATAGCACAGCAGCAAGGAAGCTTCACAGAGGAGGATCTGGTCCATGGACTATATTTATTTAGGGGATCTGGTATTGAGTCTGTATTATTTTAATTTTTTTTCAGGGATCTGAATTATTTTAGGGGATCTGGTCTAAGTCTGTATTTAGAGAGTCTGGTTTGTGGTCTGCATTTATTTAGTAGGTCTGCTTTGGGGTCTGTAGTTATTAAGAGGATCTGGTCGGGGTTCTGAAATTACTCCTGGGTCTGTATTTAATCTGGGATTTACTCTGGGATCTGCATTTATTTCTGGTGCTATAAAGGCTCAGGATGGCTGGAGAAGCAAGGGGCCAAACAAGTTGTGGCAGCAACCTCTACAGTCATCAGCTGTCTGGGCCAGATGGAGAAGAAAAGGAAAGAGAATGACTGCGTTCAGAGAAGATGTTATTAGTAAGTCTCTTGATTTATGGAGGAGCTGTCTCCTCGAATGACATGTCCTTCATAATAATGGGGTGTTATCATTCACCTTGTCAAAGAGCTGTTCCTTTTCACACTGAAACTGTCCAATAATCGCTGATAGCATCAGACAGTGTAGGGACACATCCCTTTGACAAGGGGAATGGTGACACCCAATTAGGTCTAGGCTACACTATGTCTTTTTGTATACTTTTTGTGGAATACTTGCAGAATGGTTGCACATTAAGGTATCCATTTATTTATAAAAAATGCTATACTAAACTGTGTAAAGTATTTAACACGGAAGAGGACAGTATATGGCTACAGATGAATCTGGATAGATTAGAGGCTTGGGCAGAGAAGTGGCAGGTGAGGTTTAACACTGATAAATGTAAGGTTATGCACATGGGTAGGAAAAATGCAAGTCACCAGTACATACTAAATGGTAAAACACTGGGTAACACTGACATGGAAATGGACCTAGGAATTTAAGTGAACAGCAAACTAAGCTGTAGAAACCAGTGTCAGGCAGCTGCTGCCAAGGCCAATAAGATAATGAGTTGCATCAAAAGGGGCAAAGATGCCCGTGATGAGAACATAGTCCTACCACTTTACAAATCACTAGTCAAACCACACATGGAGTACTGTGTACAGTTCCTGGGTTCCTATGAACAAGGTAGATATAACAGAGCTAGAGAGGGTTCAGAGGAGGGCAACTAAAGTAATAAATGGAATGGGTGGACTACAGTACCCAGAAAGATTATCAAAAATAGGGTTATTCACTTTAGAAAAAAGACGACTGATGGGAGATCTAATTACTATGTATAAATATATCAGGGGTCAGTACAGAGATCTCTCCCATCATCTATTTATCCCCAGGACTGTGACTGTGACGAGGGGACATCCTCTGCGTCTGGAGG